>NW_027444249.1:683222-1024834 GCF_048569485.1 Anomaloglossus baeobatrachus
ATCTCGGGATTGCAAGATAACCAAACAAAACTTTTAGTGGATTTCTACTTATTTTATTAAATATCATCTCCACCAAACAGGACAAGCTTGCATCTGTTATAGTTTTGGAGAAAAATGTGTTCATTTCATGTATGCGCGAAATGCCTTAAAAATGGCTTTAAAATGGATTTGGAGCATGGAGACGATTATCTCGGGATTGCAAGATAACCAAACAAAACTTTTAGTGGATTTCTACTTATTTTATTAAATATCATCTCCACCAAACAGGACAAGCTTGCATCTGTTATAGTTTTGGAGAAAAATGTGTTCATTTCATGTATGCGCGAAATGCCTTAAAAATGGCTTTAAAATGGATTTGGAGCATGGAGACGATTATCTCGGGATTGCAAGATAACCAAACAAAACTTTTAGTGGATTTCTACTTATTTTATTAAATATCATCTCCACCAAACAGGACAAGCTTGCATCTGTTATAGTTTTGGAGAAAAATGTGTTCATTTCATGTATGCGCGAAATGCCTTAAAAATGGCTTTAAAATGGATTTGGAGCATGGAGACGATTATCTCGGGATTGCAAGATAACCAAACAAAACTTTTAGTGGATTTCTACTTATTTTATTAAATATCATCTCCACCAAACAGGACAAGCTTGCATGTGTTATAGTTTTGGAGAAAAATGTGTTCATTTCATGTATGCGCAAAATGCCTTTGAAATGGCTTTAAAATGGATTTGGAGCATGGAGACGATTATCTCAGGATGGCAATATAAACAAACGAAACTTTTAGTAGATTTCTACTTATTTTATTAAATATTATCTCCACCAAACAGGACAAGCTTGCATCTGTTATAGTTTTGGAGAAAAATGTGTTCATTTCATGTATGCGCGAAATGCCTTAAAAATGGCTTTAAAATGGATTTGGAGCATGGAGACGATTATCTCGGG
This sequence comes from Anomaloglossus baeobatrachus, assembly GCF_048569485.1. NCBI lineage: Eukaryota > Metazoa > Chordata > Amphibia > Anura > Aromobatidae > Anomaloglossus > Anomaloglossus baeobatrachus. The sequence continues at coordinate 684,166 of NW_027444249.1, forward strand.
ATTGCAATATAACCAAACAAAACTTTTAGTGGATTTCTACTTATTTTATTAAATATCATCTCCACCAAACAGGACAAGCTTGCATCTGTTATAGTTTTGGAGAAAAATGTGTTCATTTCATGTATGCGCGAAATGCCTTAAAAATGGCTTTAAAATGGATTTGGAGCATGGAGACGATTATCTCGGGATTGCAAGATAACCAAACAAAAATTTTAGTGGATTTCTACTTATTTTATTAAATATCATCTCCACCAAACAGGACAAGCTTGCATCTGTTATAGTTTTGGAGAAAAATGTGTTCATTTCATGTATGCGCGAAATGCCTTAAAAATGGCTTTAAAATGGATTTGGAGCATGGAGACGATTATCTCGGGATTGCAAGATAACCAAACAAAACTTTTAGTGGATTTCTACTTATTTTATTAAATATCATCTCCACCAAACAGGATAAGCTTGCATCTGTTATAGTTTTGGAGAAAAATGTGTTCATTTCATGTATGCGCGAAATGCCTTAAAAATGGCTTTAAAATGGATTTGGAGCATGGAGACGATTATCTCGGGATTGCAAGATAACCAAACAAAACTTTTAGTGGATTTCTACTTATTTTATTAAATATCATCTCCACCAAACAGGACAAGCTTGCATGTGTTATAGTTTTGGAGAAAAATGTGTTCATTTCATGTATGCGCAAAATGCCTTTGAAATGGCTTTAAAATGGATTTGGAGCATGGAGACGATTATCTCGGGATTGCAAGATAACCAAACAAAACTTTTAGTGGATTTCTACTTATTTTATTAAATATCATCTCCACCAAACAGGACAAGCTTGCATCTGTTATAGTTTTGGAGAAAAATGTGTTCATTTCATGTATGCGCGAAATGCCTTAAAAATGGCTTTAAAATGGATTTGGAGCATGGAGACGATTATCTCGGGATTGCAAGATAACCAAACAAAACTTTTAGTGGATTTCTACTTATTTTATTAAATATCATCTCCACCAAACAGGACAAGCTTGCATCTGTTATAGTTTTGGAGAAAAATGTGTTCATTTCATGTATGCGCGAAATGCCTTAAAAATGGCTTTAAAATGGATTTGGAGCATGGAGACGATTATCTCGGGATTGCAAGATAACCAAACAAAACTTTTAGTGGATTTCTACTTATTTTATTAAATATCATCTCCACCAAACAGGACAAGCTTGCATCTGTTATAGTTTTGGAGAAAAATGTGTTCATTTCATGTATGCGCGAAATGCCTTAAAAATGGCTTTAAAATGGATTTGGAGCATGGAGACGATTATCTCGGGATTGCAAGATAACCAAACAAAACTTTTAGTGGATTTCTACTTATTTTATTAAATATCATCTCCACCAAACAGGACAAGCTTGCATCTGTTATAGTTTTGGAGAAAAATGTGTTCATTTCATGTATGCGCGAAATGCCTTAAAAATGGCTTTAAAATGGATTTGGAGCATGGAGACGATTATCTCGGGATTGCAAGATAACCAAACAAAACTTTTAGTGGATTTCTACTTATTTTATTAAATATCATCTCCACCAAACAGGACAAGCTTGCATGTGTTATAGTTTTGGAGAAAAATGTGTTCATTTCATGTATGCGCAAAATGCCTTTGAAATGGCTTTAAAATGGATTTGGAGCATGGAGACGATTATCTCAGGATGGCAATATAAACAAACGAAACTTTTAGTAGATTTCTACTTATTTTATTAAATATTATCTCCACCAAACAGGACAAGCTTGCATCTGTTATAGTTTTGGAGAAAAATGTGTTCATTTCATGTATGCGCGAAATGCCTTAAAAATGGCTTTAAAATGGATTTGGAGCATGGAGACGATTATCTCGGGATTGCAAGATAACCAAACAAAACTTTTAGTGGATTTCTACTTATTTTATTAAATATCATCTCCACCAAACAGGACAAGCTTGCATCTGTTATAGTTTTGGAGAAAAATGTGTTCATTTCATGTATGCGCGAAATGCCTTAAAAATGGCTTTAAAATGGATTTGGAGCATGGAGACGATTATCTCGGGATTGCAAGATAACCAAACAAAACTTTTAGTGGATTTCTACTTATTTTATTAAATATCATCTCCACCAAACAGGACAAGCTTGCATGTGTTATAGTTTTGGAGAAAAATGTGTTCATTTCATGTATGCGCAAAATGCCTTTGAAATGGCTTTAAAATGGATTTGGAGCATGGAGACGATTATCTCGGGATTGCAAGATAACCAAACAAAACTTTTAGTGGATTTCTACTTATTTTATTAAATATCATCTCCACCAAACAGGACAAGCTTGCATCTGTTATAGTTTTGGAGAAAAATGTGTTCATTTCATGTATGCGCAAAATGCCTTTGAAATGGCTTTAAAATGGATTTGGAGCATGGAGACGATTATCTCGGGATTGCAAGATAACCAAACAAAACTTTTAGTGGATTTCTACTTATTTTATTAAATATCATCTCCACCAAACAGGACAAGCTTGCATGTGTTATAGTTTTGGAGAAAAATGTGTTCATTTCATGTATGCGCAAAATGCCTTTGAAATGGCTTTAAAATGGATTTGGAGCATGGAGACGATTATCTCGGGATTGCAAGATAACCAAACAAAACTTTTAGTGGATTTCTACTTATTTTATTAAATATCATATCCACCAAACAGGACAAGCTTGCATCTGTTATAGTTTTGGAGAAAAATGTGTTCATTTCATGTATGCGCAAAATGCCTTTGAAATGGCTTTAAAATGGATTTGGAGCATGGAGACGATTATCTCGGGATTGCAAGATAACCAAACAAAACTTTTAGTGGATTTCTACTTATTTTATTAAATATCATCTCCACCAAACAGGACAAGCTTGCATCTGTTATAGTTTTGGAGAAAAATGTGTTCATTTCATGTATGCGCAAAATGCCTTTGAAATGGCTTTAAAATGGATTTGGAGCATGGAGACGATTATCTCAGGATGGCAATATAAACAAACGAAACTTTTAGTAGATTTCTACTTATTTTATTAAATATTATCTCCACCAAACAGGACAAGCTTGCATCTGTTATAGTTTTGGAGAAAAATGTGTTCATTTCATGTATGCGCGAAATGCCTTAAAAATGGCTTTAAAATGGATTTGGAGCATGGAGACGATTATCTCGGGATTGCAAGATAACCAAACAAAACTTTTAGTGGATTTCTACTTATTTTATTAAATATCATCTCCACCAAACAGGACAAGCTTGCATCTGTTATAGTTTTGGAGAAAAATGTGTTCATTTCATGTATGCGCGAAATGCCTTAAAAATGGCTTTAAAATGGATTTGGAGCATGGAGACGATTATCTCGGGATTGCAATATAACCAAACAAAACTTTTAGTGGATTTCTACTTATTTTATTAAATATCATCTCCACCAAACAGGACAAGCTTGCATCTGTTATAGTTTTGGAGAAAAATGTGTTCATTTCATGTATGCGCGAAATGCCTTAAAAATGGCTTTAAAATGGATTTGGAGCATGGAGACGATTATCTCGGGATTGCAAGATAACCAAACAAAAATTTTAGTGGATTTCTACTTATTTTATTAAATATCATCTCCACCAAACAGGACAAGCTTGCATCTGTTATAGTTTTGGAGAAAAATGTGTTCATTTCATGTATGCGCGAAATGCCTTAAAAATGGCTTTAAAATGGATTTGGAGCATGGAGACGATTATCTCGGGATTGCAAGATAACCAAACAAAACTTTTAGTGGATTTCTACTTATTTTATTAAATATCATCTCCACCAAACAGGATAAGCTTGCATCTGTTATAGTTTTGGAGAAAAATGTGTTCATTTCATGTATGCGCGAAATGCCTTAAAAATGGCTTTAAAATGGATTTGGAGCATGGAGACGATTATCTCGGGATTGCAAGATAACCAAACAAAACTTTTAGTGGATTTCTACTTATTTTATTAAATATCATCTCCACCAAACAGGACAAGCTTGCATGTGTTATAGTTTTGGAGAAAAATGTGTTCATTTCATGTATGCGCAAAATGCCTTTGAAATGGCTTTAAAATGGATTTGGAGCATGGAGACGATTATCTCGGGATTGCAAGATAACCAAACAAAACTTTTAGTGGATTTCTACTTATTTTATTAAATATCATCTCCACCAAACAGGACAAGCTTGCATCTGTTATAGTTTTGGAGAAAAATGTGTTCATTTCATGTATGCGCGAAATGCCTTAAAAATGGCTTTAAAATGGATTTGGAGCATGGAGACGATTATCTCGGGATTGCAAGATAACCAAACAAAACTTTTAGTGGATTTCTACTTATTTTATTAAATATCATCTCCACCAAACAGGACAAGCTTGCATCTGTTATAGTTTTGGAGAAAAATGTGTTCATTTCATGTATGCGCGAAATGCCTTAAAAATGGCTTTAAAATGGATTTGGAGCATGGAGACGATTATCTCGGGATTGCAAGATAACCAAACAAAACTTTTAGTGGATTTCTACTTATTTTATTAAATATCATCTCCACCAAACAGGACAAGCTTGCATCTGTTATAGTTTTGGAGAAAAATGTGTTCATTTCATGTATGCGCGAAATGCCTTAAAAATGGCTTTAAAATGGATTTGGAGCATGGAGACGATTATCTCGGGATTGCAAGATAACCAAACAAAACTTTTAGTGGATTTCTACTTATTTTATTAAATATCATCTCCACCAAACAGGACAAGCTTGCATCTGTTATAGTTTTGGAGAAAAATGTGTTCATTTCATGTATGCGCGAAATGCCTTAAAAATGGCTTTAAAATGGATTTGGAGCATGGAGACGATTATCTCGGGATTGCAAGATAACCAAACAAAACTTTTAGTGGATTTCTACTTATTTTATTAAATATCATCTCCACCAAACAGGACAAGCTTGCATGTGTTATAGTTTTGGAGAAAAATGTGTTCATTTCATGTATGCGCAAAATGCCTTTGAAATGGCTTTAAAATGGATTTGGAGCATGGAGACGATTAACTCAGGATGGCAATATAAACAAACGAAACTTTTAGTAGATTTCTACTTATTTTATTAAATATTATCTCCACCAAACAGGACAAGCTTGCATCTGTTATAGTTTTGGAGAAAAATGTGTTCATTTCATGTATGCGTGAAATGCCTTAAAAATGGCTTTAAAATGGATTTGGAGCATGGAGACGATTATCTCGGGATTGCAAGATAACCAAACAAAACTTTTAGTGGATTTCTACTTATTTTATTAAATATCATCTCCACCAAACAGGACAAGCTTGCATCTGTTATAGTTTTGGAGAAAAATGTGTTCATTTCATGTATGCGCGAAATGCCTTAAAAATGGCTTTAAAATGGATTTGGAGCATGGAGACGATTATCTCGGGATTGCAAGATAACCAAACAAAACTTTTAGTGGATTTCTACTTATTTTATTAAATATCATCTCCACCAAACAGGACAAGCTTGCATGTGTTATAGTTTTGGAGAAAAATGTGTTCATTTCATGTATGCGCAAAATGCCTTTGAAATGGCTTTAAAATGGATTTGGAGCATGGAGACGATTATCTCGGGATTGCAAGATAACCAAACAAAACTTTTAGTGGATTTCTACTTATTTTATTAAATATCATCTCCACCAAACAGGACAAGCTTGCATCTGTTATAGTTTTGGAGAAAAATGTGTTCATTTCATGTATGCGCAAAATGCCTTTGAAATGGCTTTAAAATGGATTTGGAGCATGGAGACGATTATCTCGGGATTGCAAGATAACCAAACAAAACTTTTAGTGGATTTCTACTTATTTTATTAAATATCATCTCCACCAAACAGGACAAGCTTGCATGTGTTATAGTTTTGGAGAAAAATGTGTTCATTTCATGTATGCGCAAAATGCCTTTGAAATGGCTTTAAAATGGATTTGGAGCATGGAGACGATTATCTCGGGATTGCAAGATAACCAAACAAAACTTTTAGTGGATTTCTACTTATTTTATTAAATATCATCTCCACCAAACAGGACAAGCTTGCATGTGTTATAGTTTTGGAGAAAAATGTGTTCATTTCATGTATGCGCAAAATGCCTTTGAAATGGCTTTAAAATGGATTTGGAGCATGGAGACGATTATCTCAGGATGGCAATATAAACAAACGAAACTTTTAGTAGATTTCTACTTATTTTATTAAATATTATCTCCACCAAACAGGACAAGCTTGCATCTGTTATAGTTTTGGAGAAAAATGTGTTCATTTCATGTATGCGCGAAATGCCTTAAAAATGGCTTTAAAATGGATTTGGAGCATGGAGACGATTATCTCGGGATTGCAAGATAACCAAACAAAACTTTTAGTGGATTTCTACTTATTTTATTAAATATCATCTCCACCAAACAGGACAAGCTTGCATCTGTTATAGTTTTGGAGAAAAATGTGTTCATTTCATGTATGCGCGAAATGCCTTAAAAATGGCTTTAAAATGGATTTGGAGCATGGAGACGATTATCTCGGGATTGCAAGATAACCAAACAAAACTTTTAGTGGATTTCTACTTATTTTATTAAATATCATCTCCACCAAACAGGACAAGCTTGCATGTGTTATAGTTTTGGAGAAAAATGTGTTCATTTCATGTATGCGCAAAATGCCTTTGAAATGGCTTTAAAATGGATTTGGAGCATGGAGACGATTATCTCGGGATTGCAAGATAACCAAACAAAACTTTTAGTGGATTTCTACTTATTTTATTAAATATCATCTCCACCAAACAGGACAAGCTTGCATCTGTTATAGTTTTGGAGAAAAATGTGTTCATTTCATGTATGCGCAAAATGCCTTTGAAATGGCTTTAAAATGGATTTGGAGCATGGAGACGATTATCTCGGGATTGCAAGATAACCAAACAAAACTTTTAGTGGATTTCTACTTATTTTATTAAATATCATCTCCACCAAACAGGACAAGCTTGCATGTGTTATAGTTTTGGAGAAAAATGTGTTCATTTCATGTATGCGCAAAATGCCTTTGAAATGGCTTTAAAATGGATTTGGAGCATGGAGACGATTATCTCGGGATTGCAAGATAACCAAACAAAACTTTTAGTGGATTTCTACTTATTTTATTAAATATCATATCCACCAAACAGGACAAGCTTGCATCTGTTATAGTTTTGGAGAAAAATGTGTTCATTTCATGTATGCGCAAAATGCCTTTGAAATGGCTTTAAAATGGATTTGGAGCATGGAGACGATTATCTCGGGATTGCAAGATAACCAAACAAAACTTTTAGTGGATTTCTACTTATTTTATTAAATATCATCTCCACCAAACAGGACAAGCTTGCATCTGTTATAGTTTTGGAGAAAAATGTGTTCATTTCATGTATGCGCGAAATGCCTTAAAAATGGCTTTAAAATGGATTTGGAGCATGGAGACGATTATCTCGGGATTGCAAGATAACCAAACAAAACTTTTAGTGGATTTCTACTTATTTTATTAAATATCATCTCCACCAAACAGGACAAGCTTGCATCTGTTATAGTTTTGGAGAAAAATGTGTTCATTTCATGTATGCGCAAAATGCCTTTGAAATGGCTTTAAAATGGATTTGGAGCATGGAGACGATTATCTCAGGATGGCAATATAAACAAACGAAACTTTTAGTAAATGTCTACTTATTTTATTAAATATTATCTCCACCAAATAGGACAAGCTTGCATCTGTTATAGTTTTGGAGAAAAATGTGTTCATTTCATGTATGCGCGAAATGCCTTAAAAATGGCTTTAAAATGGATTTGGAGCATGGAGACGATTATCTCGGGATTGCAAGATAACCAAACAAAACTTTTAGTGGATTTCTACTTATTTTATTAAATATCATCTCCACCAAACAGGACAAGCTTGCATCTGTTATAGTTTTGGAGAAAAATGTGTTCATTTCATGTATGCGCGAAATGCCTTAAAAATGGCTTTAAAATGGATTTGGAGCATGGAGACGATTATCTCGGGATTGCAAGATAACCAAACAAAAATTTTAGTGGATTTCTACTTATTTTATTAAATATCATCTCCACCAAACAGGACAAGCTTGCATCTGTTATAGTTTTGGAGAAAAATGTGTTCATTTCATGTATGCGCGAAATGCCTTAAAAATGGCTTTAAAATGGATTTGGAGCATGGAGACGATTATCTCGGGATTGCAAGATAACCAAACAAAACTTTTAGTGGATTTCTACTTATTTTATTAAATATCATCTCCACCAAACAGGACAAGCTTGCATGTGTTATAGTTTTGGAGAAAAATGTGTTCATTTCATGTATGCGCAAAATGCCTTTGAAATGGCTTTAAAATGGATTTGGAGCATGGAGACGATTATCTCGGGATTGCAAGATAACCAAACAAAACTTTTAGTGGATTTCTACTTATTTTATTAAATATCATCTCCACCAAACAGGACAAGCTTGCATCTGTTATAGTTTTGGAGAAAAATGTGTTCATTTCATGTATGCGCGAAATGCCTTAAAAATGGCTTTAAAATGGATTTGGAGCATGGAGACGATTATCTCGGGATTGCAAGATAACCAAACAAAACTTTTAGTGGATTTCTACTTATTTTATTAAATATCATCTCCACCAAACAGGACAAGCTTGCATCTGTTATAGTTTTGGAGAAAAATGTGTTCATTTCATGTATGCGCGAAATGCCTTAAAAATGGCTTTAAAATGGATTTGGAGCATGGAGACGATTATCTCGGGATTGCAAGATAACCAAACAAAACTTTTAGTGGATTTCTACTTATTTTATTAAATATCATCTCCACCAAACAGGACAAGCTTGCATGTGTTATAGTTTTGGAGAAAAATGTGTTCATTTCATGTATGCGCAAAATGCCTTTGAAATGGCTTTAAAATGGATTTGGAGCATGGAGACGATTATCTCAGGATGGCAATATAAACAAACGAAACTTTTAGTAGATTTCTACTTATTTTATTAAATATTATCTCCACCAAACAGGACAAGCTTGCATCTGTTATAGTTTTGGAGAAAAATGTGTTCATTTCATGTATGCGCGAAATGCCTTAAAAATGGCTTTAAAATGGATTTGGAGCATGGAGACGATTATCTTGGGATTGCAAGATAACCAAACAAAACTTTTAGTGGATTTCTACTTATTTTATTAAATATCATCTCCACCAAACAGGACAAGCTTGCATCTGTTATAGTTTTGGAGAAAAATGTGTTCATTTCATGTATGCGCGAAATGCCTTAAAAATGGCTTTAAAATGGATTTGGAGCATGGAGACGATTATCTCGGGATTGCAATATAACCAAACAAAACTTTTAGTGGATATCTACTTTTTTATTAAATATCATCTCCACCAAACAGGACAAGCTTGCATCTGTTATAGTTTTGGAGAAAAATGTGTTCATTTCATATATGCGCAAAATGCCTTTGAAATGGCTTTAAAATGGATTTGGAGCATGGAGACGATTATCTCGGGATTGCAAGATAACCAAACAAAACTTTTAGTGGATTTCTACTTATTTTATTAAATATCATCTCCACCAAACAGGACAAGCTTGCATCTGTTATAGTTTTGGAGAAAAATGTGTTCATTTCATGTATGCGCGAAATGCCTTAAAAATGGCTTTAAAATGGATTTGGAGCATGGAGACGATTATCTCGGGATTGCAAGATAACCAAACAAAACTTTTAGTGGATTTCTACTTATTTTATTAAATATCATCTCCACCAAACAGGACAAGCTTGCATCTGTTATAGTTTTGGAGAAAAATGTGTTCATTTCATGTATGCGCGAAATGCCTTAAAAATGGCTTTAAAATGGATTTGGAGCATGGAGACGATTATCTCGGGATTGCAAGATAACCAAACAAAACTTTTAGTGGATTTCTACTTATTTTATTAAATATCATCTCCACCAAACAGGACAAGCTTGCATCTGTTATAGTTTTGGAGAAAAATGTGTTCATTTCATGTATGCGCGAAATGCCTTAAAAATGGCTTTAAAATGGATTTGGAGCATGGAGACGATTATCTCGGGATTGCAAGATAACCAAACAAAACTTTTAGAGGATTTCTACTTATTTTATTAAATATCATCTCCACCAAACAGGACAAGCTTGCATCTGTTATAGTTTTGGAGAAAAATGTGTTCATTTCATGTATGCGCGAAATGCCTTAAAAATGGCTTTAAAATGGATTTGGAGCATGGAGACGATTATCTCGGGATTGCAAGATAACCAAACAAAACTTTTAGTGGATTTCTACTTATTTTATTAAATATCATCTCCACCAAACAGGACAAGCTTGCATCTGTTATAGTTTTGGAGAAAAATGTGTTCATTTCATGTATGCGCGAAATGCCTTAAAAATGGCTTTAAAATGGATTTGGAGCATGGAGACGATTATCTCGGGATTGCAAGATAACCAAACAAAACTTTTAGAGGATTTCTACTTATTTTATTAAATATCATCTCCACCAAACAGGACAAGCTTGCATCTGTTATAGTTTTGGAGAAAAATGTGTTCATTTCATGTATGCGCGAAATGCCTTAAAAATGGCTTTAAAATGGATTTGGAGCATGGAGACGATTATCTCGGGATTGCAAGATAACCAAACAAAACTTTTAGTGGATTTCTACTTATTTTATTAAATATCATCTCCACCAAACAGGACAAGCTTGCATGTGTTATAGTTTTGGAGAAAAATGTGTTCATTTCATGTATGCTTAAAATGCCTTTGAAATGGCTTTAAAATGGATTTGGAGCATGGAGACGATTATCTCAGGATGGCAATATAAACAAACGAAACTTTTAGTAGATTTCTACTTATTTTATTAAATATTATCTCCACCAAACAGGACAAGCTTGCATCTGTTATAGTTTTGGAGAAAAATGTGTTCATTTCATGTATGCGCGAAATGCCTTAAAAATGGCTTTAAAATGGATTTGGAGCATGGAGACGATTATCTCGGGATTGCAAGATAACCAAACAAAACTTTTAGTGGATTTCTACTTATTTTATTAAATATCATCTCCACCAAACAGGACAAGCTTGCATCTGTTATAGTTTTGGAGAAAAATGTGTTCATTTCATGTATGCGCGAAATGCCTTAAAAATGGCTTTAAAATAGATTTGGAGCATGGAGACGATTATCTCGGGATTGCAAGATAACCAAACAAAACTTTTAGTGGATTTCTACTTATTTTATTAAATATCATCTCCACCAAACAGGACAAGCTTGCATCTGTTATAGTTTTGGAGAAAAATGTGTTCATTTCATGTATGCGCGAAATGCCTTAAAAATGGCTTTAAAATGGATTTGGAGCATGGAGACGATTATCTCGGGATTGCAAGATAACCAAACAAAACTTTTAGTGGATTTCTACTTATTTTATTAAATATCATCTCCACCAAACAGGACAAGCTTGCATCTGTTATAGTTTTGGAGAAAAATGTGTTCATTTCATTTATGCGCGAAATGCCTTAAAAATGGCTTTAAAATGGATTTGGAGCATGGAGACGATTATCTCGGGATTGCAAGATAACCAAACAAAACTTTTAGTGGATTTCTACTTATTTTATTAAATATCATCTCCACCAAACAGGACAAGCTTGCATCTGTTATAGTTTTGGAGAAAAATGTGTTCATTTCATGTATGCGCGAAATGCCTTAAAAATGGCTTTAAAATGGATTTGGAGCATGGAGACGATTATCTCGGGATTGCAAGATAACCAAACAAAACTTTTAGTGGATTTCTACTTATTTTATTAAATATCATCTCCACCAAACAGGACAAGCTTGCATGTGTTATAGTTTTGGAGAAAAATGTGTTCATTTCATGTATGCGCAAAATGCCTTTGAAATGGCTTTAAAATGGATTTGGAGCATGGGGACGATTATCTCAGGATGGCAATATAAACAAACGAAACTTTTAGTAGATTTCTACTTATTTTATTAAATATTATCTCCACCAAACAGGACAAGCTTGCATCTGTTATAGTTTTGGAGAAAAATGTGTTCATTTCATGTATGCGCGAAATGCCTTAAAAATGGCTTTAAAATGGATTTGGAGCATGGAGACGATTATCTCGGGATTGCAAGATAACCAAACAAAACTTTTAGTGGATTTCTACTTATTTTATTAAATATCATCTCCACCAAACAGGACAAGCTTGCATCTGTTATAGTTTTGGAGAAAAATGTGTTCATTTCATGTATGCGCAAAGTGCCTTTGAAATGGCTTTAAAATGGATTTGGAGCATGGAGACGATTATCTCGGGATTGCAAGATAACCAAACAAAACTTTTAGTGGATTTCTACTTATTTTATTAAATATCATCTCCACCAAACAGGACAAGCTTGCATCTGTTATAGTTTTTGAGAAAAATGTGTTCATTTCATGTATGCGCGAAATGCCTTAAAAATGGCTTTAAAATGGATTTGGAGCATGGAGACGATTATCTCGGGATTGCAAGATAACCAAACAAAACTTTTAGTGGATTTCTACTTATTTTATTAAATATCATCTCCACCAAACGGACAAGCTTGCATCTGTTATAGTTTTAGAGAAAAATGTGTTCATTTCATGTATGCGCGAAATGCCTTAAAAATGGCTTTAAAATGGATTTAGAGCATGGAGACGATTATCTCGGGATTGCAAGATAACCAAACAAAACTTTTAGTGGATTTCTACTTATTTTATTAAATATCATCTCCACCAAACAGGACAAGCTTGCATCTGTTATAGTTTTGGAGAAAAATGTGTTCATTTCATGTATGCGCGAAATGCCTTAAAAATGGCTTTAAAATGGATTTGGAGCATGGAGACGATTATCTCGGGATTGCAAGATAACCAAACAAAACTTTTAGTAGATTTCTACTTATTTTATTAAATATTATCTCCACCAAACAGGACAAGCTTGCATCTGTTATAGTTTTGGAGAAAAATGTGTTCATTTCATGTATGCGCGAAATGCCTTAAAAATGGCTTTAAAATGGATTTGGAGCATGGAGACGATTATCTCGGGATTGCAAGATAACCAAACAAAACTTTTAGTGGATTTCTACTTATTTTATTAAATATCATCTCCACCAAACAGGACAAGCTTGCATCTGTTATAGTTTTGGAGAAAAATGTGTTCATTTCATGTATGCGCAAAATGCCTTTGAAATGGCTTTAAAATGGATTTGGAGCATGGAGACGATTATCTCGGGATTGCAAGATAACCAAACAAAACTTTTAGTGGATTTCTACTTATTTTATTAAATATCATCTCCACCAAACAGGACAAGCTTGCATCTGTTATAGTTTTGGAGAAAAATGTGTTCATTTCATGTATGCGCGAAATGCCTTAAAAATGGCTTTAAAATGGATTTGGAGCATGGAGACGATTATCTCGGGATTGCAAGATAACCAAACAAAACTTTTAGTGGATTTCTACTTATTTTATTAAATATCATCTCCACCAAACAGGACAAGCTTGCATCTGTTATAGTTTTTGAGAAAAATGTGTTCATTTCATGTATGCGCGAAATGCCTTAAAAATGGCTTTAAAATGGATTTGGAGCATGGAGACGATTATCTCGGGATTGCAAGATAACCAAACAAAACTTTTAGTGGATTTCTACTTATTTTATTAAATATCATCTCCACCAAACGGACAAGCTTGCATCTGTTATAGTTTTAGAGAAAAATGTGTTCATTTCATGTATGCGCGAAATGCCTTAAAAATGGCTTTAAAATGGATTTAGAGCATGGAGACGATTATCTCGGGATTGCAAGATAACCAAACAAAACTTTTAGTAGATTTCTACTTATTTTATTAAATATTATCTCCACCAAACAGGACAAGCTTGCATCTGTTATAGTTTTGGAGAAAAATGTGTTCATTTCATGTATGCGCGAAATGCCTTAAAAATGGCTTTAAAATGGATTTGGAGCATGGAGACGATTATCTCGGGATTGCAAGATAACCAAACAAAACTTTTAGTGGATTTCTACTTATTTTATTAAATATCATCTCCACCAAACAGGACAAGCTTGCATCTGTTATAGTTTTGGAGAAAAATGTGTTCATTTCATGTATGCGCAAAATGCCTTTGAAATGGCTTTAAAATGGATTTGGAGCATGGAGACGATTATCTCGGGATTGCAAGATAACCAAACAAAACTTTTAGTGGATTTCTACTTATTTTATTAAATATCATCTCCACCAAACAGGACAAGCTTGCATCTGTTATAGTTTTGGAGAAAAATGTGTTCATTTCATGTATGCGCGAAATGCCTTAAAAATGGCTTTAAAATGGATTTGGAGCATGGAGACGATTATCTCGGGATTGCAAGATAACCAAACAAAACTTTTAGTGGATTTCTACTTATTTTATTAAATATCATCTCCACCAAACAGGACAAGCTTGCATGTGTTATAGTTTTGGAGAAAAATGTGTTCATTTCATGTATGCGCAAAATGCCTTTGAAATGGCTTTAAAATGGATTTGGAACATGGAGACGATTATCTCAGGATGGCAATATAAACAAACGAAACTTTTAGTAGATTTCTACTTATTTTATTAAATATTATCTCCACCAAACAGGACAAGCTTGCATCTGTTATAGTTTTGGAGAAAAATGTGTTCATTTCATGTATGCGCGAAATGCCTTAAAAATGGCTTTAAAATGGATTTGGAGCATGGAGACGATTATCTCGGGATTGCAAGATAACCAAACAAAACTTTTAGTGGATTTCTGCTTATTTTATTAAATATCATCTCCACCAAACAGGACAAGCTTGCATCTGTTATAGTTTTGGAGAAAAATGTGTTCATTTCATGTATGCGCGAAATGCCTTAAAAATGGCTTTAAAATGGATTTGGAGCATGGAGACGATTATCTCGGGATTGCAAGATAACCAAACAAAACTTTTAGTGGATTTCTACTTATTTTATTAAATATCATCTCCACCAAACAGGACAAGCTTGCATGTGTTATAGTTTTGGAGAAAAATGTGTTCATTTCATGTATGCGCAAAATGCCTTTGAAATGGCTTTAAAATGGATTTGGAGCATGGAGACGATTATCTCAGGATGGCAATATAAACAAACGAAACTTTTAGTAGATTTCTACTTATTTTATTAAATATTATCTCCACCAAACAGAACAAGCTTGCATCTGTTATAGTTTTGGAGAAAAATGTGTTCATTTCATGTATGCGCGAAATGCCTTAAAAATGGCTTTAAAATGGATTTGGAGCATGGAGACGATTATCTCGGGATTGCAAGATAACCAAACAAAACTTTTAGTGGATTTCTACTTATTTTATTAAATATCATCTCCACCAAACAGGACAAGCTTGCATCTGTTATAGTTTTGGAGAAAAATGTGTTCATTTCATGTATGCGCGAAATGCCTTAAAAATGGCTTTAAAATGGATTTGGAGCATGGAGACGATTATCTCGGGATTGCAAGATAACCAAACAAAACTTTTAGTGGATTTCTACTTATTTTATTAAATATCATCTCCACCAAACAGGACAAGCTTGCATGTGTTATAGTTTTGGAGAAAAATGTGTTCATTTCATGTATGCGCAAAATGCCTTTGAAATGGCTTTAAAATGGATTTGGAACATGGAGACGATTATCTCAGGATGGCAATATAAACAAACGAAACTTTTAGTAGATTTCTACTTATTTTATTAAATATTATCTCCACCAAACAGGACAAGCTTGCATCTGTTATAGTTTTGGAGAAAAATGTGTTCATTTCATGTATGCGCGAAATGCCTTAAAAATGGCTTTAAAATGGATTTGGAGCATGGAGACGATTATCTCGGGATTGCAAGATAACCAAACAAAACTTTTAGTGGATTTCTGCTTATTTTATTAAATATCATCTCCACCAAACAGGACAAGCTTGCATCTGTTATAGTTTTGGAGAAAAATGTGTTCATTTCATGTATGCGCGAAATGCCTTAAAAATGGCTTTAAAATGGATTTGGAGCATGGAGACGATTATCTCGGGATTGCAAGATAACCAAACAAAACTTTTAGTGGATTTCTACTTATTTTATTAAATATCATCTCCACCAAACAGGACAAGCTTGCATGTGTTATAGTTTTGGAGAAAAATGTGTTCATTTCATGTATGCGCAAAATGCCTTTGAAATGGCTTTAAAATGGATTTGGAGCATGGAGACGATTATCTCAGGATGGCAATATAAACAAACGAAACTTTTAGTAGATTTCTACTTATTTTATTAAATATTATCTCCACCAAACAGAACAAGCTTGCATCTGTTATAGTTTTGGAGAAAAATGTGTTCATTTCATGTATGCGCGAAATGCCTTAAAAATGGCTTTAAAATGGATTTGGAGCATGGAGACGATTATCTCGGGATTGCAAGATAACCAAACAAAACTTTTAGTGGATTTCTACTTATTTTATTAAATATCATCTCCACCAAACAGGACAAGCTTGCATCTGTTATAGTTTTGGAGAAAAATGTGTTCATTTCATGTATGCGCGAAATGCCTTAAAAATGGCTTTAAAATGGATTTGGAGCATGGAGACGATTATCTCGGGATTGCAAGATAACCAAACAAAACTTTTAGTGGATTTCTACTTATTTTATTAAATATCATCTCCACCAAACAGGACAAGCTTGCATCTGTTATAGTTTTTGAGAAAAATGTGTTCATTTCATGTATGCGCGAAATGCCTTAAAAATGGCTTTAAAATGGATTTGGAGCATGGAGACGATTATCTCGGGATTGCAAGATAACCAAACAAAACTTTTAGTGGATTTCTACTTATTTTATTAAATATCATCTCCACCAAACGGACAAGCTTGCATCTGTTATAGTTTTGGAGAAAAATGTGTTCATTTCATGTATGCGCGAAATGCCTTAAAAATGGCTTTAAAATGGATTTAGAGCATGGAGACGATTATCTCGGGATTGCAAGATAACCAAACAAAACTTTTAGTGGATTTCTACTTATTTTATTAAATATCATCTCCACCAAACAGGACAAGCTTGCATCTGTTATAGTTTTGGAGAAAAATGTGTTCATTTCATGTATGCGCGAAATGCCTTAAAAATGGCTTTAAAATGGATTTAGAGCATGGAGACGATTATCTCGGGATTGCAAGATAACCAAACAAAACTTTTAGTGGATTTCTACTTATTTTATTAAATATCATCTCCACCAAACAGGACAAGCTTGCATGTGTTATAGTTTTGGAGAAAAATGTGTTCATTTCATGTATGCGCAAAATGCCTTTGAAATGGCTTTAAAATGGATTTGGAGCATGGAGACGATTATCTCAGGATGGCAATATAAACAAACGAAACTTTTAGTAGATTTCTACTTATTTTATTAAATATTATCTCCACCAAACAGGACAAGCTTGCATCTGTTATAGTTTTGGAGAAAAATGTGTTCATTTCATGTATGCGCGAAATGCCTTAAAAATGGCTTTAAAATGGATTTGGAGCATGGAGACGATTATCTCGGGATTGCAAGATAACCAAACAAAACTTTTAGTGGATTTCTGCTTATTTTATTAAATATCATCTCCACCAAACAGGACAAGCTTGCATCTGTTATAGTTTTGGAGAAAAATGTGTTCATTTCATGTATGCGCGAAATGCCTTAAAAATGGCTTTAAAATGGATTTGGAGCATGGAGACGATTATCTCGGGATTGCAATATAACCAAACAAAACTTTTAGTGGATTTCTACTTATTTTATTAAATATCATCTCCACCAAACAGGACAAGCTTGCATCTGTTATAGTTTTGGAGAAAAATGTGTTCATTTCATGTATGCGCGAAATGCCTTAAAAATGGCTTTAAAATGGATTTGGAGCATGGAGACGATTATCTCGGGATTGCAAGATAACCAAACAAAAATTTTAGTGGATTTCTACTTATTTTATTAAATATCATCTCCACCAAACAGGACAAGCTTGCATCTGTTATAGTTTTGGAGAAAAATGTGTTCATTTCATGTATGCGCGAAATGCCTTAAAAATGGCTTTAAAATGGATTTGGAGCATGGAGACGATTATCTCGGGATTGCAAGATAACCAAACAAAACTTTTAGTGGATTTCTACTTATTTTATTAAATATCATCTCCACCAAACAGGACAAGCTTGCATCTGTTATAGTTTTGGAGAAAAATGTGTTCATTTCATGTATGCGCGAAATGCCTTAAAAATGGCTTTAAAATGGATTTGGAGCATGGAGACGATTATCTCGGGATTGCAAGATAACCAAACAAAAATTTTAGTGGATTTCTACTTATTTTATTAAATATCATCTCCACCAAACAGGACAAGCTTGCATCTGTTATAGTTTTGGAGAAAAATGTGTTCATTTCATGTATGCGCGAAATGCCTTAAAAATGGCTTTAAAATGGATTTGGAGCATGGAGACGATTATCTCGGGATTGCAAGATAACCAAACAAAACTTTTAGTGGATTTCTACTTATTTTATTAAATATCATCTCCACCAAACAGGACAAGCTTGCATCTGTTATAGTTTTGGAGAAAAATGTGTTCATTTCATGTATGCGCGAAATGCCTTAAAAATGGCTTTAAAATGGATTTGGAGCATGGAGACGATTATCTCGGGATTGCAAGATAACCAAACAAAACTTTTAGTGGATTTCTACTTATTTTATTAAATATCATCTCCACCAAACAGGACAAGCTTGCATGTGTTATAGTTTTGGAGAAAAATGTGTTCATTTCATGTATGCGCAAAATGCCTTTGAAATGGCTTTAAAATGGATTTGGAGCATGGAGACGATTATCTCGGGATTGCAAGATAACCAAACAAAACTTTTAGTGGATTTCTACTTATTTTATTAAATATCATCTCCACCAAACAGGACAAGCTTGCATCTGTTATAGTTTTGGAGAAAAATGTGTTCATTTCATGTATGCGCGAAATGCCTTAAAAATGGCTTTAAAATGGATTTGGAGCATGGAGACGATTATCTCGGGATTGCAAGATAACCAAACAAAACTTTTAGTGGATTTCTACTTATTTTATTAAATATCATCTCCACCAAACAGGACAAGCTTGCATGTGTTATAGTTTTGGAGAAAAATGTGTTCATTTCATGTATGCGCAAAATGCCTTTGAAATGGCTTTAAAATGGATTTGGAGCATGGAGACGATTATCTCGGGATTGCAAGATAACCAAACAAAACTTTTAGTGGATTTCTACTTATTTTATTAAATATCATCTCCACCAAACAGGACAAGCTTGCATCTGTTATAGTTTTGGAGAAAAATGTGTTCATTTCATGTATGCGCGAAATGCCTTAAAAATGGCTTTAAAATGGATTTGGAGCATGGAGACGATTATCTCGGGATTGCAAGATAACCAAACAAAACTTTTAGTGGATTTCTACTTATTTTATTAAATATCATCTCCACCAAACAGGACAAGCTTGCATCTGTTATAGTTTTGGAGAAAAATGTGTTCATTTCATGTATGCGCGAAATGCCTTAAAAATGGCTTTAAAATGGATTTGGAGCATGGAGACGATTATCTCGGGATTGCAAGATAACCAAACAAAACTTTTAGTGGATTTCTACTTATTTTATTAAATATCATCTCCACCAAACAGGACAAGCTTGCATGTGTTATAGTTTTGGAGAAAAATGTGTTCATTTCATGTATGCGCAAAATGCCTTTGAAATGGCTTTAAAATGGATTTGGAGCATGGAGACGATTATCTCAGGATGGCAATATAAACAAACGAAACTTTTAGTAGATTTCTACTTATTTTATTAAATATTATCTCCACCAAACAGGACAAGCTTGCATCTGTTATAGTTTTGGAGAAAAATGTGTTCATTTCATGTATGCGCGAAATGCCTTAAAAATGGCTTTAAAATGGATTTGGAGCATGGAGACGATTATCTCGGGATTGCAAGATAACCAAACAAAACTTTTAGTGGATTTCTACTTATTTTATTAAATATCATCTCCACCAAACAGGACAAGCTTGCATCTGTTATAGTTTTGGAGAAAAATGTGTTCATTTCATGTATGCGCGAAATGCCTTAAAAATGGCTTTAAAATGGATTTGGAGCATGGAGACGATTATCTCGGGATTGCAAGATAACCAAACAAAAATTTTAGTGGATTTCTACTTATTTTATTAAATATCATCTCCACCAAACAGGACAAGCTTGCATCTGTTATAGTTTTGGAGAAAAATGTGTTCATTTCATGTATGCGCGAAATGCCTTAAAAATGGCTTTAAAATGGATTTGGAGCATGGAGACGATTATCTCGGGATTGCAAGATAACCAACAAAACTTTTAGTGGATTTCTACTTATTTTATTAAATATCATCTCCACCAAACAGGACAAGCTTGCATCTGTTATAGTTTTGGAGAAAAATGTGTTCATTTCATGTATGCGCGAAATGCCTTAAAAATGGCTTTAAAATGGATTTGGAGCATGGAGACGATTATCTCGGGATTGCAAGATAACCAAACAAAACTTTTAGTGGATTTCTACTTATTTTATTAAATATCATCTCCACCAAACAGGACAAGCTTGCATGTGTTATAGTTTTGGAGAAAAATGTGTTCATTTCATGTATGCGCAAAATGCCTTTGAAATGGCTTTAAAATGGATTTGGAGCATGGAGACGATTATCTCGGGATTGCAAGATAACCAAACAAAACTTTTAGTGGATTTCTACTTATTTTATTAAATATCATCTCCACCAAACAGGACAAGCTTGCATCTGTTATAGTTTTGGAGAAAAATGTGTTCATTTCATGTATGCGCGAAATGCCTTAAAAATGGCTTTAAAATGGATTTGGAGCATGGAGACGATTATCTCGGGATTGCAAGATAACCAAACAAAACTTTTAGTGGATTTCTACTTATTTTATTAAATATCATCTCCACCAAACAGGACAAGCTTGCATCTGTTATAGTTTTGGAGAAAAATGTGTTCATTTCATGTATGCGCGAAATGCCTTAAAAATGGCTTTAAAATGGATTTGGAGCATGGAGACGATTATCTCGGGATTGCAAGATAACCAAACAAAACTTTTAGTGGATTTCTACTTATTTTATTAAATATCATCTCCACCAAACAGGACAAGCTTGCATCTGTTATAGTTTTGGAGAAAAATGTGTTAATTTCATGTATGCGCGAAATGCCTTAAAAATGGCTTTAAAATGGATTTGGAGCATGGAGACGATTATCTCGGGATTGCAAGATAACCAAACAAAACTTTTAGTGGATTTCTACTTATTTTATTAAATATCATCTCCACCAAACAGGACAAGCTTGCATCTGTTATAGTTTTGGAGAAAAATGTGTTCATTTCATGTATGCGCGAAATGCCTTAAAAATGGCTTTAAAATGGATTTGGAGCATGGAGACGATTATCTCGGGATTGCAAGATAACCAAACAAAAATTTTAGTGGATTTCTACTTATTTTATTAAATATCATCTCCACCAAACAGGACAAGCTTGCATCTGTTATAGTTTTGGAGAAAAATGTGTTCATTTCATGTATGCGCGAAATGCCTTAAAAATGGCTTTAAAATGGATTTGGAGCATGGAGACGATTATCTCGGGATTGCAATATAACCAAACAAAACTTTTAGTGGATTTCTACTTATTTTATTAAATATCATCTCCACCAAACAGGACAAGCTTGCATCTGTTATAGTTTTGGAGAAAAATGTGTTCATTTCATGTATGCGCGAAATGCCTTAAAAATGGCTTTAAAATGGATTTGGAGCATGGAGACGATTATCTCGGGATTGCAAGATAACCAAACAAAAATTTTAGTGGATTTCTACTTATTTTATTAAATATCATCTCCACCAAACAGGACAAGCTTGCATCTGTTATAGTTTTGGAGAAAAATGTGTTCATTTCATGTATGCGCAAAATGCCTTTGAAATGGCTTTAAAATGGATTTGGAGCATGGAGACGATTATCTCAGGATGGCAATATAAACAAACGAAACTTTTAGTAGATTTCTACTTATTTTATTAAATATTATCTCCACCAAACAGGACAAGCTTGCATCTGTTATAGTTTTGGAGAAAAATGTGTTCATTTCATGTATGCGCGAAATGCCTTAAAATGGCTTTAAAATGGATTTGGAGCATGGAGACGATTATCTCGGGATTGCAAGATAACCAAACAAAACTTTTAGTGGATTTCTACTTATTTTATTAAATATCATCTCCACCAAACAGGACAAGCTTGCATCTGTTATAGTTTTGGAGAAAAATGTGTTCATTTCATGTATGCGCGAAATGCCTTAAAAATGGCTTTAAAATGGATTTGGAGCATGGAGACGATTATCTCGGGATTGCAAGATAACCAAACAAAAATTTTAGTGGATTTCTACTTATTTTATTAAATATCATCTCCACCAAACAGGACAAGCTTGCATCTGTTATAGTTTTGGAGAAAAATGTGTTCATTTCATGTATGCGCGAAATGCCTTAAAAATGGCTTTAAAATGGATTTGGAGCATGGAGACGATTATCTCGGGATTGCAAGATAACCAACAAAACTTTTAGTGGATTTCTACTTATTTTATTAAATATCATCTCCACCAAACAGGACAAGCTTGCATCTGTTATAGTTTTGGAGAAAAATGTGTTCATTTCATGTATGCGCGAAATGCCTTAAAAATGGCTTTAAAATGGATTTGGAGCATGGAGACGATTATCTCGGGATTGCAAGATAACCAAACAAAACTTTTAGTGGATTTCTACTTATTTTATTAAATATCATCTCCACCAAACAGGACAAGCTTGCATGTGTTATAGTTTTGGAGAAAAATGTGTTCATTTCATGTATGCGCAAAATGCCTTTGAAATGGCTTTAAAATGGATTTGGAGCATGGAGACGATTATCTCGGGATTGCAAGATAACCAAACAAAACTTTTAGTGGATTTCTACTTATTTTATTAAATATCATCTCCACCAAACAGGACAAGCTTGCATCTGTTATAGTTTTGGAGAAAAATGTGTTCATTTCATGTATGCGCGAAATGCCTTAAAAATGGCTTTAAAATGGATTTGGAGCATGGAGACGATTATCTCGGGATTGCAAGATAACCAAACAAAACTTTTAGTGGATTTCTACTTATTTTATTAAATATCATCTCCACCAAACAGGACAAGCTTGCATCTGTTATAGTTTTGGAGAAAAATGTGTTCATTTCATGTATGCGCGAAATGCCTTAAAAATGGCTTTAAAATGGATTTGGAGCATGGAGACGATTATCTCGGGATTGCAAGATAACCAAACAAAACTTTTAGTGGATTTCTACTTATTTTATTAAATATCATCTCCACCAAACAAGACAAGCTTGCATCTGTTATAGTTTTGGAGAAAAATGTGTTCATTTCATGTATGCGCGAAATGCCTTAAAAATGGCTTTAAAATGGATTTGGAGCATGGAGACGATTATCTCGGGATTGCAAGATAACGAAACAAAACTTTTAGTGGATTTCTACTTATTTTATTAAATATCATCTCCACCAAACAGGACAAGCTTGCATGTGTTATAGTTTTGGAGAAAAATGTGTTCATTTCATGTATGCGCAAAATGCCTTTGAAATGGCTTTAAAATGGATTTGGAGCATGGAGACGATTATCTCAGGATGGCAATATAAACAAACGAAACTTTTAGTAGATTTCTACTTATTTTATTAAATATTATCTCCACCAAACAGGACAAGCTTGCATCTGTTATAGTTTTGGAGAAAAATGTGTTCATTTCATGTATGCGCGAAATGCCTTAAAAATGGCTTTAAAATGGATTTGGAGAATGGAGACGATTATCTCGGGATTGCAAGATAACCAAACAAAACTTTTAGTGGATTTCTACTTATTTTATTAAATATCATCTCCACCAAACAGGACAAGCTTGCATCTGTTATAGTTTTGGAGAAAAATGTGTTCATTTCATGTATGCGCGAAATGCCTTAAAAATGGCTTTAAAATGGATTTGGAGCATGGAGACGATTATCTCGGGATTGCATGATAACCAAACAAAAATTTTAGTGGATTTCTACTTATTTTATTAAATATCATCTCCACCAAACAGGACAAGCTTGCATCTGTTATAGTTTTGGAGAAAAATGTGTTCATTTCATGTATGCGCGAAATGCTTTAAAAATGGCTTTAAAATGGATTTGGAGCATGGAGACGATTATCTCGGGATTGCAAGATAACCAACAAAACTTTTAGTGGATTTCTACTTATTTTATTAAATATCATCTCCACCAAACAGGACAAGCTTGCATCTGTTATAGTTTTGGAGAAAAATGTGTTCATTTCATGTATGCGTGAAATGCCTTAAAAATGGCTTTAAAATGGATTTGGAGCATGGAGACGATTATCTCGGGATTGCAAGATAACCAAACAAAACTTTTAGTGGATTTCTACTTATTTTATTAAATATCATCTCCACCAAACAGGACAAGCTTGCATGTGTTATAGTTTTGGAGAAAAATGTGTTCATTTCATGTATGCGCGAAATGCCTTAAAAATGGCTTTAAAATGGATTTGGAGCATGGAGACGATTATCTCGGGATTGCAAGATAACCAAACAAAACTTTTAGTGGATTTCTACTTATTTTATTAAATATCATCTCCACCAAACAGGACAAGCTTGCATCTGTTATAGTTTTGGAGAAAAATGTGTTCATTTCATGTATGCGCGAAATGCCTTAAAAATGGCTTTAAAATGGATTTGGAGCATGGAGACGATTATCTCGGGATTGCAAGATAACCAAACAAAACTTTTAGTGGATTTCTACTTATTTTATTAAATATCATCTCCACCAAACAGGACAAGCTTGCATCTGTTATAGTTTTGGAGAAAAATGTGTTAATTTCATGTATGCGCGAAATGCCTTAAAAATGGCTTTAAAATGGATTTGGAGCATGGAGACGATTATCTCGGGATTGCAAGATAACCAAACAAAACTTTTAGTGGATTTCTACTTATTTTATTAAATATCATCTCCACCAAACAGGACAAGCTTGCATCTGTTATAGTTTTGGAGAAAAATGTGTTCATTTCATGTATGCGCGAAATGCCTTAAAAATGGCTTTAAAATGGATTTGGAGCATGGAGACGATTATCTCGGGATTGCAAGATAACCAAACAAAAATTTTAGTGGATTTCTACTTATTTTATTAAATATCATCTCCACCAAACAGGACAAGCTTGCATCTGTTATAGTTTTGGAGAAAAATGTGTTCATTTCATGTATGCGCGAAATGCCTTAAAAATGGCTTTAAAATGGATTTGGAGCATGGAGACGATTATCTCGGGATTGCAATATAACCAAACAAAACTTTTAGTGGATTTCTACTTATTTTATTAAATATCATCTCCACCAAACAGGACAAGCTTGCATCTGTTATAGTTTTGGAGAAAAATGTGTTCATTTCATGTATGCGCGAAATGCCTTAAAAATGGCTTTAAAATGGATTTGGAGCATGGAGACGATTATCTCGGGATTGCAAGATAACCAAACAAAAATTTTAGTGGATTTCTACTTATTTTATTAAATATCATCTCCACCAAACAGGACAAGCTTGCATCTGTTATAGTTTTGGAGAAAAATGTGTTCATTTCATGTATGCGCGAAATGCCTTAAAAATGGCTTTAAAATGGATTTGGAGCATGGAGACGATTATTTTGGGATTGCAAGATAACCAACAAAACTTTTAGTGGATTTCTACTTATTTTATTAAATATCATCTCCACCAAACAGGACAAGCTTGCATCTGTTATAGTTTTGGAGAAAAATGTGTTCATTTCATGTATGCGCGAAATGCCTTAAAAATGGCTTTAAAATGGATTTGGAGCATGGAGACGATTAT
The DNA here is from genome assembly GCF_048569485.1 of Anomaloglossus baeobatrachus. Taxonomy (NCBI): domain Eukaryota; kingdom Metazoa; phylum Chordata; class Amphibia; order Anura; family Aromobatidae; genus Anomaloglossus; species Anomaloglossus baeobatrachus. The sequence continues at coordinate 710,144 of NW_027444249.1, forward strand.
CTCGGGATTGCAAGATAACCAAACAAAACTTTTAGTGGATTTCTACTTATTTTATTAAATATCATCTCCACCAAACAGGACAAGCTTGCATGTGTTATAGTTTTGGAGAAAAATGTGTTCATTTCATGTATGCGCAAAATGCCTTTGAAATGGCTTTAAAATGGATTTGGAGCATGGAGACGATTATCTCGGGATTGCAAGATAACCAAACAAAACTTTTAGTGGATTTCTACTTATTTTATTAAATATCATCTCCACCAAACAGGACAAGCTTGCATCTGTTATAGTTTTGGAGAAAAATGTGTTCATTTCATGTATGCGCGAAATGCCTTAAAAATGGCTTTAAAATGGATTTGGAGCATGGAGACGATTATCTCGTGATTGCAAGATAACCAAACAAAACTTTTAGTGGATTTCTACTTATTTTATTAAATATCATCTCCACCAAACAGGACAAGCTTGCATCTGTTATAGTTTTGGAGAAAAATGTGTTCATTTCATGTATGCGCGAAATGCCTTAAAAATGGCTTTAAAATGGATTTGGAGCATGGAGACGATTATCTCGGGATTGCAAGATAACCAAACAAAACTTTTAGTGGATTTCTACTTATTTTATTAAATATCATCTCCACCAAACAGGACAAGCTTGCATCTGTTATAGTTTTGGAGAAAAATGTGTTCATTTCATGTAAGCGCGAAATGCCTTAAAAATGGCTTTAAAATGGATTTGGAGCATGGAGACGATTATCTCGGGATTGCAAGATAACCAAACAAAAATTTTAGTGGATTTCTACTTATTTTATTAAATATCATCTCCACCAAACAGGACAAGCTTGCATCTGTTATAGTTTTGGAGAAAAATGTGTTCATTTCATGTATGCGCGAAATGCCTTAAAAATGGCTTTAAAATGGATTTGGAGCATGGAGACGATTATCTCGGGATTGCAATATAACCAAACAAAACTTTTAGTGGATTTCTACTTATTTTATTAAATATCATCTCCACCAAACAGGACAAGCTTGCATCTGTTATAGTTTTGGAGAAAAATGTGTTCATTTCATGTATGCGCGAAATGCCTTAAAAATGGCTTTAAAATGGATTTGGAGCATGGAGACGATTATCTCGGGATTGCAAGATAACCAAACAAAAATTTTAGTGGATTTCTACTTATTTTATTAAATATCATCTCCACCAAACAGGACAAGCTTGCATCTGTTATAGTTTTGGAGAAAAATGTGTTCATTTCATGTATGCGCGAAATGCCTTAAAAATGGCTTTAAAATGGATTTGGAGCATGGAGACGATTATCTCGGGATTGCAAGATAACCAAACAAAACTTTTAGTGGATTTCTACTTATTTTATTAAATATCATCTCCACCAAACAGGACAAGCTTGCATCTGTTATAGTTTTGGAGAAAAATGTGTTCATTTCATGTATGCGCGAAATGCCTTAAAAATGGCTTTAAAATGGATTTGGAGCATGGAGACGATTATCTCGGGATTGCAAGATAACCAAACAAAACTTTTAGTGGATTTCTACTTATTTTATTAAATATCATCTCCACCAAACAGGACAAGCTTGCATGTGTTATAGTTTTGGAGAAAAATGTGTTCATTTCATGTATGCGCAAAATGCCTTTGAAATGGCTTTAAAATGGATTTGGAGCATGGAGACGATTATCTCGGGATTGCAAGATAACCAAACAAAACTTTTAGTGGATTTCTACTTATTTTATTAAATATCATCTCCACCAAACAGGACAAGCTTGCATCTGTTATAGTTTTGGAGAAAAATGTGTTCATTTCATGTATGCGCGAAATGCCTTAAAAATGGCTTTAAAATGGATTTGGAGCATGGAGACGATTATCTCGGGATTGCAAGATAACCAAACAAAACTTTTAGTGGATTTCTACTTATTTTATTAAATATCATCTCCACCAAACAGGACAAGCTTGCATGTGTTATAGTTTTGGAGAAAAATGTGTTCATTTCATGTATGCGCAAAATGCCTTTGAAATGGCTTTAAAATGGATTTGGAGCATGGAGACGATTATCTCGGGATTGCAAGATAACCAAACAAAACTTTTAGTGGATTTCTACTTATTTTATTAAATATCATCTCCACCAAACAGGACAAGCTTGCATCTGTTATAGTTTTGGAGAAAAATGTGTTCATTTCATGTATGCGCGAAATGCCTTAAAAATGGCTTTAAAATGGATTTGGAGCATGGAGACGATTATCTCGGGATTGCAAGATAACCAAACAAAACTTTTAGTGGATTTCTACTTATTTTATTAAATATCATCTCCACCAAACAGGACAAGCTTGCATCTGTTATAGTTTTGGAGAAAAATGTGTTCATTTCATGTATGCGCGAAATGCCTTAAAAATGGCTTTAAAATGGATTTGGAGCATGGAGACGATTATCTCGGGATTGCAAGATAACCAAACAAAACTTTTAGTGGATTTCTACTTATTTTATTAAATATCATCTCCACCAAACAGGACAAGCTTGCATGTGTTATAGTTTTGGAGAAAAATGTGTTCATTTCATGTATGCGCAAAATGCCTTTGAAATGGCTTTAAAATGGATTTGGAGCATGGAGACGATTATCTCAGGATGGCAATATAAACAAACGAAACTTTTAGTAGATTTCTACTTATTTTATTAAATATTATCTCCACCAAACAGGACAAGCTTGCATCTGTTATAGTTTTGGAGAAAAATGTGTTCATTTCATGTATGCGCGAAATGCCTTAAAAATGGCTTTAAAATGGATTTGGAGCATGGAGACGATTATCTCGGGATTGCAAGATAACCAAACAAAACTTTTAGTGGATTTCTACTTATTTTATTAAATATCATCTCCACCAAACAGGACAAGCTTGCATCTGTTATAGTTTTGGAGAAAAATGTGTTCATTTCATGTATGCGCGAAATGCCTTAAAAATGGCTTTAAAATGGATTTGGAGCATGGAGACGATTATCTCGGGATTGCAAGATAACCAACAAAACTTTTAGTGGATTTCTACTTATTTTATTAAATATCATCTCCACCAAACAGGACAAGCTTGCATCTGTTATAGTTTTGGAGAAAAATGTGTTCATTTCATGTATGCGCTAAATGCCTTAAAAATGGCTTTAAAATGGATTTGGAGCATGGAGACGATTATCTCGGGATTGCAAGATAACCAAACAAAACTTTTAGTGGATTTCTACTTATTTTATTAAATATCATCTCCACCAAACAGGACAAGCTTGCATGTGTTATAGTTTTGGAGAAAAATGTGTTCATTTCATGTATGCGCAAAATGCCTTTGAAATGGCTTTAAAATGGATTTGGAGCATGGAGACGATTATCTCGGGATTGCAAGATAACCAAACAAAACTTTTAGTGGATTTCTACTTATTTTATTAAATATCATCTCCACCAAACAGGACAAGCTTGCATCTGTTATAGTTTTGGAGAAAAATGTGTTCATTTCATGTATGCGCGAAATGCCTTAAAAATGGCTTTAAAATGGATTTGGAGCATGGAGACGATTATCTCGGGATTGCAAGATAACCAAACAAAACTTTTAGTGGATTTCTACTTATTTTATTAAATATCATCTCCACCAAACAGGACAAGCTTGCATGTGTTATAGTTTTGGAGAAAAATGTGTTCATTTCATGTATGCGCAAAATGCCTTTGAAATGGCTTTAAAATGGATTTGGAGCATGGAGACGATTATCTCAGGATGGCAATATAAACAAACGAAACTTTTAGTAGATTTCTACTTATTTTATTAAATATTATCTCCACCAAACAGGACAAGCTTGCATCTGTTATAGTTTTGGAGAAAAATGTGTTCATTTCATGTATGCGCGAAATGCCTTAAAAATGGCTTTAAAATGGATTTGGAGCATGGAGACGATTATCTCGGGATTGCAAGATAACCAAACAAAACTTTTAGTGGATTTCTACTTATTTTATTAAATATCATCTCCACCAAACAGGACAAGCTTGCATCTGTTATAGTTTTGGAGAAAAATGTGTTCATTTCATGTATGCGCGAAATGCCTTAAAAATGGCTTTAAAATGGATTTGGAGCATGGAGACGATTATCTCGGGATTGCAAGATAACCAAACAAAAATTTTAGTGGATTTCTACTTATTTTATTAAATATCATCTCCACCAAACAGGACAAGCTTGCATCTGTTATAGTTTTGGAGAAAAATGTGTTCATTTCATGTATGCGCGAAATGCCTTAAAAATGGCTTTAAAATGGATTTGGAGCATGGAGACGATTATCTCGGGATTGCAAGATAACCAAACAAAAATTTTAGTGGATTTCTACTTATTTTATTAAATATCATCTCCACCAAACAGGACAAGCTTGCATCTGTTATAGTTTTGGAGAAAAATGTGTTCATTTCATGTATGCGCAAAATGCCTTTGAAATGGCTTTAAAATGGATTTGGAGCATGGAGACGATTATCTCAGGATGGCAATATAAACAAACGAAACTTTTAGTAGATTTCTACTTATTTTATTAAATATTATCTCCACCAAACAGGACAAGCTTGCATCTGTTATAGTTTTGGAGAAAAATGTGTTCATTTCATGTATGCGCGAAATGCCTTAAAATGGCTTTAAAATGGATTTGGAGCATGGAGACGATTATCTCGGGATTGCAAGATAACCAAACAAAACTTTTAGTGGATTTCTACTTATTTTATTAAATATCATCTCCACCAAACAGGACAAGCTTGCATCTGTTATAGTTTTGGAGAAAAATGTGTTCATTTCATGTATGCGCGAAATGCCTTAAAAATGGCTTTAAAATGGATTTGGAGCATGGAGACGATTATCTCGGGATTGCAAGATAACCAAACAAAAATTTTAGTGGATTTCTACTTATTTTATTAAATATCATCTCCACCAAACAGGACAAGCTTGCATCTGTTATAGTTTTGGAGAAAAATGTGTTCATTTCATGTATGCGCGAAATGCCTTAAAAATGGCTTTAAAATGGATTTGGAGCATGGAGACGAATATCTCGGGATTGCAAGATAACCAACAAAACTTTTAGTGGATTTCTACTTATTTTATTAAATATCATCTCCACCAAACAGGACAAGCTTGCATCTGTTATAGTTTTGGAGAAAAATGTGTTCATTTCATGTATGCGCGAAATGCCTTAAAAATGGCTTTAAAATGGATTTGGAGCATGGAGACGATTATCTCGGGATTGCAAGATAACCAAACAAAACTTTTAGTGGATTTCTACTTATTTTATTAAATATCATCTCCACCAAACAGGACAAGCTTGCATGTGTTATAGTTTTGGAGAAAAATGTGTTCATTTCATGTATGCGCAAAATGCCTTTGAAATGGCTTTAAAATGGATTTGGAGCATGGAGACGATTATCTCGGGATTGCAAGATAACCAAACAAAACTTTTAGTGGATTTCTACTTATTTTATTAAATATCATCTCCACCAAACAGGACAAGCTTGCATCTGTTATAGTTTTGGAGAAAAATGTGTTCATTTCATGTATGCGCGAAATGCCTTAAAAATGGCTTTAAAATGGATTTGGAGCATGGAGACGATTATCTCGGGATTGCAAGATAACCAAACAAAACTTTTAGTGGATTTCTACTTATTTTATTAAATATCATCTCCACCAAACAGGACAAGCTTGCATCTGTTATAGTTTTGGAGAAAAATGTGTTCATTTCATGTATGCGCGAAATGCCTTAAAAATGGCTTTAAAATGGATTTGGAGCATGGAGACGATTATCTCGGGATTGCAAGATAACCAAACAAAACTTTTAGTGGATTTCTACTTATTTTATTAAATATCATCTCCACCAAACAGGACAAGCTTGCATCTGTTATAGTTTTGGAGAAAAATGTGTTAATTTCATGTATGCGCGAAATGCCTTAAAAATGGCTTTAAAATGGATTTGGAGCATGGAGACGATTATCTCGGGATTGCAAGATAACCAAACAAAACTTTTAGTGGATTTCTACTTATTTTATTAAATATCATCTCCACCAAACAGGACAAGCTTGCATCTGTTATAGTTTTGGAGAAAAATGTGTTCATTTCATGTATGCGCGAAATGCCTTAAAAATGGCTTTAAAATGGATTTGGAGCATGGAGACGATTATCTCGGGATTGCAAGATAACCAAACAAAACTTTTAGTGGATTTCTACTTATTTTATTAAATATCATCTCCACCAAACAGGACAAGCTTGCATCTGTTATAGTTTTGGAGAAAAATGTGTTCATTTCATGTATGCGCGAAATGCCTTAAAAATGGCTTTAAAATGGATTTGGAGCATGGAGACGATTATCTCGGGATTGCAAGATAACGAAACAAAACTTTTAGTGGATTTCTACTTATTTTATTAAATATCATCTCCACCAAACAGGACAAGCTTGCATGTGTTATAGTTTTGGAGAAAAATGTGTTCATTTCATGTATGCGCAAAATGCCTTTGAAATGGCTTTAAAATGGATTTGGAGCATGGAGACGATTATCTCAGGATGGCAATATAAACAAACGAAACTTTTAGTAGATTTCTACTTATTTTATTAAATATTATCTCCACCAAACAGGACAAGCTTGCATCTGTTATAGTTTTGGAGAAAAATGTGTTCATTTCATGTATGCGCGAAATGCCTTAAAAATGGCTTTAAAATGGATTTGGAGCATGGAGACGATTATCTCGGGATTGCAAGATAACCAAACAAAACTTTTAGTGGATTTCTACTTATTTTATTAAATATCATCTCCACCAAACAGGACAAGCTTGCATCTGTTATAGTTTTGGAGAAAAATGTGTTCATTTCATGTATGCGCGAAATGCCTTAAAAATGGCTTTAAAATGGATTTGGAGCATGGAGACGATTATCTCGGGATTGCATGATAACCAAACAAAAATTTTAGTGGATTTCTACTTATTTTATTAAATATCATCTCCACCAAACAGGACAAGCTTGCATCTGTTATAGTTTTGGAGAAAAATGTGTTCATTTCATGTATGCGCGAAATGCCTTAAAAATGGCTTTAAAATGGATTTGGAGCATGGAGACGATTATCTCGGGATTGCAAGATAACCAACAAAACTTTTAGTGGATTTCTACTTATTTTATTAAATATCATCTCCACCAAACAGGACAAGCTTGCATCTGTTATAGTTTTGGAGAAAAATGTGTTCATTTCATGTATGCGTGAAATGCCTTAAAAATGGCTTTAAAATGGATTTGGAGCATGGAGACGATTATCTCGGGATTGCAAGATAACCAAACAAAACTTTTAGTGGATTTCTACTTATTTTATTAAATATCATCTCCACCAAACAGGACAAGCTTGTATGTGTTATAGTTTTGGAGAAAAATGTGTTAATTTCATGTATGCGCAAAATGCCTTTGAAATGGCTTTAAAATGGATTTGGAGCATGGAGACGATTATCTCGGGATTGCAAGATAACCAAACAAAACTTTTAGTGGATTTCTACTTATTTTATTAAATATCATCTCCACCAAACAGGACAAGCTTGCATCTGTTATAGTTTTGGAGAAAAATGTGTTCATTTCATGTATGCGCGAAATGCCTTAAAAATAGCTTTAAAATGGATTTGGAGCATGGAGACGATTATCTCGGGATTGCAAGATAACCAAACAAAACTTTTAGTGGATTTCTACTTATTTTATTAAATATCATCTCCACCAAACAGGACAAGCTTGCATCTGTTATAGTTTTGGAGAAAAATGTGTTCATTTCATGTATGCGCGAAATGCCTTAAAAATGGCTTTAAAATGGATTTGGAGCATGGAGACGATTATCTCGGGATTGCAAGATAACCAAACAAAACTTTTAGTGGATTTCTACTTATTTTATTAAATATCATCTCCACCAAACAGGACAAGCTTGCATCTGTTATAGTTTTGGAGAAAAATGTGTTAATTTCATGTATGCGCGAAATGCCTTAAAAATGGCTTTAAAATGGATTTGGAGCATGGAGACGATTATCTCGGGATTGCAAGATAACCAAACAAAACTTTTAGTGGATTTCTACTTATTTTATTAAATATCATCTCCACCAAACAGGACAAGCTTGCATCTGTTATAGTTTTGGAGAAAAATGTGTTCATTTCATGTATGCGCGAAATGCCTTAAAAATGGCTTTAAAATGGATTTGGAGCATGGAGACGATTATCTCGGGATTGCAAGATAACCAAACAAAACTTTTAGTGGATTTCTACTTATTTTATTAAATATCATCTCCACCAAACAGGACAAGCTTGCATCTGTTATAGTTTTGGAGAAAAATGTGTTAATTTCATGTATGCGCGAAATGCCTTAAAAATGGCTTTAAAATGGATTTGGAGCATGGAGACGATTATCTCGGGATTGCAAGATAACCAAACAAAACTTTTAGTGGATTTCTACTTATTTTATTAAATATCATCTCCACCAAACAGGACAAGCTTGCATCTGTTATAGTTTTGGAGAAAAATGTGTTCATTTCATGTATGCGCGAAATGCCTTAAAAATGCCTTTAAAATGGATTTGGAGCATGGAGACGATTATCTCGGGATTGCAATATAACCAAACAAAACTTTTAGTGGATTTCTACTTATTTTATTAAATATCATCTCCACCAAACAGGACAAGCTTGCATCTGTTATAGTTTTGGAGAAAAATGTGTTCATTTCATGTATGCGCGAAATGCCTTAAAAATGGCTTTAAAATGGATTTGGAGCATGGAGACGATTATCTCGGGATTGCAAGATAACCAAACAAAAATTTTAGTGGATTTCTACTTATTTTATTAAATATCATCTCCACCAAACAGGACAAGCTTGCATCTGTTATAGTTTTGGAGAAAAATGTGTTCATTTCATGTATGCGCAAAATGCCTTTGAAATGGCTTTAAAATGGATTTGGAGCATGGAGACGATTATCTCAGGATGGCAATATAAACAAACGAAACTTTTAGTAGATTTCTACTTATTTTATTAAATATTATCTCCACCAAACAGGACAAGCTTGCATCTGTTATAGTTTTGGAGAAAAATGTGTTCATTTCATGTATGCGCGAAATGCCTTAAAATGGCTTTAAAATGGATTTGGAGCATGGAGACGATTATCTCGGGATTGCAAGATAACCAAACAAAACTTTTAGTGGATTTCTACTTATTTTATTAAATATCATCTCCACCAAACAGGACAAGCTTGCATCTGTTATAGTTTTGGAGAAAAATGTGTTCATTTCATGTATGCGCGAAATGCCTTAAAAATGGCTTTAAAATGGATTTGGAGCATGGAGACGATTATCTCGGGATTGCAAGATAACCAAACAAAAATTTTAGTGGATTTCTACTTATTTTATTAAATATCATCTCCACCAAACAGGACAAGCTTGCATCTGTTATAGTTTTGGAGAAAAATGTGTTCATTTCATGTATGCGCGAAATGCCTTAAAAATGGCTTTAAAATGGATTTGGAGCATGGAGACGATTATCTCGGGATTGCAAGATAACCAACAAAACTTTTAGTGGATTTCTACTTATTTTATTAAATATCATCTCCACCAAACAGGACAAGCTTGCATCTGTTATAGTTTTGGAGAAAAATGTGTTCATTTCATGTATGCGCGAAATGCCTTAAAAATGGCTTTAAAATGGATTTGGAGCATGGAGACGATTATCTCGGGATTGCAAGATAACCAAACAAAACTTTTAGTGGATTTCTACTTATTTTATTAAATATCATCTCCACCAAACAGGACAAGCTTGCATCTGTTATAGTTTTGGAGAAAAATGTGTTCATTTCATGTATGCGCGAAATGCCTTAAAAATGGCTTTAAAATGGATTTGGAGCATGGAGACGATTATCTCGGGATTGCAAGATAACGAAACAAAACTTTTAGTGGATTTCTACTTATTTTATTAAATATCATCTCCACCAAACAGGACAAGCTTGCATGTGTTATAGTTTTGGAGAAAAATGTGTTCATTTCATGTATGCGCAAAATGCCTTTGAAATGGCTTTAAAATGGATTTGGAGCATGGAGACGATTATCTCAGGATGGCAATATAAACAAACGAAACTTTTAGTAGATTTCTACTTATTTTATTAAATATTATCTCCACCAAACAGGACAAGCTTGCATCTGTTATAGTTTTGGAGAAAAATGTGTTCATTTCATGTATGCGCGAAATGCCTTAAAAATGGCTTTAAAATGGATTTGGAGCATGGAGACGATTATCTCGGGATTGCAAGATAACCAAACAAAACTTTTAGTGGATTTCTACTTATTTTATTAAATATCATCTCCACCAAACAGGACAAGCTTGCATCTGTTATAGTTTTGGAGAAAAATGTGTTCATTTCATGTATGCGCGAAATGCCTTAAAAATGGCTTTAAAATGGATTTGGAGCATGGAGACGATTATCTCGGGATTGCATGATAACCAAACAAAAATTTTAGTGGATTTCTACTTATTTTATTAAATATCATCTCCACCAAACAGGACAAGCTTGCATCTGTTATAGTTTTGGAGAAAAATGTGTTCATTTCATGTATGCGCGAAATGCCTTAAAAATGGCTTTAAAATGGATTTGGAGCATGGAGACGATTATCTCGGGATTGCAAGATAACCAACACAACTTTTAGTGGATTTCTACTTATTTTATTAAATATCATCTCCACCAAACAGGACAAGCTTGCATCTGTTATAGTTTTGGAGAAAAATGTGTTCATTTCATGTATGCGTGAAATGCCTTAAAAATGGCTTTAAAATGGATTTGGAGCATGGAGACGATTATCTCGGGATTGCAAGATAACCAAACAAAACTTTTAGTGGATTTCTACTTATTTTATTAAATATCATCTCCACCAAACAGGACAAGCTTGCATGTGTTATAGTTTTGGAGAAAAATGTGTTCATTTCATGTATGCGCAAAATGCCTTTGAAATGGCTTTAAAATGGATTTGGAGCATGGAGACGATTATCTCGGGATTGCAAGATAACCAAACAAAACTTTTAGTGGATTTCTACTTATTTTATTAAATATCATCTCCACCAAACAGGACAAGCTTGCATCTGTTATAGTTTTGGAGAAAAATGTGTTCATTTCATGTATGCGCGAAATGCCTTAAAAATAGCTTTAAAATGGATTTGGAGCATGGAGACGATTATCTCGGGATTGCAAGATAACCAAACAAAACTTTTAGTGGATTTCTACTTATTTTATTAAATATCATCTCCACCAAACAGGACAAGCTTGCATCTGTTATAGTTTTGGAGAAAAATGTGTTCATTTCATGTATGCGCGAAATGCCTTAAAAATGGCTTTAAAATGGATTTGGAGCATGGAGACGATTATCTCGGGATTGCAAGATAACCAAACAAAACTTTTAGTGGATTTCTACTTATTTTATTAAATATCATCTCCACCAAACAGGACAAGCTTGCATCTGTTATAGTTTTGGAGAAAAATGTGTTAATTTCATGTATGCGCGAAATGCCTTAAAAATGGCTTTAAAATGGATTTGGAGCATGGAGACGATTATCTCGGGATTGCAAGATAACCAAACAAAACTTTTAGTGGATTTCTACTTATTTTATTAAATATCATCTCCACCAAACAGGACAAGCTTGCATCTGTTATAGTTTTGGAGAAAAATGTGTTCATTTCATGTATGCGCGAAATGCCTTAAAAATGGCTTTAAAATGGATTTGGAGCATGGAGACGATTATCTCGGGATTGCAAGATAACCAAACAAAACTTTTAGTGGATTTCTACTTATTTTATTAAATATCATCTCCACCAAACAGGACAAGCTTGCATCTGTTATAGTTTTGGAGAAAAATGTGTTAATTTCATGTATGCGCGAAATGCCTTAAAAATGGCTTTAAAATGGATTTGGAGCATGGAGACGATTATCTCGGGATTGCAAGATAACCAAACAAAACTTTTAGTGGATTTCTACTTATTTTATTAAATATCATCTCCACCAAACAGGACAAGCTTGCATCTGTTATAGTTTTGGAGAAAAATGTGTTCATTTCATGTATGCGCGAAATGCCTTAAAAATGCCTTTAAAATGGATTTGGAGCATGGAGACGATTATCTCGGGATTGCAATATAACCAAACAAAACTTTTAGTGGATTTCTACTTATTTTATTAAATATCATCTCCACCAAACAGGACAAGCTTGCATCTGTTATAGTTTTGGAGAAAAATGTGTTCATTTCATGTATGCGCGAAATGCCTTAAAAATGGCTTTAAAATGGATTTGGAGCATGGAGACGATTATCTCGGGATTGCAAGATAACCAAACAAAAATTTTAGTGGATTTCTACTTATTTTATTAAATATCATCTCCACCAAACAGGACAAGCTTGCATCTGTTATAGTTTTGGAGAAAAATGTGTTCATTTCATGTATGCGCAAAATGCCTTTGAAATGGCTTTAAAATGGATTTGGAGCATGGAGACGATTATCTCAGGATGGCAATATAAACAAACGAAACTTTTAGTAGATTTCTACTTATTTTATTAAATATTATCTCCACCAAACAGGACAAGCTTGCATCTGTTATAGTTTTGGAGAAAAATGTGTTCATTTCATGTATGCGCGAAATGCCTTAAAATGGCTTTAAAATGGATTTGGAGCATGGAGACGATTATCTCGGGATTGCAAGATAACCAAACAAAACTTTTAGTGGATTTCTACTTATTTTATTAAATATCATCTCCACCAAACAGGACAAGCTTGCATCTGTTATAGTTTTGGAGAAAAATGTGTTCATTTCATGTATGCGCGAAATGCCTTAAAAATGGCTTTAAAATGGATTTGGAGCATGGAGACGATTATCTCGGGATTGCAAGATAACCAAACAAAAATTTTAGTGGATTTCTACTTATTTTATTAAATATCATCTCCACCAAACAGGACAAGCTTGCATCTGTTATAGTTTTGGAGAAAAATGTGTTCATTTCATGTATGCGCGAAATGCCTTAAAAATGGCTTTAAAATGGATTTGGAGCATGGAGACGATTATCTCGGGATTGCAAGATAACCAACAAAACTTTTAGTGGATTTCTACTTATTTTATTAAATATCATCTCCACCAAACAGGACAAGCTTGCATCTGTTATAGTTTTGGAGAAAAATGTGTTCATTTCATGTATGCGCGAAATGCCTTAAAAATGGCTTTAAAATGGATTTGGAGCATGGAGACGATTATCTCGGGATTGCAAGATAACCAAACAAAACTTTTAGTGGATTTCTACTTATTTTATTAAATATCATCTCCACCAAACAGGACAAGCTTGCATGTGTTATAGTTTTGGAGAAAATGTGTTCATTTCATGTATGCGCAAAATGCCTTTGAAATGGCTTTAAAATGGATTTGGAGCATGGAGACGATTATCTCGGGATTGCAAGATAACCAAACAAAACTTTTAGTGGATTTCTACTTATTTTATTAAATATCATCTCCACCAAACAGGACAAGCTTGCATCTGTTATAGTTTTGGAGAAAAATGTGTTCATTTCATGTATGCGCGAAATGCCTTAAAAATGGCTTTAAAATGGATTTGGAGCATGGAGACGATTATCTCGGGATTGCAAGATAACCAAACAAAACTTTTAGTGGATTTCTACTTATTTTATTAAATATCATCTCCACCAAACAGGACAAGCTTGCATCTGTTATAGTTTTGGAGAAAAATGTGTTCATTTCATGTATGCGCGAAATGCCTTAAAAATGGCTTTAAAATGGATTTGGAGCATGGAGACGATTATCTCGGGATTGCAAGATAACCAAACAAAACTTTTAGTGGATTTCTACTTATTTTATTAAATATCATCTCCACCAAACAGGACAAGCTTGCATCTGTTATAGTTTTGGAGAAAAATGTGTTCATTTCATGTATGCGCGAAATGCCTTAAAAATGGCTTTAAAATGGATTTGGAGCATGGAGACGATTATCTCGGGATTGCAAGATAACCAAACAAAACTTTTAGTGGATTTCTACTTATTTTATTAAATATCATCTCCACCAAACAGGACAAGCTTGCATCTGTTATAGTTTTGGAGAAAAATCTGTTCATTTCATGTATGCGCGAAATGCCTTAAAAATGGCTTTAAAATGGATTTGGAGCATGGAGACGATTATCTCGGGATTGCAAGATAACCAAACAAAACTTTTAGTGGATTTCTACTTATTTTATTAAATATCATCTCCACCAAACAGGACAAGCTTGCATCTGTTATAGTTTTGGAGAAAAATGTGTTCATTTCATGTATGCGCGAAATGCCTTAAAAATGGCTTTAAAATGGATTTGGAGCATGGAGACGATTATCTCGGGATTGCAAGATAACGAAACAAAACTTTTAGTGGATTTCTACTTATTTTATTAAATATCATCTCCACCAAACAGGACAAGCTTGCATGTGTTATAGTTTTGGAGAAAAATGTGTTCATTTCATGTATGCGCAAAATGCCTTTGAAATGGCTTTAAAATGGATTTGGAGCATGGAGACGATTATCTCAGGATGGCAATATAAACAAACGAAACTTTTAGTAGATTTCTACTTATTTTATTAAATATTATCTCCACCAAACAGGACAAGCTTGCATCTGTTATAGTTTTGGAGAAAAATGTGTTCATTTCATGTATGCGCGAAATGCCTTAAAAATGGCTTTAAAATGGATTTGGAGCATGGAGACGATTATCTCGGGATTGCAAGATAACCAAACAAAACTTTTAGTGGATTTCTACTTATTTTATTAAATATCATCTCCACCAAACAGGACAAGCTTGCATCTGTTATAGTTTTGGAGAAAAATGTGTTCATTTCATGTATGCGCGAAATGCCTTAAAAATGGCTTTAAAATGGATTTGGAGCATGGAGACGATTATCTCGGGATTGCATGATAACCAAACAAAAATTTTAGTGGATTTCTACTTATTTTATTAAATATCATCTCCACCAAACAGGACAAGCTTGCATCTGTTATAGTTTTGGAGAAAAATGTGTTCATTTCATGTATGCGCGAAATGCCTTAAAAATGGCTTTAAAATGGATTTGGAGCATGGAGACGATTATCTCGGGATTGCAAGATAACCAACAAAACTTTTAGTGGATTTCTACTTATTTTATTAAATATCATCTCCACCAAACAGGACAAGCTTGCATCTGTTATAGTTTTGGAGAAAAATGTGTTCATTTCATGTATGCGTGAAATGCCTTAAAAATGGCTTTAAAATGGATTTGGAGCATGGAGACGATTATCTCGGGATTGCAAGATAACCAAACAAAACTTTTAGTGGATTTCTACTTATTTTATTAAATATCATCTCCACCAAACAGGACAAGCTTGCATGTGTTATAGTTTTGGAGAAAAATGTGTTCATTTCATGTATGCGCAAAATGCCTTTGAAATGGCTTTAAAATGGATTTGGAGCATGGAGACGATTATCTCGGGATTGCAAGATAACCAAACAAAACTTTTAGTGGATTTCTACTTATTTTATTAAATATCATCTCCACCAAACAGGACAAGCTTGCATCTGTTATAGTTTTGGAGAAAAATGTGTTCATTTCATGTATGCGCGAAATGCCTTAAAAATGGCTTTAAAATGGATTTGGAGCATGGAGACGATTATCTCGGGATTGCAAGATAACCAAACAAAACTTTTAGTGGATTTCTACTTATTTTATTAAATATCATCTCCACCAAACAGGACAAGCTTGCATCTGTTATAGTTTTGGAGAAAAATGTGTTAATTTCATGTATGCGCGAAATGCCTTAAAAATGGCTTTAAAATGGATTTGGAGCATGGAGACGATTATCTCGGGATTGCAAGATAACCAAACAAAACTTTTAGTGGATTTCTACTTATTTTATTAAATATCATCTCCACCAAACAGGACAAGCTTGCATCTGTTATAGTTTTGGAGAAAAATGTGTTCATTTCATGTATGCGCGAAATGCCTTAAAAATGGCTTTAAAATGGATTTGGAGCATGGAGACGATTATCTCGGGATTGCAAGATAACCAAACAAAACTTTTAGTGGATTTCTACTTATTTTATTAAATATCATCTCCACCAAACAGGACAAGCTTGCATCTGTTATAGTTTTGGAGAAAAATGTGTTAATTTCATGTATGCGCGAAATGCCTTAAAAATGGCTTTAAAATGGATTTGGAGCATGGAGACGATTATCTCGGGATTGCAAGATAACCAAACAAAACTTTTAGTGGATTTCTACTTATTTTATTAAATATCATCTCCACCAAACAGGACAAGCTTGCATCTGTTATAGTTTTGGAGAAAAATGTGTTCATTTCATGTATGCGCGAAATGCCTTAAAAATGCCTTTAAAATGGATTTGGAGCATGGAGACGATTATCTCGGGATTGCAATATAACCAAACAAAACTTTTAGTGGATTTCTACTTATTTTATTAAATATCATCTCCACCAAACAGGACAAGCTTGCATCTGTTATAGTTTTGGAGAAAAATGTGTTCATTTCATGTATGCGCGAAATGCCTTAAAAATGGCTTTAAAATGGATTTGGAGCATGGAGACGATTATCTCGGGATTGCAAGATAACCAAACAAAAATTTTAGTGGATTTCTACTTATTTTATTAAATATCATCTCCACCAAACAGGACAAGCTTGCATCTGTTATAGTTTTGGAGAAAAATGTGTTCATTTCATGTATGCGCAAAATGCCTTTGAAATGGCTTTAAAATGGATTTGGAGCATGGAGACGATTATCTCAGGATGGCAATATAAACAAACGAAACTTTTAGTAGATTTCTACTTATTTTATTAAATATTATCTCCACCAAACAGGACAAGCTTGCATCTGTTATAGTTTTGGAGAAAAATGTGTTCATTTCATGTATGCGCGAAATGCCTTAAAATGGCTTTAAAATGGATTTGGAGCATGGAGACGATTATCTCGGGATTGCAAGATAACCAAACAAAACTTTTAGTGGATTTCTACTTATTTTATTAAATATCATCTCCACCAAACAGGACAAGCTTGCATCTGTTATAGTTTTGGAGAAAAATGTGTTCATTTCATGTATGCGCGAAATGCCTTAAAAATGGCTTTAAAATGGATTTGGAGCATGGAGACGATTATCTCGGGATTGCAAGATAACCAAACAAAAATTTTAGTGGATTTCTACTTATTTTATTAAATATCATCTCCACCAAACAGGACAAGCTTGCATCTGTTATAGTTTTGGAGAAAAATGTGTTCATTTCATGTATGCGCGAAATGCCTTAAAAATGGCTTTAAAATGGATTTGGAGCATGGAGACGATTATCTCGGGATTGCAAGATAACCAACAAAACTTTTAGTGGATTTCTACTTATTTTATTAAATATCATCTCCACCAAACAGGACAAGCTTGCATCTGTTATAGTTTTGGAGAAAAATGTGTTCATTTCATGTATGCGCGAAATGCCTTAAAAATGGCTTTAAAATGGATTTGGAGCATGGAGACGATTATCTCGGGATTGCAAGATAACCAAACAAAACTTTTAGTGGATTTCTACTTATTTTATTAAATATCATCTCCACCAAACAGGACAAGCTTGCATGTGTTATAGTTTTGGAGAAAAATGTGTTCATTTCATGTATGCGCAAAATGCCTTTGAAATGGCTTTAAAATGGATTTGGAGCATGGAGACGATTATCTCGGGATTGCAAGATAACCAAACAAAACTTTTAGTGGATTTCTACTTATTTTATTAAATATCATCTCCACCAAACAGGACAAGCTTGCATCTGTTATAGTTTTGGAGAAAAATGTGTTCATTTCATGTATGCGCGAAATGCCTTAAAAATGGCTTTAAAATGGATTTGGAGCATGGAGACGATTATCTCGGGATTGCAAGATAACCAAACAAAACTTTTAGTGGATTTCTACTTATTTTATTAAATATCATCTCCACCAAACAGGACAAGCTTGCATCTGTTATAGTTTTGGAGAAAAATGTGTTCATTTCATGTATGCGCGAAATGCCTTAAAAATGGCTTTAAAATGGATTTGGAGCATGGAGACGATTATCTCGGGATTGCAAGATAACCAAACAAAACTTTTAGTGGATTTCTACTTATTTTATTAAATATCATCTCCACCAAACAGGACAAGCTTGCATCTGTTATAGTTTTGGAGAAAAATGTGTTCATTTCATGTATGCGCGAAATGCCTTAAAAATGGCTTTAAAATGGATTTGGAGCATGGAGACGATTATCTCGGGATTGCATGATAACCAAACAAAAATTTTAGTGGATTTCTACTTATTTTATTAAATATCATCTCCACCAAACAGGACAAGCTTGCATCTGTTATAGTTTTGGAGAAAAATGTGTTCATTTCATGTATGCGCGAAATGCCTTAAAAATGGCTTTAAAATGGATTTGGAGCATGGAGACGATTATCTCGGGATTGCAAGATAACCAACAAAACGTTTAGTGGATTTCTACTTATTTTATTAAATATCATCTCCACCAAACAGGACAAGCTTGCATCTGTTATAGTTTTGGAGAAAAATGTGTTCATTTCATGTATGCGTGAAATGCCTTAAAAATGGCTTTAAAATGGATTTGGAGCATGGAGACGATTATCTCGGGATTGCAAGATAACCAAACAAAACTTTTAGTGGATTTCTACTTATTTTATTAAATATCATCTCCACCAAACAGGACAAGCTTGCATGTGTTATAGTTTTGGAGAAAAATGTGTTCATTTCATGTATGCGCAAAATACCTTTGAAATGGCTTTAAAATGGATTTGGAGCATGGAGACGATTATCTCGGGATTGCAAGATAACCAAACAAAACTTTTAGTGGATTTCTACTTATTTTATTAAATATCATCTCCACCAAACAGGACAAGCTTGCATCTGTTATAGTTTTGGAGAAAAATGTGTTCATTTCATGTATGCGCGAAATGCCTTAAAAATGGCTTTAAAATGGATTTGGAGCATGGAGACGATTATCTCGGGATTGCAAGATAACCAAACAAAACTTTTAGTGGATTTCTACTTATTTTATTAAATATCATCTCCACCAAACAGGACAAGCTTGCATCTGTTATAGTTTTGGAGAAAAATGTGTTCATTTCATGTATGCGCGAAATGCCTTAAAAATGGCTTTAAAATGGATTTGGAGCATGGAGACGATTATCTCGGGATTGCAAGATAACCAAACAAAACTTTTAGTGGATTTCTACTTATTTTATTAAATATCATCTCCACCAAACAGGACAAGCTTGCATCTGTTATAGTTTTGGAGAAAAATGTGTTAATTTCATGTATGCGCGAAATGCCTTAAAAATGGCTTTAAAATGGATTTGGAGCATGGAGACGATTATCTCGGGATTGCAAGATAACCAAACAAAACTTTTAGTGGATTTCTACTTATTTTATTAAATATCATCTCCACCAAACAGGACAAGCTTGCATCTGTTATAGTTTTGGAGAAAAATGTGTTCATTTCATGTATGCGCGAAATGCCTTAAAAATGGCTTTAAAATGGATTTGGAGCATGGAGACGATTATCTCGGGATTGCAAGATAACCAAACAAAAATTTTAGTGGATTTCTACTTATTTTATTAAATATCATCTCCACCAAACAGGACAAGCTTGCATCTGTTATAGTTTTGGAGAAAAATGTGTTCATTTCATGTATGCGCGAAATGCCTTAAAAATGGCTTTAAAATGGATTTGGAGCATGGAGACGATTATCTCGGGATTGCAATATAACCAAACAAAACTTTTAGTGGGTTTCTACTTATTTTATTAAATATCATCTCCACCAAACAGGACAAGCTTGCATCTGTTATAGTTTTGGAGAAAAATGTGTTCATTTCATGTATGCGCGAAATGCCTTAAAAATGGCTTTAAAATGGATTTGGAGCATGGAGACGATTATCTCGGGATTGCAAGATAACCAAACAAAAATTTTAGTGGATTTCTACTTATTTTATTAAATATCATCTCCACCAAACAGGACAAGCTTGCATCTGTTATAGTTTTGGAGAAAAATGTGTTCATTTCATGTATGCGCGAAATGCCTTAAAAATGGCTTTAAAATGGATTTGGAGCATGGAGACGATTATCTCGGGATTGCAAGATAACCAACAAAACTTTTAGTGGATTTCTACTTATTTTATTAAATATCATCTCCACCAAACAGGACAAGCTTGCATCTGTTATAGTTTTGGAGAAAAATGTGTTCATTTCATGTATGCGCGAAATGCCTTAAAAATGGCTTTAAAATGGATTTGGAGCATGGAGACGATTATCTCGGGATTGCAAGATAACCAAACAAAACTTTTAGTGGATTTCTACTTATTTTATTAAATATCATCTCCACCAAACAGGACAAGCTTGCATGTGTTATAGTTTTGTAGAAAAATGTGTTCATTTCATGTATGCGCAAAATGCCTTTGAAATGGCTTTAAAATGGATTTGGAGCATGGAGACGATTATCTCGGGATTGCAAGATAACCAAACAAAACTTTTAGTGGATTTCTACTTATTTTATTAAATATCATCTCCACCAAACAGGACAAGCTTGCATCTGTTATAGTTTTGGAGAAAAATGTGTTCATTTCATGTATGCGCGAAATGCCTTAAAAATGGCTTTAAAATGGATTTGGAGCATGGAGACGATTATCTCGGGATTGCAAGATAACCAAACAAAACTTTTAGTGGATTTCTACTTATTTTATTAAATATCATCTCCACCAAACAGGACAAGCTTGCATCTGTTATAGTTTTGGAGAAAAATGTGTTAATTTCATGTATGCGCGAAATGCCTTAAAAATGGCTTTAAAATGGATTTGGAGCATGGAGACGATTATCTCGGGATTGCAAGATAACCAAACAAAACTTTTAGTGGATTTCTACTTATTTTATTAAATATCATCTCCACCAAACAGGACAAGCTTGCATCTGTTATAGTTTTGGAGAAAAATGTGTTCATTTCATGTATGCGCGAAATGCCTTAAAAATGGCTTTAAAATGGATTTGGAGCATGGAGACGATTATCTCGGGATTGCAAGATAACCAAACAAAAATTTTAGTGGATTTCTACTTATTTTATTAAATATCATCTCCACCAAACAGGACAAGCTTGCATCTGTTATAGTTTTGGAGAAAAATGTGTTCATTTCATGTATGCGCGAAATGCCTTAAAAATGGCTTTAAAATGGATTTGGAGCATGGAGACGATTATCTCGGGATTGCAATATAACCAAACAAAACTTTTAGTGGATTTCTACTTATTTTATTAAATATCATCTCCACCAAACAGGACAAGCTTGCATCTGTTATAGTTTTGGAGAAAAATGTGTTCATTTCATGTATGCGCGAAATGCCTTAAAAATGGCTTTAAAATGGATTTGGAGCATGGAGACGATTATCTCGGGATTGCAAGATAACCAAACAAAAATTTTAGTTGATTTCTACTTATTTTATTAAATATCATCTCCACCAAACAGAACAAGCTTGCATCTGTTATAGTTTTGGAGAAAAATGTGTTCATTTCATGTATGCGCGAAATGCCTTAAAAATGGCTTTAAAATGGATTTGGAGCATGGAGACGATTATCTCGGGATTGCAAGATAACCAAACAAAACTTTTAGTGGATTTCTACTTATTTTATTAAATATCATCTCCACCAAACAGGACAAGCTTGCATCTGTTATAGTTTTGGAGAAAAATGTGTTCATTTCATGTATGCGCGAAATGCCTTAAAAATGGCTTTAAAATGGATTTGGAGCATGGAGACGATTATCTCGGGATTGCAAGATAACCAAACAAAACTTTTAGTGGATTTCTACTTATTTTATTAAATATCATCTCCACCAAACAGGACAAGCTTGCATGTGTTATAGTTTTGGAGAAAAATGTGTTCATTTCATGTATGCGCAAAATGCCTTTGAAATGGCTTTAAAATGGATTTGGAGCATGGAGACGATTATCTCGGGATTGCAAGATAACCAAACAAAACGTTTAGTGGATTTCTACTTATTTTATTAAATATCATCTCCACCAAACAGGACAAGCTTGCATCTGTTATAGTTTTGGAGAAAAATGTGTTCATTTCATGTATGCGCGAAATGCCTTAAAAATGGCTTTAAAATGGATTTGGAGCATGGAGACGATTATCTCGGGATTGCAAGATAACCAAACAAAACTTTTAGTGGATTTCTACTTAT
Organism: Anomaloglossus baeobatrachus; assembly: GCF_048569485.1. Taxonomy (NCBI): domain Eukaryota; kingdom Metazoa; phylum Chordata; class Amphibia; order Anura; family Aromobatidae; genus Anomaloglossus; species Anomaloglossus baeobatrachus. Next base: position 732,432 of record NW_027444249.1, read on the forward strand.
TTTATTAAATATCATCTCCACCAAACAGGACAAGCTTGCATCTGTTATAGTTTTGGAGAAAAATGTGTTCATTTCATGTATGCGCGAAATGCCTTAAAAATGGCTTTAAAATGGATTTGGAGCATGGAGACGATTATCTCGGGATTGCAAGATAACCAAACAAAACTTTTAGTGGATTTCTACTTATTTTATTAAATATCATCTCCACCAAACAGGACAAGCTTGCATCTGTTATAGTTTTGGAGAAAAATGTGTTCATTTCATGTATGCGCGAAATGCCTTAAAAATGGCTTTAAAATGGATTTGGAGCATGGAGACGATTATCTCGGGATTGCAAGATAACCAAACAAAACTTTTAGTGGATTTCTACTTATTTTATTAAATATCTCCACCAAACAGGACAAGCTTGCATCTGTTATAGTTTTGGAGAAAAATGTGTTCATTTCATGTATGCGCGAAATGCCTTAAAAATGGCTTTAAAATGGATTTGGAGCATGGAGACGATTATCTCGGGATTGCAAGATAACCAAACAAAACTTTTAGTGGATTTCTACTTATTTTATTAAATATCATCTCCACCAAACAGGACAAGCTTGCATGTGTTATAGTTTTGGAGAAAAATGTGTTCATTTCATGTATGCGCAAAATGCCTTTGAAATGGCTTTAAAATGGATTTGGAGCATGGAGACGATTATCTCAGGATGGCAATATAAACAAACGAAACTTTTAGTAGATTTCTACTTATTTTATTAAATATTATCTCCACCAAACAGGACAAGCTTGCATCTGTTATAGTTTTGGAGAAAAATGTGTTCATTTCATGTATGTGCGAAATGCCTTAAAAATGGCTTTAAAATGGATTTGGAGCATGGAGACGATTATCTCGGGATTGCAAGATAACCAAACAAAACTTTTAGTGGATTTCTACTTATTTTATTAAATATCATCTCCACCAAACAGGACAAGCTTGCATCTGTTATAGTTTTGGAGAAAAATGTGTTCATTTCATGTATGCGCGAAATGCCTTAAAAATGGCTTTTAAATGAATTTGGAGCATGGAGACGATTATCTCGGGATTGCAATATAACCAAACAAAACTTTTAGTGGATTTCTACTTATTTTATTAAATATCATCTCCACCAAACAGGACAAGCTTGCATCTGTTATAGTTTTGGAGAAAAATGTGTTCATTTCATGTATGCGCGAAATGCCTTAAAAATGGCTTTAAAATGGATTTGGAGCATGGAGACGATTATCTCGGGATTGCAAGATAACCAAACAAAACTTTTAGTGGATTTCTACTTATTTTATTAAATATCATCTCCACCAAACAGGACAAGCTTGCATCTGTTATAGTTTTGGAGAAAAATGTGTTAATTTCATGTATGCGCGAAATGCCTTAAAAATGGCTTTAAAATGGATTTGGAGCATGGAGACGATTATCTCGGGATTGCAAGATAACCAAACAAAACTTTTAGTGGATTTCTACTTATTTTATTAAATATCATCTCCACCAAACAGGACAAGCTTGCATCTGTTATAGTTTTGGAGAAAAATGTGTTCATTTCATGTATGCGCGAAATGCCTTAAAAATGGCTTTAAAATGGATTTGGAGCATGGAGACGATTATCTCGGGATTGCAAGATAACCAAACAAAAATTTTAGTGGATTTCTACTTATTTTATTAAATATCATCTCCACCAAACAGGACAAGCTTGCATCTGTTATAGTTTTGGAGAAAAATGTGTTCATTTCATGTATGCGCGAAATGCCTTAAAAATGGCTTTAAAATGGATTTGGAGCATGGAGACGATTATCTCGGGATTGCAATATAACCAAACAAAACTTTTAGTGGATTTCTACTTATTTTATTAAATATCATCTCCACCAAACAGGACAAGCTTGCATCTGTTATAGTTTTGGAGAAAAATGTGTTCATTTCATGTATGCGCGAAATGCCTTAAAAATGGCTTTAAAATGGATTTGGAGCATGGAGACGATTATCTCGGGATTGCAAGATAACCAAACAAAAATTTTAGTTGATTTCTACTTATTTTATTAAATATCATCTCCACCAAACAGAACAAGCTTGCATCTGTTATAGTTTTGGAGAAAAATGTGTTCATTTCATGTATGCGCGAAATGCCTTAAAAATGGCTTTAAAATGGATTTGGAGCATGGAGACGATTATCTCGGGATTGCAAGATAACCAAACAAAACTTTTAGTGGATTTCTACTTATTTTATTAAATATCATCTCCACCAAACAGGACAAGCTTGCATCTGTTATAGTTTTGGAGAAAAATGTGTTCATTTCATGTATGCGCGAAATGCCTTAAAAATGGCTTTAAAATGGATTTGGAGCATGGAGACGATTATCTCGGGATTGCAAGATAACCAAACAAAACTTTTAGTGGATTTCTACTTATTTTATTAAATATCATCTCCACCAAACAGGACAAGCTTGCATGTGTTATAGTTTTGGAGAAAAATGTGTTCATTTCATGTATGCGCAAAATGCCTTTGAAATGGCTTTAAAATGGATTTGGAGCATGGAGACGATTATCTCGGGATTGCAAGATAACCAAACAAAACGTTTAGTGGATTTCTACTTATTTTATTAAATATCATCTCCACCAAACAGGACAAGCTTGCATCTGTTATAGTTTTGGAGAAAAATGTGTTCATTTCATGTATGCGCGAAATGCCTTAAAAATGGCTTTAAAATGGATTTGGAGCATGGAGACGATTATCTCGGGATTGCAAGATAACCAAACAAAACTTTTAGTGGATTTCTACTTATTTTATTAAATATCATCTCCACCAAACAGGACAAGCTTGCATCTGTTATAGTTTTGGAGAAAAATGTGTTCATTTCATGTATGCGCGAAATGCCTTAAAAATGGCTTTAAAATGGATTTGGAGCATGGAGACGATTATCTCGGGATTGCAAGATAACCAAACAAAACTTTTAGTGGATTTCTACTTATTTTATTAAATATCATCTCCACCAAACAGGACAAGCTTGCATCTGTTATAGTTTTGGAGAAAAATGTGTTCATTTCATGTATGCGCGAAATGCCTTAAAAATGGCTTTAAAATGGATTTGGAGCATGGAGACGATTATCTCGGGATTGCAAGATAACGAAACAAAACTTTTAGTGGATTTCTACTTATTTTATTAAATATCATCTCCACCAAACAGGACAAGCTTGCATGTGTTATAGTTTTGGAGAAAAATGTGTTCATTTCATGTATGCGCAAAATGCCTTTGAAATGGCTTTAAAATGGATTTGGAGCATGGAGACGATTATCTCAGGATGGCAATATAAACAAACGAAACTTTTAGTAGATTTCTACTTATTTTATTAAATATTATCTCCACCAAACAGGACAAGCTTGCATCTGTTATAGTTTTGGAGAAAAATGTGTTCATTTCATGTATGCGCGAAATGCCTTAAAAATGGCTTTAAAATGGATTTGGAGCATGGAGACGATTATCTCGGGATTGCAAGATAACCAAACAAAACTTTTAGTGGATTTCTACTTATTTTATTAAATATCATCTCCACCAAACAGGACAAGCTTGCATCTGTTATAGTTTTGGAGAAAAATGTGTTCATTTCATGTATGCGCGAAATGCCTTAAAAATGGCTTTAAAATGGATTTGGAGCATGGAGACGATTATCTCGGGATTGCAAGATAACCAAACAAAACTTTTAGTGGATTTCTACTTATTTTATTAAATATCATCTCCACCAAACAGGACAAGCTTGCATCTGTTATAGTTTTGGAGAAAAATGTGTTAATTTCATGTATGCGCGAAATGCCTTAAAAATGGCTTTAAAATGGATTTGGAGCATGGAGACGATTATCTCGGGATTGCAAGATAACCAAACAAAACTTTTAGTGGATTTCTACTTATTTTATTAAATATCATCTCCACCAAACAGGACAAGCTTGCATCTGTTATAGTTTTGGAGAAAAATGTGTTCATTTCATGTATGCGCGAAATGCCTTAAAAATGGCTTTAAAATGGATTTGGAGCATGGAGACGATTATCTCGGGATTGCAAGATAACCAAACAAAACTTTTAGTGGATTTCTACTTATTTTATTAAATATCATCTCCACCAAACAGGACAAGCTTGCATCTGTTATAGTTTTGGAGAAAAATGTGTTCATTTCATGTATGCGCGAAATGCCTTAAAAATGGCTTTAAAATGGATTTGGAGCATGGAGACGATTATCTCGGGATTGCAAGATAACCAAACAAAACTTTTAGTGGATTTCTACTTATTTTATTAAATATCATCTCCACCAAACAGGACAAGCTTGCATCTGTTATAGTTTTGGAGAAAAATGTGTTCATTTCATGTATGCGCGAAATGCCTTAAAAATGGCTTTAAAATGGATTTGGAGCATGGAGACGATTATCTCGGGATTGCAAGATAACGAAACAAAACTTTTAGTGGATTTCTACTTATTTTATTAAATATCATCTCCACCAAACAGGACAAGCTTGCATGTGTTATAGTTTTGGAGAAAAATGTGTTCATTTCATGTATGCGCAAAATGCCTTTGAAATGGCTTTAAAATGGATTTGGAGCATGGAGACGATTATCTCAGGATGGCAATATAAACAAACGAAACTTTTAGTAGATTTCTACTTATTTTATTAAATATTATCTCCACCAAACAGGACAAGCTTGCATCTGTTATAGTTTTGGAGAAAAATGTGTTCATTTCATGTATGCGCGAAATGCCTTAAAAATGGCTTTAAAATGGATTTGGAGCATGGAGACGATTATCTCGGGATTGCAAGATAACCAAACAAAACTTTTAGTGGATTTCTACTTATTTTATTAAATATCATCTCCACCAAACAGGACAAGCTTGCATCTGTTATAGTTTTGGAGAAAAATGTGTTAATTTCATGTATGCGCGAAATGCCTTAAAAATGGCTTTAAAATGGATTTGGAGCATGGAGACGATTATCTCGGGATTGCAAGATAACCAAACAAAACTTTTAGTGGATTTCTACTTATTTTATTAAATATCATCTCCACCAAACAGGACAAGCTTGCATCTGTTATAGTTTTGGAGAAAAATGTGTTCATTTCATGTATGCGCGAAATGCCTTAAAAATGGCTTTAAAATGGATTTGGAGCATGGAGACGATTATCTCGGGATTGCAAGATAACCAAACAAAACTTTTAGTGGATTTCTACTTATTTTATTAAATATCATCTCCACCAAACAGGACAAGCTTGCATCTGTTATAGTTTTGGAGAAAAATGTGTTCATTTCATGTATGCGCGAAATGCCTTAAAAATGGCTTTAAAATGGATTTGGAGCATGGAGACGATTATCTCGGGATTGCAAGATAACGAAACAAAACTTTTAGTGGATTTCTACTTATTTTATTAAATATCATCTCCACCAAACAGGACAAGCTTGCATGTGTTATAGTTTTGGAGAAAAATGTGTTCATTTCATGTATGCGCAAAATGCCTTTGAAATGGCTTTAAAATGGATTTGGAGCATGGAGACGATTATCTCAGGATGGCAATATAAACAAACGAAACTTTTAGTAGATTTCTACTTATTTTATTAAATATTATCTCCACCAAACAGGACAAGCTTGCATCTGTTATAGTTTTGGAGAAAAATGTGTTCATTTCATGTATGCGCGAAATGCCTTAAAAATGGCTTTAAAATGGATTTGGAGCATGGAGACGATTATCTCGGGATTGCAAGATAACCAAACAAAACTTTTAGTGGATTTCTACTTATTTTATTAAATATCATCTCCACCAAACAGGACAAGCTTGCATCTGTTATAGTTTTGGAGAAAAATGTGTTCATTTCATGTATGCGCGAAATGCCTTAAAAATGGCTTTAAAATGGATTTGGAGCATGGAGACGATTATCTCGGGATTGCATGATAACCAAACAAAAATTTTAGTGGATTTCTACTTATTTTATTAAATATCATCTCCACCAAACAGGACAAGCTTGCATCTGTTATAGTTTTGGAGAAAAATGTGTTCATTTCATGTATGCGCGAAATGCCTTAAAAATGGCTTTAAAATGGATTTGGAGCATGGAGACGATTATCTCGGGATTGCAAGATAACCAACAAAACTTTTAGTGGATTTCTACTTATTTTATTAAATATCATCTCCACCAAACAGGACAAGCTTGCATCTGTTATAGTTTTGGAGAAAAATGTGTTCATTTCATGTATGCGTGAAATGCCTTAAAAATGGCTTTAAAATGGATTTGGAGCATGGAGACGATTATCTCGGGATTGCAAGATAACCAAACAAAACTTTTAGTGGATTTCTACTTATTTTATTAAATATCATCTCCACCAAACAGGACAAGCTTGCATGTGTTATAGTTTTGGAGAAAAATGTGTTCATTTCATGTATGCGCAAAATGCCTTTGAAATGGCTTTAAAATGGATTTGGAGCATGGAGACGATTATCTCGGGATTGCAAGATAACCAAACAAAACTTTTAGTGGATTTCTACTTATTTTATTAAATATCATCTCCACCAAACAGGACAAGCTTGCATCTGTTATAGTTTTGGAGAAAAATGTGTTCATTTCATGTATGCGCGAAATGCCTTAAAAATGGCTTTAAAATGGATTTGGAGCATGGAGACGATTATCTCGGGATTGCAAGATAACCAAACAAAACTTTTAGTGGATTTCTACTTATTTTATTAAATATCATCTCCACCAAACAGGACAAGCTTGCATCTGTTATAGTTTTGGAGAAAAATGTGTTCATTTCATGTATGCGCGAAATGCCTTAAAAATGGCTTTAAAATGGATTTGGAGCATGGAGACGATTATCTCGGGATTGCAAGATAACCAAACAAAACTTTTAGTGGATTTCTACTTATTTTATTAAATATCATCTCCACCAAACAGGACAAGCTTGCATCTGTTATAGTTTTGGAGAAAAATGTGTTAATTTCATGTATGCGCGAAATGCCTTAAAAATGGCTTTAAAATGGATTTGGAGCATGGAGACGATTATCTCGGGATTGCAAGATAACCAAACAAAACTTTTAGTGGATTTCTACTTATTTTATTAAATATCATCTCCACCAAACAGGACAAGCTTGCATCTGTTATAGTTTTGGAGAAAAATGTGTTCATTTCATGTATGCGCGAAATGCCTTAAAAATGGCTTTAAAATGGATTTGGAGCATGGAGACGATTATCTCGGGATTGCAAGATAACCAAACAAAAATTTTAGTGGATTTCTACTTATTTTATTAAATATCATCTCCACCAAACAGGACAAGCTTGCATCTGTTATAGTTTTGGAGAAAAATGTGTTCATTTCATGTATGCGCGAAATGCCTTAAAAATGGCTTTAAAATGGATTTGGAGCATGGAGACGATTATCTCGGGATTGCAAGATAACCAAACAAAAATTTTAGTGGATTTCTACTTATTTTATTAAATATCATCTCCACCAAACAGGACAAGCTTGCATCTGTTATAGTTTTGGAGAAAAATGTGTTCATTTCATGTATGCGCGAAATGCCTTAAAAATGGCTTTAAAATGGATTTGGAGCATGGAGACGATTATCTCGGGATTGCAATATAACCAAACAAAACTTTTAGTGGATTTCTACTTATTTTATTAAATATCATCTCCACCAAACAGGACAAGCTTGCATCTGTTATAGTTTTGGAGAAAAATGTGTTCATTTCATGTATGCGCGAAATGCCTTAAAAATGGCTTTAAAATGGATTTGGAGCATGGAGACGATTATCTCGGGATTGCAAGATAACCAAACAAAAATTTTAGTGGATTTCTACTTATTTTATTAAATATCATCTCCACCAAACAGGACAAGCTTGCATCTGTTATAGTTTTGGAGAAAAATGTGTTCATTTCATGTATGCGCAAAATGCCTTTGAAATGGCTTTAAAATGGATTTGGAGCATGGAGACGATTATCTCAGGATGGCAATATAAACAAACGAAACTTTTAGTAGATTTCTACTTATTTTATTAAATATTATCTCCACCAAACAGGACAAGCTTGCATCTGTTATAGTTTTGGAGAAAAATGTGTTCATTTCATGTATGCGCGAAATGCCTTAAAATGGCTTTAAAATGGATTTGGAGCATGGAGACGATTATCTCGGGATTGCAAGATAACCAAACAAAACTTTTAGTGGATTTCTACTTATTTTATTAAATATCATCTCCACCAAACAGGACAAGCTTGCATCTGTTATAGTTTTGGAGAAAAATGTGTTCATTTCATGTATGCGCGAAATGCCTTAAAAATGGCTTTAAAATGGATTTGGAGCATGGAGACGATTATCTCGGGATTGCAAGATAACCAAACAAAAATTTTAGTGGATTTCTACTTATTTTATTAAATATCATCTCCACCAAACAGGACAAGCTTGCATCTGTTATAGTTTTGGAGAAAAATGTGTTCATTTCATGTATGCGCGAAATGCCTTAAAAATGGCTTTAAAATGGATTTGGAGCATGGAGACGATTATCTCGGGATTGCAAGATAACCAACAAAACTTTTAGTGGATTTCTACTTATTTTATTAAATATCATCTCCACCAAACAGGACAAGCTTGCATCTGTTATAGTTTTGGAGAAAAATGTGTTCATTTCATGTATGCGCGAAATGCCTTAAAAATGGCTTTAAAATGGATTTGGAGCATGGAGACGATTATCTCGGGATTGCAAGATAACCAAACAAAACTTTTAGTGGATTTCTACTTATTTTATTAAATATCATCTCCACCAAACAGGACAAGCTTGCATGTGTTATAGTTTTGGAGAAAAATGTGTTCATTTCATGTATGCGCAAAATGCCTTTGAAATGGCTTTAAAATGGATTTGGAGCATGGAGACGATTATCTCGGGATTGCAAGATAACCAAACAAAACTTTTAGTGGATTTCTACTTATTTTATTAAATATCATCTCCACCAAACAGGACAAGCTTGCATCTGTTATAGTTTTGGAGAAAAATGTGTTCATTTCATGTATGCGCGAAATGCCTTAAAAATGGCTTTAAAATGGATTTGGAGCATGGAGACGATTATCTCGGGATTGCAAGATAACCAAACAAAACTTTTAGTGGATTTCTACTTATTTTATTAAATATCATCTCCACCAAACAGGACAAGCTTGCATCTGTTATAGTTTTGGAGAAAAATGTGTTCATTTCATGTATGCGCGAAATGCCTTAAAAATGGCTTTAAAATGGATTTGGAGCATGGAGACGATTATCTCGGGATTGCAAGATAACCAAACAAAACTTTTAGTGGATTTCTACTTATTTTATTAAATATCATCTCCACCAAACAGGACAAGCTTGCATCTGTTATAGTTTTGGAGAAAAATGTGTTCATTTCATGTATGCGCGAAATGCCTTAAAAATGGCTTTAAAATGGATTTGGAGCATGGAGACGATTATCTCGGGATTGCAAGATAACCAAACAAAACTTTTAGTGGATTTCTACTTATTTTATTAAATATCATCTCCACCAAACAGGACAAGCTTGCATCTGTTATAGTTTTGGAGAAAAATGTGTTCATTTCATGTATGCGCGAAATGCCTTAAAAATGGCTTTAAAATGGATTTGGAGCATGGAGACGATTATCTCGGGATTGCAAGATAACCAAACAAAACTTTTAGTGGATTTCTACTTATTTTATTAAATATCATCTCCACCAAACAGGACAAGCTTGCATCTGTTATAGTTTTGGAGAAAAATGTGTTCATTTCATGTATGCGCGAAATGCCTTAAAAATGGCTTTAAAATGGATTTGGAGCATGGAGACGATTATCTCGGGATTGCAAGATAACGAAACAAAACTTTTAGTGGATTTCTACTTATTTTATTAAATATCATCTCCACCAAACAGGACAAGCTTGCATGTGTTATAGTTTTGGAGAAAAATGTGTTCATTTCATGTATGCGCAAAATGCCTTTGAAATGGCTTTAAAATGGATTTGGAGCATGGAGACGATTATCTCAGGATGGCAATATAAACAAACGAAACTTTTAGTAGATTTCTACTTATTTTATTAAATATTATCTCCACCAAACAGGACAAGCTTGCATCTGTTATAGTTTTGGAGAAAAATGTGTTCATTTCATGTATGCGCGAAATGCCTTAAAAATGGCTTTAAAATGGATTTGGAGCATGGAGACGATTATCTCGGGATTGCAAGATAACCAAACAAAACTTTTAGTGGATTTCTACTTATTTTATTAAATATCATCTCCACCAAACAGGACAAGCTTGCATCTGTTATAGTTTTGGAGAAAAATGTGTTCATTTCATGTATGCGCGAAATGCCTTAAAAATGGCTTTAAAATGGATTTGGAGCATGGAGACGATTATCTCGGGATTGCATGATAACCAAACAAAAATTTTAGTGGATTTCTACTTATTTTATTAAATATCATCTCCACCAAACAGGACAAGCTTGCATCTGTTATAGTTTTGGAGAAAAATGTGTTCATTTCATGTATGCGCTAAATGCCTTAAAAATGGCTTTAAAATGGATTTGGAGCATGGAGACGATTATCTCGGGATTGCAAGATAACCAACAAAACTTTTAGTGGATTTCTACTTATTTTATTAAATATCATCTCCACCAAACAGGACAAGCTTGCATCTGTTATAGTTTTGGAGAAAAATGTGTTCATTTCATGTATGCGTGAAATGCCTTAAAAATGGCTTTAAAATGGATTTGGAGCATGGAGACGATTATCTCGGGATTGCAAGATAACCAAACAAAACTTTTAGTGGATTTCTACTTATTTTATTAAATATCATCTCCACCAAACAGGACAAGCTTGCATGTGTTATAGTTTTGGAGAAAAATGTGTTCATTTCATGTATGCGCAAAATGCCTTTGAAATGGCTTTAAAATGGATTTGGAGCATGGAGACGATTATCTCGGGATTGCAAGATAACCAAACAAAACTTTTAGTGGATTTCTACTTATTTTATTAAATATCATCTCCACCAAACAGGACAAGCTTGCATCTGTTATAGTTTTGGAGAAAAATGTGTTCATTTCATGTATGCGCGAAATGCCTTAAAAATGGCTTTAAAATGGATTTGGAGCATGGAGACGATTATCTCGGGATTGCAAGATAACCAAACAAAACTTTTAGTGGATTTCTACTTATTTTATTAAATATCATCTCCACCAAACAGGACAAGCTTGCATCTGTTATAGTTTTGGAGAAAAATGTGTTCATTTCATGTATGCGCGAAATGCCTTAAAAATGGCTTTAAAATGGATTTGGAGCATGGAGACGATTATCTCGGGATTGCAAGATAACCAAACAAAACTTTTAGTGGATTTCTACTTATTTTATTAAATATCATCTCCACCAAACAGGACAAGCTTGCATCTGTTATAGTTTTGGAGAAAAATGTGTTAATTTCATGTATGCGCGAAATGCCTTAAAAATGGCTTTAAAATGGATTTGGAGCATGGAGACGATTATCTCGGGATTGCAAGATAACCAAACAAAACTTTTAGTGGATTTCTACTTATTTTATTAAATATCATCTCCACCAAACAGGACAAGCTTGCATCTGTTATAGTTTTGGAGAAAAATGTGTTCATTTCATGTATGCGCGAAATGCCTTAAAAATGGCTTTAAAATGGATTTGGAGCATGGAGACGATTATCTCGGGATTGCAAGATAACCAAACAAAAATTTTAGTGGATTTCTACTTATTTTATTAAATATCATCTCCACCAAACAGGACAAGCTTGCATCTGTTATAGTTTTGGAGAAAAATGTGTTCATTTCATGTATGCGCGAAATGCCTTAAAAATGGCTTTAAAATGGATTTGGAGCATGGAGACGATTATCTCGGGATTGCAAGATAACCAAACAAAAATTTTAGTGGGTTTCTACTTATTTTATTAAATATCATCTCCACCAAACAGGACAAGCTTGCATCTGTTATAGTTTTGGAGAAAAATGTGTTCATTTCATGTATGCGCGAAATGCCTTAAAAATGGCTTTAAAATGGATTTGGAGCATGGAGACGATTATCTCGGGATTGCAATATAACCAAACAAAACTTTTAGTGGATTTCTACTTATTTTATTAAATATCATCTCCACCAAACAGGACAAGCTTGCATCTGTTATAGTTTTGGAGAAAAATGTGTTCATTTCATGTATGCGCGAAATGCCTTAAAAATGGCTTTAAAATGGATTTGGAGCATGGAGACGATTATCTCGGGATTGCAAGATAACCAAACAAAAATTTTAGTGGATTTCTACTTATTTTATTAAATATCATCTCCACCAAACAGGACAAGCTTGCATCTGTTATAGTTTTGGAGAAAAATGTGTTCATTTCATGTATGCGCAAAATGCCTTTGAAATGGCTTTAAAATGGATTTGGAGCATGGAGACGATTATCTCAGGATGGCAATATAAACAAACGAAACTTTTAGTAGATTTCTACTTATTTTATTAAATATTATCTCCACCAAACAGGACAAGCTTGCATCTGTTATAGTTTTGGAGAAAAATGTGTTCATTTCATGTATGCGCGAAATGCCTTAAAATGGCTTTAAAATGGATTTGGAGCATGGAGACGATTATCTCGGGATTGCAAGATAACCAAACAAAACTTTTAGTGGATTTCTACTTATTTTATTAAATATCATCTCCACCAAACAGGACAAGCTTGCATCTGTTATAGTTTTGGAGAAAAATGTGTTCATTTCATGTATGCGCGAAATGCCTTAAAAATGGCTTTAAAATGGATTTGGAGCATGGAGACGATTATCTCGGGATTGCAAGATAACCAAACAAAAATTTTAGTGGATTTCTACTTATTTTATTAAATATCATCTCCACCAAACAGGACAAGCTTGCATCTGTTATAGTTTTGGAGAAAAATGTGTTCATTTCATGTATGCGCGAAATGCCTTAAAAATGGCTTTAAAATGGATTTGGAGCATGGAGACGATTATCTCGGGATTGCAAGATAACCAACAAAACTTTTAGTGGATTTCTACTTATTTTATTAAATATCATCTCCACCAAACAGGACAAGCTTGCATCTGTTATAGTTTTGGAGAAAAATGTGTTCATTTCATGTATGCGCGAAATGCCTTAAAAATGGCTTTAAAATGGATTTGGAGCATGGAGACGATTATCTCGGGATTGCAAGATAACCAAACAAAACTTTTAGTGGATTTCTACTTATTTTATTAAATATCATCTCCACCAAACAGGACAAGCTTGCATGTGTTATAGTTTTGGAGAAAAATGTGTTCATTTCATGTATGCGCAAAATGCCTTTGAAATGGCTTTAAAATGGATTTGGAGCATGGAGACGATTATCTCGGGATTGCAAGATAACCAAACAAAACTTTTAGTGGATTTCTACTTATTTTATTAAATATCATCTCCACCAAACAGGACAAGCTTGCATCTGTTATAGTTTTGGAGAAAAATGTGTTCATTTCATGTATGCGCGAAATGCCTTAAAAATGGCTTTAAAATGGATTTGGAGCATGGAGACGATTATCTCGGGATTGCAAGATAACCAAACAAAACTTTTAGTGGATTTCTACTTATTTTATTAAATATCATCTCCACCAAACAGGACAAGCTTGCATCTGTTATAGTTTTGGAGAAAAATGTGTTCATTTCATGTATGCGCGAAATGCCTTAAAAATGGCTTTAAAATGGATTTGGAGCATGGAGACGATTATCTCGGGATTGCAAGATAACCAAACAAAACTTTTAGTGGATTTCTACTTATTTTATTAAATATCATCTCCACCAAACAGGACAAGCTTGCATCTGTTATAGTTTTGGAGAAAAATGTGTTCATTTCATGTATGCGCGAAATGCCTTAAAAATGGCTTTAAAATGGATTTGGAGCATGGAGACGATTATCTCGGGATTGCAAGATAACCAAACAAAACTTTTAGTGGATTTCTACTTATTTTATTAAATATCATCTCCACCAAACAGGACAAGCTTGCATCTGTTATAGTTTTGGAGAAAAATGTGTTCATTTCATGTATGCGCGAAATGCCTTAAAAATGGCTTTAAAATGGATTTGGAGCATGGAGACGATTATCTCGGGATTGCAAGATAACGAAACAAAACTTTTAGTGGATTTCTACTTATTTTATTAAATATCATCTCCACCAAACAGGACAAGCTTGCATGTGTTATAGTTTTGGAGAAAAATGTGTTCATTTCATGTATGCGCAAAATGCCTTTGAAATGGCTTTAAAATGGATTTGGAGCATGGAGACGATTATCTCAGGATGGCAATATAAACAAACGAAACTTTTAGTAGATTTCTACTTATTTTATTAAATATTATCTCCACCAAACAGGACAAGCTTGCATCTGTTATAGTTTTGGAGAAAAATGTGTTCATTTCATGTATGCGCGAAATGCCTTAAAAATGGCTTTAAAATGGATTTGGAGCATGGAGACGATTATCTCGGGATTGCAAGATAACCAAACAAAACTTTTAGTGGATTTCTACTTATTTTATTAAATATCATCTCCACCAAACAGGACAAGCTTGCATCTGTTATAGTTTTGGAGAAAAATGTGTTCATTTCATGTATGCGCGAAATGCCTTAAAAATGGCTTTAAAATGGATTTGGAGCATGGAGACGATTATCTCGGGATTGCATGATAACCAAACAAAAATTTTAGTGGATTTCTACTTATTTTATTAAATATCATCTCCACCAAACAGGACAAGCTTGCATCTGTTATAGTTTTGGAGAAAAATGTGTTCATTTCATGTATGCGCGAAATGCCTTAAAAATGGCTTTAAAATGGATTTGGAGCATGGAGACGATTATCTCGGGATTGCAAGATAACCAACAAAACTTTTAGTGGATTTCTACTTATTTTATTAAATATCATCTCCACCAAACAGGACAAGCTTGCATCTGTTATAGTTTTGGAGAAAAATGTGTTCATTTCATGTATGCGTGAAATGCCTTAAAAATGGCTTTAAAATGGATTTGGAGCATGGAGACGATTATCTCGGGATTGCAAGATAACCAAACAAAACTTTTAGTGGATTTCTACTTATTTTATTAAATATCATCTCCACCAAACAGGACAAGCTTGCATGTGTTATAGTTTTGGAGAAAAATGTGTTCATTTCATGTATGCGCAAAATGCCTTTGAAATGGCTTTAAAATGGATTTGGAGCATGGAGACGATTATCTCGGGATTGCAAGATAACCAAACGAAACTTTTAGTGGATTTCTACTTATTTTATTAAATATCATCTCCACCAAACAGGACAAGCTTGCATCTGTTATAGTTTTGGAGAAAAATGTGTTCATTTCATGTATGCGCGAAATGCCTTAAAAATGGCTTTAAAATGGATTTGGAGCATGGAGACGATTATCTCGGGATTGCAAGATAACCAAACAAAACTTTTAGTGGATTTCTACTTATTTTATTAAATATCATCTCCACCAAACAGGACAAGCTTGCATCTGTTATAGTTTTGGAGAAAAATGTGTTCATTTCATGTATGCGCGAAATGCCTTAAAAATGGCTTTAAAATGGATTTGGAGCATGGAGACGATTATCTCGGGATTGCAAGATAACCAAACAAAACTTTTAGTGGATTTCTACTTATTTTATTAAATATCATCTCCACCAAACAGGACAAGCTTGCATCTGTTATAGTTTTGGAGAAAAATGTGTTAATTTCATGTATGCGCGAAATGCCTTAAAAATGGCTTTAAAATGGATTTGGAGCATGGAGACGATTATCTCGGGATTGCAAGATAACCAAACAAAACTTTTAGTGGATTTCTACTTATTTTATTAAATATCATCTCCACCAAACAGGACAAGCTTGCATCTGTTATAGTTTTGGAGAAAAATGTGTTCATTTCATGTATGCGCGAAATGCCTTAAAAATGGCTTTAAAATGGATTTGGAGCATGGAGACGATTATCTCGGGATTGCAAGATAACCAAACAAAAATTTTAGTGGATTTCTACTTATTTTATTAAATATCATCTCCACCAAACAGGACAAGCTTGCATCTGTTATAGTTTTGGAGAAAAATGTGTTCATTTCATGTATGCGCGAAATGCCTTAAAAATGGCTTTAAAATGGATTTGGAGCATGGAGACGATTATCTCGGGATTGCAATATAACCAAACAAAACTTTTAGTGGGTTTCTACTTATTTTATTAAATATCATCTCCACCAAACAGGACAAGCTTGCATCTGTTATAGTTTTGGAGAAAAATGTGTTCATTTCATGTATGCGCGAAATGCCTTAAAAATGGCTTTAAAATGGATTTGGAGCATGGAGACGATTATCTCGGGATTGCAAGATAACCAAACAAAAATTTTAGTGGATTTCTACTTATTTTATTAAATATCATCTCCACCAAACAGGACAAGCTTGCATCTGTTATAGTTTTGGAGAAAAATGTGTTCATTTCATGTATGCGCGAAATGCCTTAAAAATGGCTTTAAAATGGATTTGGAGCATGGAGACGATTATCTCGGGATTGCAAGATAACCAACAAAACTTTTAGTGGATTTCTACTTATTTTATTAAATATCATCTCCACCAAACAGGACAAGCTTGCATCTGTTATAGTTTTGGAGAAAAATGTGTTCATTTCATGTATGCGCGAAATGCCTTAAAAATGGCTTTAAAATGGATTTGGAGCATGGAGACGATTATCTCGGGATTGCAAGATAACCAAACAAAACTTTTAGTGGATTTCTACTTATTTTATTAAATATCATCTCCACCAAACAGGACAAGCTTGCATGTGTTATAGTTTTGTAGAAAAATGTGTTCATTTCATGTATGCGCAAAATGCCTTTGAAATGGCTTTAAAATGGATTTGGAGCATGGAGACGATTATCTCGGGATTGCAAGATAACCAAACAAAACTTTTAGTGGATTTCTACTTATTTTATTAAATATCATCTCCACCAAACAGGACAAGCTTGCATCTGTTATAGTTTTGGAGAAAAATGTGTTCATTTCATGTATGCGCGAAATGCCTTAAAAATGGCTTTAAAATGGATTTGGAGCATGGAGACGATTATCTCGGGATTGCAAGATAACCAAACAAAACTTTTAGTGGATTTCTACTTATTTTATTAAATATCATCTCCACCAAACAGGACAAGCTTGCATCTGTTATAGTTTTGGAGAAAAATGTGTTCATTTCATGTATGCGCGAAATGCCTTAAAAATGGCTTTAAAATGGATTTGGAGCATGGAGACGATTATCTCGGGATTGCAAGATAACCAAACAAAACTTTTAGTGGATTTCTACTTATTTTATTAAATATCATCTCCACCAAACAGGACAAGCTTGCATCTGTTATAGTTTTGGAGAAAAATGTGTTAATTTCATGTATGCGCGAAATGCCTTAAAAATGGCTTTAAAATGGATTTGGAGCATGGAGACGATTATCTCGGGATTGCAAGATAACCAAACAAAACTTTTAGTGGATTTCTACTTATTTTATTAAATATCATCTCCACCAAACAGGACAAGCTTGCATCTGTTATAGTTTTGGAGAAAAATGTGTTCATTTCATGTATGCGCGAAATGCCTTAAAAATGGCTTTAAAATGGATTTGGAGCATGGAGACGATTATCTCGGGATTGCAAGATAACCAAACAAAAATTTTAGTGGATTTCTACTTATTTTATTAAATATCATCTCCACCAAACAGGACAAGCTTGCATCTGTTATAGTTTTGGAGAAAAATGTGTTCATTTCATGTATGCGCGAAATGCCTTAAAAATGGCTTTAAAATGGATTTGGAGCATGGACACGATTATCTCGGGATTGCAATATAACCAAACAAAACTTTTAGTGGATTTCTACTTATTTTATTAAATATCATCTCCACCAAACAGGACAAGCTTGCATCTGTTATAGTTTTGGAGAAAAATGTGTTCATTTCATGTATGCGCGAAATGCCTTAAAAATGGCTTTAAAATGGATTTGGAGCAT
Organism: Anomaloglossus baeobatrachus; assembly: GCF_048569485.1. NCBI lineage: Eukaryota > Metazoa > Chordata > Amphibia > Anura > Aromobatidae > Anomaloglossus > Anomaloglossus baeobatrachus. The sequence continues at coordinate 750,498 of NW_027444249.1, forward strand.
GGAGACGATTATCTCGGGATTGCAAGATAACCAAACAAAAATTTTAGTTGATTTCTACTTATTTTATTAAATATCATCTCCACCAAACAGAACAAGCTTGCATCTGTTATAGTTTTGGAGAAAAATGTGTTCATTTCATGTATGCGCGAAATGCCTTAAAAATGGCTTTAAAATGGATTTGGAGCATGGAGACGATTATCTCGGGATTGCAAGATAACCAAACAAAACTTTTAGTGGATTTCTACTTATTTTATTAAATATCATCTCCACCAAACAGGACAAGCTTGCATCTGTTATAGTTTTGGAGAAAAATGTGTTCATTTCATGTATGCGCGAAATGCCTTAAAAATGGCTTTAAAATGGATTTGGAGCATGGAGACGATTATCTCGGGATTGCAAGATAACCAAACAAAACTTTTAGTGGATTTCTACTTATTTTATTAAATATCATCTCCACCAAACAGGACAAGCTTGCATGTGTTATAGTTTTGGAGAAAAATGTGTTCATTTCATGTATGCGCAAAATGCCTTTGAAATGGCTTTAAAATGGATTTGGAGCATGGAGACGATTATCTCGGGATTGCAAGATAACCAAACAAAACGTTTAGTGGATTTCTACTTATTTTATTAAATATCATCTCCACCAAACAGGACAAGCTTGCATCTGTTATAGTTTTGGAGAAAAATGTGTTCATTTCATGTATGCGCGAAATGCCTTAAAAATGGCTTTAAAATGGATTTGGAGCATGGAGACGATTATCTCGGGATTGCAAGATAACCAAACAAAACTTTTAGTGGATTTCTACTTATTTTATTAAATATCATCTCCACCAAACAGGACAAGCTTGCATCTGTTATAGTTTTGGAGAAAAATGTGTTCATTTCATGTATGCGCGAAATGCCTTAAAAATGGCTTTAAAATGGATTTGGAGCATGGAGACGATTATCTCGGGATTGCAAGATAACCAAACAAAACTTTTAGTGGATTTCTACTTATTTTATTAAATATCATCTCCACCAAACAGGACAAGCTTGCATCTGTTATAGTTTTGGAGAAAAATGTGTTCATTTCATGTATGCGCGAAATGCCTTAAAAATGGCTTTAAAATGGATTTGGAGCATGGAGACGATTATCTCGGGATTGCAAGATAACCAAACAAAACTTTTAGTGGATTTCTACTTATTTTATTAAATATCATCTCCACCAAACAGAACAAGCTTGCATCTGTTATAGTTTTGGAGAAAAATGTGTTCATTTCATGTATGCGCGAAATGCCTTAAAAATGGCTTTAAAATGGATTTGGAGCATGGAGACGATTATCTCGGGATTGCAAGATAACCAAACAAAACTTTTAGTGGATTTCTACTTATTTTATTAAATATCATCTCCACCAAACAGGACAAGCTTGCATGTGTTATAGTTTTGGAGAAAAATGTGTTCATTTCATGTATGCGCGAAATGCCTTTGAAATGGCTTTAAAATGGATTTGGAGCATGGAGACGATTATCTCAGGATGGCAATATAAACAAACGAAACTTTTAGTAGATTTCTACTTATTTTATTAAATATTATCTCCACCAAACAGGACAAGCTTGCATCTGTTATAGTTTTGGAGAAAAATGTGTTCATTTCATGTATGCGCGAAATGCCTTAAAAATGGCTTTAAAATGGATTTGGAGCATGGAGACGATTATCTCGGGATTGCAAGATAACCAAACAAAACTTTTAGTGGATTTCTACTTATTTTATTAAATATCATCTCCACCAAACAGGACAAGCTTGCATCTGTTATAGTTTTGTAGAAAAATGTGTTCATTTCATGTATGCGCGAAATGCCTTAAAAATGGCTTTAAAATGGATTTGGAGCATGGAGACGATTATCTCGGGATTGCAAGATAACCAAACAAAACTTTTAGTGGATTTCTACTTATTTTATTAAATATCTCCACCAAACAGGACAAGCTTGCATCTGTTATAGTTTTGGAGAAAAATGTGTTCATTTCATGTATGCGCGAAATGCCTTAAAAATGGCTTTAAAATGGATTTGGAGCATGGAGACGATTATCTCGGGATTGCAAGATAACCAAACAAAACTTTTAGTGGATTTCTACTTATTTTAATAAATATCATCTCCACCAAACAGGACAAGCTTGCATGTGTTATAGTTTTGGAGAAAAATGTGTTCATTTCATGTATGCGCAAAATGCCTTTGAAATGGCTTTAAAATGGATTTGGAGCATGGAGACGATTATCTCAGGATGGCAATATAAACAAACGAAACTTTTAGTAGATTTCTACTTATTTTATTAAATATTATCTCCACCAAACAGGACAAGCTTGCATCTGTTATAGTTTTGGAGAAAAATGTGTTCATTTCATGTATGTGCGAAATGCCTTAAAAATGGCTTTAAAATGGATTTGGAGCATGGAGACGATTATCTCGGGATTGCAAGATAACCAAACAAAACTTTTAGTGGATTTCTACTTATTTTATTAAATATCATCTCCACCAAACAGGACAAGCTTGCATCTGTTATAGTTTTGGAGAAAAATGTGTTCATTTCATGTATGCGCGAAATGCCTTAAAAATGGCTTTAAAATGGATTTGGAGCATGGAGACGATTATCTCGGGATTGCAATATAACCAAACAAAACTTTTAGTGGATTTCTACTTATTTTATTAAATATCATCTCCACCAAACAGGACAAGCTTGCATCTGTTATAGTTTTGGAGAAAAATGTGTTCATTTCATGTATGCGCGAAATGCCTTAAAAATGGCTTTAAAATGGATTTGGAGCATGGAGACGATTATCTCGGGATTGCAAGATAACCAAACAAAAATTTTAGTGGATTTCTACTTATTTTATTAAATATCATCTCCACCAAACAGGACAAGCTTGCATCTGTTATAGTTTTGGAGAAAAATGTGTTCATTTCATGTATGCGCGAAATGCCTTAAAAATGACTTTAAAATGGATTTGGAGCATGGAGACGATTATCTCGGGATTGCAAGATAACCAAACAAAACTTTTAGTGGATTTCTACTTATTTTATTAAATATCATCTCCACCAAACAGGACAAGCTTGCATCTGTTATAGTTTTGGAGAAAAATGTGTTCATTTCATGTATGCGCGAAATGCCTTAAAAATGGCTTTAAAATGGATTTGGAGCATGGAGACGATTATCTCGGGATTGCAAGATAACCAAACAAAACTTTTAGTGGATTTCTACTTATTTTATTAAATATCATCTCCACCAAACAGGACAAGCTTGCATGTGTTATAGTTTTGGAGAAAAATGTGTTCATTTCATGTATGCGCAAAATGCCTTTGAAATGGCTTTAAAATGGATTTGGAGCATGGAGACGATTATCTCAGGATTGCAAGATAACCAAACAAAACTTTTAGTGGATTTCTACTTATTTTATTAAATATCATCTCCACCAAACAGGACAAGCTTGCATCTGTTATAGTTTTGGAGAAAAATGTGTTCATTTCATGTATGCGCGAAATGCCTTAAAAATGGCTTTAAAATGGATTTGGAGCATGGAGACGATTATCTCGGGATTGCAAGATAACCAAACAAAACTTTTAGTGGATTTCTACTTATTTTATTAAATATCATCTCCACCAAACAGGACAAGCTTGCATCTGTTATAGTTTTGGAGAAAAATGTGTTCATTTCATGTATGCGCGAAATGCCTTAAAAATGGCTTTAAAATGGATTTGGAGCATGGAGACGATTATCTCGGGATTGCAAGATAACCAAACAAAACTTTTAGTGGATTTCTACTTATTTTATTAAATATCATCTCCACCAAACAGGACAAGCTTGCATCTGTTATAGTTTTGGAGAAAAATGTGTTCATTTCATGTATGCGCGAAATGCCTTAAAAATGGCTTTAAAATGGATTTGGAGCATGGAGACGATTATCTCGGGATTGCAAGATAACCAAACAAAACTTTTAGTGGATTTCTACTTATTTTATTAAATATCATCTCCACCAAACAGGACAAGCTTGCATGTGTTATAGTTTTGGAGAAAAATGTGTTCATTTCATGTATGCGCAAAATGCCTTTGAAATGGCTTTAAAATGGATTTGGAGCATGGAGACGATTATCTCAGGATGGCAATATAAACAAACGAAACTTTTAGTAGATTTCTACTTATTTTATTAAATATTATCTCCACCAAACAGGACAAGCTTGCATCTGTTATAGTTTTGGAGAAAAATGTGTTCATTTCATGTATGCGCGAAATGCCTTAAAAATGGCTTTAAAATGGATTTGGAGCATGGAGACGATTATCTCGGGATTGCAAGATAACCAAACAAAAATTTTAGTGGATTTCTACTTATTTTATTAAATATCATCTCCACCAAACAGGACAAGCTTGCATCTGTTATAGTTTTGGAGAAAAATGTGTTCATTTCATGTATGCGCGAAATGCCTTAAAAATGGCTTTAAAATGGATTTGGAGCATGGAGACGATTATCTCGGGATTGCAATATAACCAAACAAAACTTTTAGTGGATTTCTACTTATTTTATTAAATATCATCTCCACCAAACAGGACAAGCTTGCATCTGTTATAGTTTTGGAGAAAAATGTGTTCATTTCATGTATGCGCGAAATGCCTTAAAAATGGCTTTAAAATGGATTTGGAGCATGGAGACGATTATCTCGGGATTGCAAGATAACCAAACAAAAATTTTAGTGGATTTCTACTTATTTTATTAAATATCATCTCCACCAAACAGGACAAGCTTGCATCTGTTATAGTTTTGGAGAAAAATGTGTTCATTTCATGTATGCGCGAAATGCCTTAAAAATGGCTTTAAAATCGATTTGGAGCATGGAGACGATTATCTCGGGATTGCAAGATAACCAAACAAAACTTTTAGTGGATTTCTACTTATTTTATTAAATATCATCTCCACCAAACAGGACAAGCTTGCATCTGTTATAGTTTTGGAGAAAAATGTGTTCATTTCATGTATGCGCGAAATGCCTTAAAAATGGCTTTAAAATGGATTTGGAGCATGGAGACGATTATCTCGGGATTGCAAGATAACCAAACAAAACTTTTAGTGGATTTCTACTTATTTTATTAAATATCATCTCCACCAAACAGGACAAGCTTGCATGTGTTATAGTTTTGGAGAAAAATGTGTTCATTTCATGTATGCGCAAAATGCCTTTGAAATGGCTTTAAAATGGATTTGGAGCATGGAGACGATTATCTCGGGATTGCAAGATAACCAAACAAAACTTTTAGTGGATTTCTACTTATTTTATTAAATATCATCTCCACCAAACAGGACAAGCTTGCATCTGTTATAGTTTTGGAGAAAAATGTGTTCATTTCATGTATGCGCGAAATGCCTTAAAAATGGCTTTAAAATGGATTTGGAGCATGGAGACGATTATCTCGGGATTGCAAGATAACCAAACAAAACTTTTAGTGGATTTCTACTTATTTTATTAAATATCATCTCCACCAAACAGGACAAGCTTGCATGTGTTATAGTTTTGGAGAAAAATGTGTTCATTTCATGTATGCGCAAAATGCCTTTGAAATGGCTTTAAAATGGATTTGGAGCATGGAGACGATTACCTCAGGATGGCAATATAAACAAACGAAACTTTTAGTAGATTTCTACTTATTTTATTAAATATTATCTCCACCAAACAGGACAAGCTTGCATCTGTTATAGTTTTGGAGAAAAATGTGTTCATTTCATGTATGCGCGAAATGCCTTAAAAATGGCTTTAAAATGGATTTGGAGCATGGAGACGATTATCTCGGGATTGCAAGATAACCAAACAAAAATTTTAGTGGATTTCTACTTATTTTATTAAATATCATCTCCACCAAACAGGACAAGCTTGCATCTGTTATAGTTTTGGAGAAAAATGTGTTCATTTCATGTATGCGCGAAATGCCTTAAAAATGGCTTTAAAATGGATTTGGAGCATGGAGACGATTATCTCGGGATTGCAATATAACCAAACAAAACTTTTAGTGGATTTCTACTTATTTTATTAAATATCATCTCCACCAAACAGGACAAGCTTGCATCTGTTATAGTTTTGGAGAAAAATGTGTTCATTTCATGTATGCGCGAAATGCCTTAAAAATGGCTTTAAAATGGATTTGGAGCATGGAGACGATTATCTCGGGATTGCAAGATAACCAAACAAAAATTTTAGTGGATTTCTACTTATTTTATTAAATATCATCTCCACCAAACAGGACAAGCTTGCATCTGTTATAGTTTTGGAGAAAAATGTGTTCATTTCATGTATGCGCGAAATGCCTTAAAAATGGCTTTAAAATCGATTTGGAGCATGGAGACGATTATCTCGGGATTGCAAGATAACCAAACAAAACTTTTAGTGGATTTCTACTTATTTTATTAAATATCATCTCCACCAAACAGGACAAGCTTGCATCTGTTATAGTTTTGGAGAAAAATGTGTTCATTTCATGTATGCGCGAAATGCCTTAAAAATGGCTTTAAAATGGATTTGGAGCATGGAGACGATTATCTCGGGATTGCAAGATAACCAAACAAAACTTTTAGTGGATTTCTACTTATTTTATTAAATATCATCTCCACCAAACAGGACAAGCTTGCATGTGTTATAGTTTTGGAGAAAAATGTGTTCATTTCATGTATGCGCAAAATGCCTTTGAAATGGCTTTAAAATGGATTTGGAGCATGGAGACGATTATCTCGGGATTGCAAGATAACCAAACAAAACTTTTAGTGGATTTCTACTTATTTTATTAAATATCATCTCCACCAAACAGGACAAGCTTGCATCTGTTATAGTTTTGGAGAAAAATGTGTTCATTTCATGTATGCGCAAAATGCCTTTGAAATGGCTTTAAAATGGATTTGGAGCATGGAGACGATTATCTCGGGATTGCAAGATAACCAAACAAAACTTTTAGTGGATTTCTACTTATTTTATTAAATATCATCTCCACCAAACAGGACAAGCTTGCATCTGTTATAGTTTTGGAGAAAAATGTGTTCATTTCATGTATGCGCGAAATGCCTTAAAAATGGCTTTAAAATGGATTTGGAGCATGGAGACGATTATCTCGGGATTGCAAGATAACCAAACAAAACTTTTAGTGGATTTCTTTTTATTTTATTAAATATCATCTCCACCAAACAGGACAAGCTTGCATCTGTTATAGTTTTGGAGAAAAATGTGTTCATTTCATGTATGCGCGAAATGCCTTAAAAATGGCTTTAAAATGGATTTGGAGCATGGAGACGATTATCTCGGGATTGCAATATAACCAAACAAAACCTTTAGTGGATTTCTACTTATTTTATTAAATATCATCTCCACCAAACAGGACAAGCTTGCATCTGTTATAGTTTTGGAGAAAAATGTGTTCATTTCATGTATGCGCGAAATGCCTTAAAAATGGCTTTAAAATGGATTTGGAGCATGGAGACGATTATCTCGGGATTGCAAGATAACCAAACAAAACTTTTAGTGGATTTCTACTTATTTTATTAAATATCATCTCCACCAAACAGGACAAGCTTGCATCTGTTATAGTTTTGGAGAAAAATGTGTTCATTTCATGTATGCGCGAAATGCCTTAAAAATGGCTTTAAAATGGATTTGGAGCATGGAGACGATTATCTCGGGATTGCAAGATAACCAAACAAAACTTTTAGTGGATTTCTACTTATTTTATTAAATATCATCTCCACCAAACAGGACAAGCTTGCATGTGTTATAGTTTTGGAGAAAAATGTGTTCATTTCATGTATGCGCAAAATGTCTTTGAAATGGCTTTAAAATGGATTTGGAGCATGGAAACGATTATCTCGGGATTGCAAGATAACCAAACAAAACTTTTAGTGGATTTCTACTTATTTTATTAAATATCATCTCCACCAAACAGGACAAGCTTGCATCTGTTATAGTTTTGGAGAAAAATGTGTTCATTTCATGTTTGCGCGAAATGCCTTAAAAATGGCTTTAAAATGGATTTGGAGCATGGAGACGATTATCTCGGGATTGCAAGATAACCAAACAAAACTTTTAGTGGATTTCTACTTATTTTATTAAATATCATCTCCACCAAACAGGACAAGCTTGCATCTGTTATAGTTTTGGAGAAAAATGTGTTCATTTCATGTATGCGCGAAATGCCTTAAAAATGGCTTTAAAATGGATTTGGAGCATGGAGACGATTATCTCGGGATTGCAAGATAACCAAACAAAACTTTTAGTGGATTTCTACTTATTTTATTAAATATCATCTCCACCAAACAGGACAAGCTTGCATCTGTTATAGTTTTGGAGAAAAATGTGTTCATTTCATGTATGCGCGAAATGCCTTAAAAATGGCTTTAAAATGGATTTGGAGCATGGAGACGATTATCTCGGGATTGCAAGATAACCAAACAAAACTTTTAGTGGATTTCTACTTATTTTATTAAATATCATCTCCACCAAACAGGACAAGCTTGCATCTGTTATAGTTTTGGAGAAAAATGTGTTCATTTCATGTATGCGCGAAATGCCTTAAAAATGGCTTTAAAATGGATTTGGAGCATGGAGACGATTATCTCGGGATTGCAAGATAACCAAACAAAACTTTTAGTGGATTTCTACTTATTTTATTAAATATCATCTCCACCAAACAGGACAAGCTTGCATGTGTTATAGTTTTGGAGAAAAATGTGTTCATTTCATGTATGCGCAAAATGCCTTTGAAATGGCTTTAAAATGGATTTGGAGCATGGAGACGATTATCTCAGGATGGCAATATAAACAAACGAAACTTTTAGTAGATTTCTACTTATTTTATTAAATATTATCTCCACCAAACAGGACAAGCTTGCATCTGTTATAGTTTTGGAGAAAAATGTGTTCATTTCATGTATGCGCAAAATGCCTTAAAAATGGCTTTAAAATGGATTTGGAGCATGGAGACGATTATCTCGGGATTGCAAGATAACCAAACAAAACTTTTAGTGGATTTCTACTTATTTTATTAAATATCATCTCCACCAAACAGGACAAGCTTGCATCTGTTATAGTTTTGGAGAAAAATGTGTTCATTTCATGTATGCGCGAAATGCCTTAAAAATGGCTTTAAAATGGATTTGGAGCATGGAGACGATTATCTCGGGATTGCAATATAACCAAACAAAACTTTTAGTGGATTTCTACTTATTTTATTAAATATCATCTCCACCAAACAGGACAAGCTTGCATCTGTTATAGTTTTGGAGAAAAATGTGTTCATTTCATGTATGCGCGAAATGCCTTAAAAATGGCTTTAAAATGGATTTGGAGCATGGAGACGATTATCTCGGGATTGCAAGATAACCAAACAAAACTTTTAGTGGATTTCTACTTATTTTATTAAATATCATCTCCACCAAACAGGACAAGCTTGCATCTGTTATAGTTTTGGAGAAAAATGTGTTCATTTCATGTATGCGCGAAATGCCTTAAAAATGGCTTTAAAATGGATTTGGAGCATGGAGACGATTATCTCGGGATTGCAAGATAACCAAACAAAAATTTTAGTGGATTTCCACTTATTTTATTAAATATCATCTCCACCAAACAGGACAAGCTTGCATCTGTTATAGTTTTGGAGAAAAATGTGTTCATTTCATGTATGCGCGAAATGCCTTAAAAATGGCTTTAAAATGGATTTGGAGCATGGAGACGATTATCTCGGGATTGCAAGATAACCAAACAAAACTTTTAGTGGATTTCTACTTATTTTATTAAATATCATCTCCACCAAACAGGACAAGCTTGCATCTGTTATAGTTTTGGAGAAAAATGTGTTCATTTCATGTATGCGCGAAATGCCTTAAAAATGGCTTTAAAATGGATTTGGAGCATGGAGACGATTATCTCGGGATTGCAAGATAACCAAACAAAACTTTTAGTGGATTTCTACTTATTTTATTAAATATCATCTCCACCAAACAGGACAAGCTTGCATGTGTTATAGTTTTGGAGAAAAATGTGTTCATTTCATGTATGCGCAAAATGCCTTTGAAATGGCTTTAAAATGGATTTGGAGCATGGAGACGATTATCTCGGGATTGCAAGATAACCAAACAAAACTTTTAGTGGATTTCTACTTATTTTATTAAATATCATCTCCACCAAACAGGACAAGCTTGCATCTGTTATAGTTTTGGAGAAAAATGTGTTCATTTCATGTATGCGCGAAATGCCTTAAAAATGGCTTTAAAATGGATTTGGAGCATGGAGACGATTATCTCGGGATTGCAAGATAACCAAACAAAACTTTTAGTGGATTTCTACTTATTTTATTAAATATCATCTCCACCAAACAGGACAAGCTTGCATCTGTTATAGTTTTGGAGAAAAATGTGTTCATTTCATGTATGCGCGAAATGCCTTAAAAATGGCTTTAAAATGGATTTGGAGCATGGAGACGATTATCTCGGGATTGCAAGATAACCAAACAAAACTTTTAGTGGATTTCTACTTATTTTATTAAATATCATCTCCACCAAACAGGACAAGCTTGCATCTGTTATAGTTTTGGAGAAAAATGTGTTCATTTCATGTATGCGCGAAATGCCTTAAAAATGGCTTTAAAATGGATTTGGAGCATGGAGACGATTATCTCGGGATTGCAAGATAACCAAACAAAACTTTTAGTGGATTTCTACTTATTTTATTAAATATCATCTCCACCAAACAGGACAAGCTTGCATCTGTTATAGTTTTGGAGAAAAATGTGTTCATTTCATGTATGCGCGAAATGCCTTAAAAATGGCTTTAAAATGGATTTGGAGCATGGAGACGATTATCTCGGGATTGCAAGATAACCAAACAAAACTTTTAGTGGATTTCTACTTATTTTATTAAATATCATCTCCACCAAACAGGACAAGCTTGCATGTGTTATAGTTTTGGAGAAAAATGTGTTCATTTCATGTATGCGCAAAATGCCTTTGAAATGGCTTTAAAATGGATTTGGAGCATGGAGACAATTATCTCGGGATTGCAAGATAACCAAACAAAACTTTTAGTGGATTTCTACTTATTTTATTAAATATCATCTCCACCAAACAGGACAAGCTTGCATCTGTTATAGTTTTGGAGAAAAATGTGTTCATTTCATGTATGCGCGAAATGCCTTAAAAATGGCTTTAAAATGGATTTGGAGCATGGAGACGATTATCTCGGGATTGCAAGATAACCAAACAAAACTTTTAGTGGATTTCTACTTATTTTATTAAATATCATCTCCACCAAACAGGACAAGCTTGCATCTGTTATAGTTTTGGAGAAAAATGTGTTCATTTCATGTATGCGCGAAATGCCTTAAAAATGGCTTTAAAATGGATTTGGAGCATGGAGACGATTATCTCGGGATTGCAAGATAACCAAACAAAACTTTTAGTGGATTTCTACTTATTTTATTAAATATCATCTCCACCAAACAGGACAAGCTTGCATGTGTTATAGTTTTGGAGAAAAATGTGTTCATTTCATGTATGCGCAAAATGCCTTTGAAATGGCTTTAAAATGGATTTGGAGCATGGAGACGATTATCTCGGGATTGCAAGATAACCAAACAAAACTTTTAGTGGATTTCTACTTATTTTATTAAATATCATCTCCACCAAACAGGACAAGCTTGCATCTGTTATAGTTTTGGAGAAAAATGTGTTCATTTCATGTATGCGCGAAATGCCTTAAAAATGGCTTTAAAATGGATTTGGAGCATGGAGACGATTATCTCGGGATTGCAAGATAACCAAACAAAACTTTTAGTAGATTTCTACTTATTTTATTAAATATCATCTCCACCAAACAGGACAAGCTTGCATGTGTTATAGTTTTGGAGAAAAATGTGTTCATTTCATGTATGCGCAAAATGCCTTTGAAATGGCTTTAAAATGGATTTGGAGCATGGAGACGATTATCTCGGGATTGCAAGATAACCAAACAAAACTTTTAGTGGATTTCTACTTATTTTATTAAATATCATCTCCACCAAACAGGACAAGCTTGCATCTGTTATAGTTTTGGAGAAAAATGTGTTCATTTCATGTATGCGCGAAATGCCTTAAAAATGGCTTTAAAATGGATTTGGAGCATGGAGACGATTATCTCGGGATTGCAAGATAACCAAACAAAACTTTTAGTGGATTTCTACTTATTTTATTAAATATCATCTCCACCAAACAGGACAAGCTTGCATCTGTTATAGTTTTGGAGAAAAATGTGTTCATTTCATGTATGCGCGAAATGCCTTAAAAATGGCTTTAAAATGGATTTGGAGCATGGAGACGATTATCTCGGGATTGCAAGATAACCAAACAAAACTTTTAGTGGATTTCTACTTATTTTATTAAATATCATCTCCACCAAACAGGACAAGCTTGCATCTGTTATAGTTTTGGAGAAAAATGTGTTCATTTCATGTATGCGCGAAATGCCTTAAAAATGGCTTTAAAATGGATTTGGAGCATGGAGACGATTATCTCGGGATTGCAAGATAACCAAACAAAACTTTTAGTGGATTTCTACTTATTTTATTAAATATCATCTCCACCAAACAGGACAAGCTTGCATGTGTTATAGTTTTGGAGAAAAATGTGTTCATTTCATGTATGCGCAAAATGCCTTTGAAATGGCTTTAAAATGGATTTGGAGCATGGAGACGATTATCTCGGGATTGCAAGATAACCAAACAAAACTTTTAGTGGATTTCTACTTATTTTATTAAATATCATCTCCACCAAACAGGACAAGCTTGCATCTGTTATAGTTTTGGAGAAAAATGTGTTCATTTCATGTATGCGCGAAATGCCTTAAAAATGGCTTTAAAATGGATTTGGAGCATGGAGACGATTATCTCGGGATTGCAAGATAACCAAACAAAACTTTTAGTGGATTTCTACTTATTTTATTAAATATCATCTCCACCAAACAGGACAAGCTTGCATCTGTTATAGTTTTGGAGAAAAATGTGTTCATTTCATGTATGCGCGAAATGCCTTAAAAATGGCTTTAAAATGGATTTGGAGCATGGAGACGATTATCTCGGGATTGCAAGATAACCAAACAAAACTTTTAGTAGATTTCTACTTATTTTATTAAATATCATCTCCACCAAACAGGACAAGCTTGCATGTGTTATAGTTTTGGAGAAAAATGTGTTCATTTCATGTATGCGCAAAATGCCTTTGAAATGGCTTTAAAATGGATTTGGAGCATGGAGACGATTATCTCGGGATTGCAAGATAACCAAACAAAACTTTTAGTGGATTTCTACTTATTTTATTAAATATCATCTCCACCAAACGGGACAAGCTTGCATCTGTTATAGTTTTGGAGAAAAATGTGTTCATTTCATGTATGCGCGAAATGCCTTAAAAATGGCTTTAAAATGGATTTGGAGCATGGAGACGATTATCTCGGGATTGCAAGATAACCAAACAAAACTTTTAGTGGATTTCTACTTATTTTATTAAATATCATCTCCACCAAACAGGACAAGCTTGCATCTGTTATAGTTTTGGAGAAAAATGTGTTCATTTCATGTATGCGCGAAATGCCTTAAAAATGGCTTTAAAATGGATTTGGAGCATGGAGACGATTATCTCGGGATTGCAAGATAACCAAACAAAACTTTTAGTGGATTTCTACTTATTTTATTAAATATCATCTCCACCAAACAGGACAAGCTTGCATGTGTTATAGTTTTGGAGAAAAATGTGTTCATTTCATGTATGCGCAAAATGCCTTTGAAATGGCTTTAAAATGGATTTGGAGCATGGAGACGATTATCTCGGGATTGCAAGATAACCAAACAAAACTTTTAGTGGATTTCTACTTATTTTATTAAATATCATCTCCACCAAACAGGACAAGCTTGCATCTGTTATAGTTTTGGAGAAAAATGTGTTCATTTCATGTATGCGCGAAATGCCTTAAAAATGGCTTTAAAATGGATTTGGAGCATGGAGACGATTATCTCGGGATTGCAAGATAACCAAACAAAACTTTTAGTGGATTTCTACTTATTTTATTAAATATCATCTCCACCAAACAGGACAAGCTTGCATCTGTTATAGTTTTGGAGAAAAATGTGTTCATTTCATGTATGCGCGAAATGCCTTAAAAATGGCTTTAAAATGGATTTGGAGCATGGAGACGATTATCTCGGGATTGCAAGATAACCAAACAAAACTTTTAGTGGATTTCTACTTATTTTATTAAATATCATCTCCACCAAACAGGACAAGCTTGCATCTGTTATAGTTTTGGAGAAAAATGTGTTCATTTCATGTATGCGCGAAATGCCTTAAAAATGGCTTTAAAATGGATTTGGAGCATGGAGACGATTATCTCGGGATTGCAAGATAACCAAACAAAACTTTTAGTGGATTTCTACTTATTTTATTAAATATCATCTCCACCAAACAGGACAAGCTTGCATCTGTTATAGTTTTGGAGAAAAATGTGTTCATTTCATGTATGCGCGAAATGCCTTAAAAATGGCTTTAAAATGGATTTGGAGCATGGAGACGATTATCTCGGGATTGCAAGATAACCAAACAAAACTTTTAGTGGATTTCTACTTATTTTATTAAATATCATCTCCACCAAACAGGACAAGCTTGCATGTGTTATAGTTTTGGAGAAAAATGTGCTCATTTCATGTATGCGCAAAATGCCTTTGAAATGGCTTTAAAATGGATTTGGAGCATGGAGACGATTATCTCAGGATGGCAATATAAACAAACGAAACTTTTAGTGGATTTCTACTTATTTTATTAAATATTATCTCCACCAAACAGGACAAGCTTGCATCTGTTATAGTTTTGGAGAAAAATGTGTTCATTTCATGTATGCGCAAAATGCCTTAAAAATGGCTTTAAAATGGATTTGGAGCATGGAGACGATTATCTCGGGATTGCAAGATAACCAAACAAAACTTTTAGTGGATTTCTACTTATTTTATTAAATATCATCTCCACCAAACAGGACAAGCTTGCATCTGTTATAGTTTTGGAGAAAAATGTGTTCATTTCATGTATGCGCGAAATGCCTTAAAAATGGCTTTAAAATGGATTTGGAGCATGGAGACGATTATCTCGGGATTGCAAGATAACCAAACAAAACTTTTAGTGGATTTCTACTTATTTTATTAAATATCATCTCCACCAAACAGGACAAGCTTGCATGTGTTATAGTTTTGGAGAAAAATGTGTTCATTTCATGTATGCGCAAAATGCCTTTGAAATGGCTTTAAAATGGATTTGGAGCATGGAGACGATTATCTCGGGATTGCAAGATAACCAAACAAAACTTTTAGTGGATTTCTACTTATTTTATTAAATATCATCTCCACCAAACAGGACAAGCTTGCATCTGTTATAGTTTTGGAGAAAAATGTGTTCATTTCATGTATGCGCGAAATGCCTTAAAAATGGCTTTAAAATGGATTTGGAGCATGGAGACGATTATCTCGGGATTGCAAGATAACCAAACAAAACTTTTAGTGGATTTCTACTTATTTTATTAAATATCATCTCCACCAAACAGGACAAGCTTGCATCTGTTATAGTTTTGGAGAAAAATGTGTTCATTTCATGTATGCGCGAAATGCCTTAAAAATGGCTTTAAAATGGATTTGGAGCATGGAGACGATTATCTCGGGATTGCAAGATAACCAAACAAAACTTTTAGTAGATTTCTACTTATTTTATTAAATATCATCTCCACCAAACAGGACAAGCTTGCATGTGTTATAGTTTTGGAGAAAAATGTGTTCATTTCATGTATGCGCAAAATGCCTTTGAAATGGCTTTAAAATGGATTTGGAGCATGGAGACGATTATCTCGGGATTGCAAGATAACCAAACAAAACTTTTAGTGGATTTCTACTTATTTTATTAAATATCATCTCCACCAAACAGGACAAGCTTGCATCTGTTATAGTTTTGGAGAAAAATGTGTTCATTTCATGTATGCGCGAAATGCCTTAAAAATGGCTTTAAAATGGATTTGGAGCATGGAGACGATTATCTCGGGATTGCAAGATAACCAAACAAAACTTTTAGTGGATTTCTACTTATTTTATTAAATATCATCTCCACCAAACAGGACAAGCTTGCATCTGTTATAGTTTTGGAGAAAAATGTGTTCATTTCATGTATGCGCGAAATGCCTTAAAAATGGCTTTAAAATGGATTTGGAGCATGGAGACGATTATCTCGGGATTGCAAGATAACCAAACAAAACTTTTAGTGGATTTCTACTTATTTTATTAAATATCATCTCCACCAAACAGGACAAGCTTGCATGTGTTATAGTTTTGGAGAAAAATGTGTTCATTTCATGTATGCGCAAAATGCCTTTGAAATGGCTTTAAAATGGATTTGGAGCATGGAGACGATTATCTCGGGATTGCAAGATAACCAAACAAAACTTTTAGTGGATTTCTACTTATTTTATTAAATATCATCTCCACCAAACAGGACAAGCTTGCATCTGTTATAGTTTTGGAGAAAAATGTGTTCATTTCATGTATGCGCGAAATGCCTTAAAAATGGCTTTAAAATGGATTTGGAGCATGGAGACGATTATCTCGGGATTGCAAGATAACCAAACAAAACTTTTAGTGGATTTCTACTTATTTTATTAAATATCATCTCCACCAAACAGGACAAGCTTGCATCTGTTATAGTTTTGGAGAAAAATGTGTTCATTTCATGTATGCGCGAAATGCCTTAAAAATGGCTTTAAAATGGATTTGGAGCATGGAGACGATTATCTCGGGATTGCAAGATAACCAAACAAAACTTTTAGTAGATTTCTACTTATTTTATTAAATATCATCTCCACCAAACAGGACAAGCTTGCATGTGTTATAGTTTTGGAGAAAAATGTGTTCATTTCATGTATGCGCAAAATGCCTTTGAAATGGCTTTAAAATGGATTTGGAGCATGGAGACGATTATCTCGGGATTGCAAGATAACCAAACAAAACTTTTAGTGGATTTCTACTTATTTTATTAAATATCATCTCCACCAAACAGGACAAGCTTGCATCTGTTATAGTTTTGGAGAAAAATGTGTTCATTTCATGTATGCGCGAAATGCCTTAAAAATGGCTTTAAAATGGATTTGGAGCATGGAGACGATTATCTCGGGATTGCAAGATAACCAAACAAAACTTTTAGTGGATTTCTACTTATTTTATTAAATATCATCTCCACCAAACAGGACAAGCTTGCATCTGTTATAGTTTTGGAGAAAAATGTGTTCATTTCATGTATGCGCGAAATGCCTTAAAAATGGCTTTAAAATGGATTTGGAGCATGGAGACGATTATCTCGGGATTGCAAGATAACCAAACAAAACTTTTAGTGGATTTCTACTTATTTTATTAAATATCATCTCCACCAAACAGGACAAGCTTGCATCTGTTATAGTTTTGGAGAAAAATGTGTTCATTTCATGTATGCGCGAAATGCCTTAAAAATGGCTTTAAAATGGATTTGGAGCATGGAGACGATTATCTCGGGATTGCAAGATAACCAAACAAAACTTTTAGTGGATTTCTACTTATTTTATTAAATATCATCTCCACCAAACAGGACAAGCTTGCATGTGTTATAGTTTTGGAGAAAAATGTGTTCATTTCATGTATGCGCAAAATGCCTTTGAAATGGCTTTAAAATGGATTTGGAGCATGGAGACGATTATCTCGGGATTGCAAGATAACCAAACAAAACTTTTAGTGGATTTCTACTTATTTTATTAAATATCATCTCCACCAAACAGGACAAGCTTGCATCTGTTATAGTTTTGGAGAAAAATGTGTTCATTTCATGTATGCGCGAAATGCCTTAAAAATGGCTTTAAAATGGATTTGGAGCATGGAGACGATTATCTCGGGATTGCAAGATAACCAAACAAAACTTTTAGTGGATTTCTACTTATTTTATTAACTATCATCTCCACCAAACAGGACAAGCTTGCATGTGTTATAGTTTTGGAGAAAAATGTGTTCATTTCATGTATGCGCAAAATGCCTTTGAAATGGCTTTAAAATGGATTTGGAGCATGGAGACGATTATCTCGGGATTGCAAGATAACCAAACAAAACTTTTAGTGGATTTCTACTTATTTTATTAAATATCATCTCCACCAAACAGGACAAGCTTGCATCTGTTATAGTTTTGGAGAAAAATGTGTTCATTTCATGTATGCGCGAAATGCCTTAAAAATGGCTTTAAAATGGATTTGGAGCATGGAGACGATTATCTCGGGATTGCAAGATAACCAAACAAAACTTTTAGTGGATTTCTACTTATTTTATTAAATATCATCTCCACCAAACAGGACAAGCTTGCATCTGTTATAGTTTTGGAGAAAAATGTGTTCATTTCATGTATGCACGAAATGCCTTAAAAATGGCTTTAAAATGGATTTGGAGCATGGAGACGATTATCTCGGGATTGCAAGATAACCAAACAAAACTTTTAGTGGATTTCTACTTATTTTATTAAATATCATCTCCACCAAACAGGACAAGCTTGCATCTGTTATAGTTTTGGAGAAAAATGTGTTCATTTCATGTATGCGCGAAATGCCTTAAAAATGGCTTTAAAATGGATTTGGAGCATGGAGACGATTATCTCGGGATTGCAAGATAACCAAACAAAAATTTTAGTGGATTTCTACTTATTTTATTAAATATCATCTCCACCAAACAGGACAAGCTTGCATCTGTTATAGTTTTGGAGAAAAATGTGTTCATTTCATGTATGCGCGAAATGCCTTAAAAATGGCTTTAAAATGGATTTGGAGCATGGAGACGATTATCTCGGGATTGCAAGATAACCAAACAAAACTTTTAGTGGATTTCTACTTATTTTATTAAATATCATCTCCACCAAACAGGACAAGCTTGCATCTGTTATAGCTTTGGAGAAAAATGTGTTCATTTCATGTATGCGCGAAATGCCTTAAAAATGGCTTTAAAAAGGATTTGGAGCATGGAGACGATTATCTCGGGATTGCAAGATAACCAAACAAAACTTTTAGTGGATTTCTACTTATTTTATTAACTATCATCTCCACCAAACAGGACAAGCTTGCATGTGTTATAGTTTTGGAGAAAAATGTGTTCATTTCATGTATGCGCAAAATGCCTTTGAAATGGCTTTAAAATGGATTTGGAGCATGGAGACGATTATCTCGGGATTGCAAGATAACCAAACAAAACTTTTAGTGGATTTCTACTTATTTTATTAAATATCATCTCCACCAAACAGGACAAGCTTGCATCTGTTATAGTTTTGGAGAAAAATGTGTTCATTTCATGTATGCGCGAAATGCCTTAAAAATGGCTTTAAAATGGATTTGGAGCATGGAGACGATTATCTCGGGATTGCAAGATAACCAAACAAAACTTTTAGTGGATTTCTACTTATTTTATTAAATATCATCTCCACCAAACAGGACAAGCTTGCATCTGTTATAGTTTTGGAGAAAAATGTGTTCATTTCATGTATGCACGAAATGCCTTAAAAATGGCTTTAAAATGGATTTGGAGCATGGAGACGATTATCTCGGGATTGCAAGATAACCAAACAAAACTTTTAGTGGATTTCTACTTATTTTATTAAATATCATCTCCACCAAACAGGACAAGCTTGCATCTGTTATAGTTTTGGAGAAAAATGTGTTCATTTCATGTATGCGCGAAATGCCTTAAAAATGGCTTTAAAATGGATTTGGAGCATGGAGACGATTATCTCGGGATTGCAAGATAACCAAACAAAAATTTTAGTGGATTTCTACTTATTTTATTAAATATCATCTCCACCAAACAGGACAAGCTTGCATCTGTTATAGTTTTGGAGAAAAATGTGTTCATTTCATGTATGCGCGAAATGCCTTAAAAATGGCTTTAAAATGGATTTGGAGCATGGAGACGATTATCTCGGGATTGCAAGATAACCAAACAAAACTTTTAGTGGATTTCTACTTATTTTATTAAATATCATCTCCACCAAACAGGACAAGCTTGCATCTGTTATAGCTTTGGAGAAAAATGTGTTCATTTCATGTATGCGCGAAATGCCTTAAAAATGGCTTTAAAAAGGATTTGGAGCATGGAGACGATTATCTCGGGATTGCAAGATAACCAAACAAAACTTTTAGTGGATTTCCACTTATTTTATTAAATATCATCTCCACCAAACAGGACAAGCTTGCATGTGTTATAGTTTTGGAGAAAAATGTGTTCATTTCATGTATGCGCAAAATGCCTTTGAAATGGCTTTAAAATGGATTTGGAGCATGGAGACGATTATCTCGGGATTGCAAGATAACCAAACAAAACTTTTAGTGGATTTCTACTTATTTTATTAAATATCATCTCCACCAAACAGGACAAGCTTGCATCTGTTATAGTTTTGGAGAAAAATGTGTTCATTTCATGTATGCGCGAAATGCCTTAAAAATGGCTTTAAAATGGATTTGGAGCATGGAGACGATTATCTCGGGATTGCAAGATAACCAAACAAAACTTTTAGTGGATTTCTACTTATTTTATTAAATATTATCTCCACCAAACAGGACAAGCTTGCATCTGTTATAGTTTTGGAGAAAAATGTGTTCATTTCATGTATGCGCGAAATGCCTTAAAAATGGCTTTAAAATGGATTTGGAGCATGGAGACGATTATCTCGGGATTGCAAGATAACCAAACAAAACTTTTAGTGGATTTCTACTTATTTTATTAAATATCATCTCCACCAAACAGGACAAGCTTGCATGTGTTATAGTTTTGGAGAAAAATGTGTTCATTTCATGTATGCGCAAAATGCCTTTGAAATGGCTTTAAAATGGATTTGGAGCATGGAGACGATTATCTCAGGATGGCAATATAAACAAACGAAACTTTTAGTAGATTTCTACTTATTTTATTAAATATTATCTCCACCAAACAGGACAAGCTTGCATCTGTTATAGTTTTGGAGAAAAATGTGTTCATTTCATGTATGCGCGAAATGCCTTAAAAATGGCTTTAAAATGGATTTGGAGCATGGAGACGATTATCTCGGGATTGCAAGATAACCAAACAAAACTTTTAGTGGATTTCCACTTATTTTATTAAATATCATCTCCACCAAACAGGACAAGCTTGCATGTGTTATAGTTTTGGAGAAAAATGTGTTCATTTCATGTATGCGCAAAATGCCTTTGAAATGGCTTTAAAATAGATTTGGAGCATGGAGACGATTATCTCGGGATTGCAAGATAACCAAACAAAACTTTTAGTGGATTTCTACTTATTTTATTAAATATCATCTCCACCAAACAGGACAAGCTTGCATCTGTTATAGTTTTGGAGAAAAATGTGTTCATTTCATGTATGCGCGAAATGCCTTAAAAATGGCTTTAAAATGGATTTGGAGCATGGAGATGATTATCTCGGGATTGCAAGATAACCAAACAAAACTTTTAGTGGATTTCTACTTATTTTATTAAATATCATCTCCACCAAACAGGACAAGCTTGCATCTGTTATAGTTTTGGAGAAAAATGTGTTCATTTCATGTATGCGCGAAATGCCTTAAAAATGGCTTTAAAATGGATTTGGAGCATGGAGACGATTATCTCGGGATTGCAAGATAACCAAACAAAACTTTTAGTGGATTTCTACTTATTTTATTAAATATCATCTCCACCAAACAGGACAAGCTTGCATGTGTTATAGTTTTGGAGAAAAATGTGTTCATTTCATGTATGCGCAAAATGCCTTAAAAATGGCTTTAAAATGGATTTGGAGCATGGAGACGATTATCTCAGGATGGCAATATAAACAAACGAAACTTTTAGTAGATTTCTACTTATTTTATTAAATATTATCTCCACCAAACAGGACAAGCTTGCATCTGTTATAGTTTTGGAGAAAAATGTGTTCATTTCATGTATGCGCGAAATGCCTTAAAAATGGCTTTAAAATGGATTTGGAGCATGGAGACGATTATCTCGGGATTGCAAGATAACCAAACAAAACTTTTAGTGGATTTCTACTTATTTTATTAAATATCATCTCCACCAAACAGGACAAGCTTGCATCTGTTATAGTTTTGGAGAAAAATGTGTTCATTTCATGTATGCGCGAAATGCCTTAAAAATGGCTTTAAAATGGATTTGGAGCATGGAGACGATTATCTCGGGATTGCAAGATAACCAAACAAAACTTTTAGTGGATTTCTACTTATTTTATTAAATATCATCTCCACCAAACAGGACAAGCTTGCATGTGTTATAGTTTTGGAGAAAAATGTGTTCATTTCATGTATGCGCAAAATGCCTTTGAAATGGCTTTAAAATGGATTTGGAGCATGGAGACGATTATCTCAGGATGGCAATATAAACAAACGAAACTTTTAGTAGATTTCTACTTATTTTATTAAATATTATCTCCACCAAACAGGACAAGCTTGCATCTGTTATAGTTTTGGAGAAAAATGTGTTCATTTAATGTATGCGCGAAATGCCTTAAAAATGGCTTTAAAATGGATTTGGAGCATGGAGACGATTATCTCGGGATTGCAAGATAACCAAACAAAACTTTTAGTGGATTTCTACTTATTTTATTAAATATCATCTCCACCAAACAGGACAAGCTTGCATCTGTTATAGTTTTGGAGAAAAATGTGTTCATTTCATGTATGCGCGAAATGCCTTAAAAATGGCTTTAAAATGGATTTGGAGCATGGAGACGATTATCTCGGGATTGCAATATAACCAAACAAAACTTTTAGTGGATTTCTACTTATTTTATTAAATATCATCTCCACCAAACAGGACAAGCTTGCATCTGTTATAGTTTTGGAGAAAAATGTGTTCATTTCATGTATGCGCGAAATGCCTTAAAAATGGCTTTAAAATGGATTTGGAGCATGGAGACGATTATCTCGGGATTGCAAGATAACCAAACAAAAATTTTAGTGGATTTCTACTTATTTTATTAAATATCATCTCCACCAAACAGGACAAGCTTGCATCTGTTATAGTTTTGGAGAAAAATGTGTTCATTTCATGTATGCGCGAAATGCCTTAAAAATGGCTTTAAAATGGATTTGGAGCATGGAGACGATTATCTCGGGATTGCAAGATAACCAAACAAAACTTTTAGTGGATTTCTACTTATTTTATTAAATATCATCTCCACCAAACAGGACAAGCTTGCATCTGTTATAGTTTTGGAGAAAAATGTGTTCATTTCATGTATGCGCGAAATGCCTTAAAAATGGCTTTAAAATGGATTTGGAGCATGGAGACGATTATCTCGGGATTGCAAGATAACCAAACAAAACTTTTAGTGGATTTCTACTTATTTTATTAACTATCATCTCCACCAAACAGGACAAGCTTGCATGTGTTATAGTTTTGGAGAAAAATGTGTTCATTTCATGTATGCGCAAAATGCCTTTGAAATGGCTTTAAAATGGATTTGGAGCATGGAGACGATTATCTCGGGATTGCAAGATAACCAAACAAAACTTTTAGTGGATTTCTACTTATTTTATTAAATATCATCTCCACCAAACAGGACAAGCTTGCATCTGTTATAGTTTTGGAGAAAAATGTGTTCATTTCATGTATGCGCGAAATGCCTTAAAAATGGCTTTAAAATGGATTTGGAGCATGGAGACGATTATCTCGGGATTGCAAGATAACCAAACAAAACTTTTAGTGGATTTCTACTTATTTTATTAAATATCATCTCCACCAAACAGGACAAGCTTGCATCTGTTATAGTTTTGGAGAAAAATGTGTTCATTTCATGTATGCACGAAATGCCTTAAAAATGGCTTTAAAATGGATTTGGAGCATGGAGACGATTATCTCGGGATTGCAAGATAACCAAACAAAACTTTTAGTGGATTTCTACTTATTTTATTAAATATCATCTCCACCAAACAGGACAAGCTTGCATCTGTTATAGTTTTGGAGAAAAATGTGTTCATTTCATGTATGCGCGAAATGCCTTAAAAATGGCTTTAAAATGGATTTGGAGCATGGAGACGATTATCTCGGGATTGCAAGATAACCAAACAAAAATTTTAGTGGATTTCTACTTATTTTATTAAATATCATCTCCACCAAACAGGACAAGCTTGCATCTGTTATAGTTTTGGAGAAAAATGTGTTCATTTCATGTATGCGCGAAATGCCTTAAAAATGGCTTTAAAATGGATTTGGAGCATGGAGACGATTATCTCGGGATTGCAAGATAACCAAACAAAACTTTTAGTGGATTTCTACTTATTTTATTAAATATCATCTCCACCAAACAGGACAAGCTTGCATCTGTTATAGCTTTGGAGAAAAATGTGTTCATTTCATGTATGCGCGAAATGCCTTAAAAATGGCTTTAAAAAGGATTTGGAGCATGGAGACGATTATCTCGGGATTGCAAGATAACCAAACAAAACTTTTAGTGGATTTCTACTTATTTTATTAACTATCATCTCCACCAAACAGGACAAGCTTGCATGTGTTATAGTTTTGGAGAAAAATGTGTTCATTTCATGTATGCGCAAAATGCCTTTGAAATGGCTTTAAAATGGATTTGGAGCATGGAGACGAATATCTCGGGATTGCAAGATAACCAAACAAAACTTTTAGTGGATTTCTACTTATTTTATTAAATATCATCTCCACCAAACAGGACAAGCTTGCATCTGTTATAGTTTTGGAGAAAAATGTGTTCATTTCATGTATGCGCGAAATGCCTTAAAAATGGCTTTAAAATGGATTTGGAGCATGGAGACGATTATCTCGGGATTGCAAGATAACCAAACAAAACTTTTAGTGGATTTCTACTTATTTTATTAAATATCATCTCCACCAAACAGGACAAGCTTGCATCTGTTATAGTTTTGGAGAAAAATGTGTTCATTTCATGTATGCACGAAATGCCTTAAAAATGGCTTTAAAATGGATTTGGAGCATGGAGACGATTATCTCGGGATTGCAAGATAACCAAACAAAACTTTTAGTGGATTTCTACTTATTTTATTAAATATCATCTCCACCAAACAGGACAAGCTTGCATCTGTTATAGTTTTGGAGAAAAATGTGTTCATTTCATGTATGCGCGAAATGCCTTAAAAATGGCTTTAAAATGGATTTGGAGCATGGAGACGATTATCTCGGGATTGCAAGATAACCAAACAAAAATTTTAGTGGATTTCTACTTATTTTATTAAATATCATCTCCACCAAACAGGACAAGCTTGCATCTGTTATAGTTTTGGAGAAAAATGTGTTCATTTCATGTATGCGCGAAATGCCTTAAAAATGGCTTTAAAATGGATTTGGAGCATGGAGACGATTATCTCGGGATTGCAAGATAACCAAACAAAACTTTTAGTGGATTTCTACTTATTTTATTAAATATCATCTCCACCAAACAGGACAAGCTTGCATCTGTTATAGCTTTGGAGAAAAATGTGTTCATTTCATGTATGCGCGAAATGCCTTAAAAATGGCTTTAAAAAGGATTTGGAGCATGGAGACGATTATCTCGGGATTGCAAGATAACCAAACAAAACTTTTAGTGGATTTCCACTTATTTTATTAAATATCATCTCCACCAAACAGGACAAGCTTGCATGTGTTATAGTTTTGGAGAAAAATGTGTTCATTTCATGTATGCGCAAAATGCCTTTGAAATGGCTTTAAAATGGATTTGGAGCATGGAGACGATTATCTCGGGATTGCAAGATAACCAAACAAAACTTTTAGTGGATTTCTACTTATTTTATTAAATATCATCTCCACCAAACAGGACAAGCTTGCATCTGTTATAGTTTTGGAGAAAAATGTGTTCATTTCATGTATGCGCGAAATGCCTTAAAAATGGCTTTAAAATGGATTTGGAGCATGGAGACGATTATCTCGGGATTGCAAGATAACCAAACAAAACTTTTAGTGGATTTCTACTTATTTTATTAAATATTATCTCCACCAAACAGGACAAGCTTGCATCTGTTATAGTTTTGGAGAAAAATGTGTTCATTTCATGTATGCGCGAAATGCCTTAAAAATGGCTTTAAAATGGATTTGGAGCATGGAGACGATTATCTCGGGATTGCAAGATAACCAAACAAAACTTTTAGTGGATTTCTACTTATTTTATTAAATATCATCTCCACCAAACAGGACAAGCTTGCATGTGTTATAGTTTTGGAGAAAAATGTGTTCATTTCATGTATGCGCAAAATGCCTTTGAAATGGCTTTAAAATGGATTTGGAGCATGGAGACGATTATCTCAGGATGGCAATATAAACAAACGAAACTTTTAGTAGATTTCTACTTATTTTATTAAATATTATCTCCACCAAACAGGACAAGCTTGCATCTGTTATAGTTTTGGAGAAAAATGTGTTCATTTCATGTATGCGCGAAATGCCTTAAAAATGGCTTTAAAATGGATTTGGAGCATGGAGACGATTATCTCGGGATTGCAAGATAACCAAACAAAACTTTTAGTGGATTTCCACTTATTTTATTAAATATCATCTCCACCAAACAGGACAAGCTTGCATGTGTTATAGTTTTGGAGAAAAATGTGTTCATTTCATGTATGCGCAAAATGCCTTTGAAATGGCTTTAAAATAGATTTGGAGCATGGAGACGATTATCTCGGGATTGCAAGATAACCAAACAAAACTTTTAGTGGATTTCTACTTATTTTATTAAATATCATCTCCACCAAACAGGACAAGCTTGCATCTGTTATAGTTTTAAAGAAAAATGTGTTCATTTCATGTATGCGCGAAATGCCTTAAAAATGGCTTTAAAATGGATTTGGAGCATGGAGACGATTATCTCGGGATTGCAAGATAACCAAACAAAACTTTTAGTGGATTTCTACTTATTTTATTAAATATCATCTCCACCAAACAGGACAAGCTTGCATCTGTTATAGTTTTGGAGAAAAATGTGTTCATTTCATGTATGCGCGAAATGCCTTAAAAATGGCTTTAAAATGGATTTGGAGCATGGAGATGATTATCTCGGGATTGCAAGATAACCAAACAAAACTTTTAGTGGATTTCTACTTATTTTATTAAATATCATCTCCACCAAACAGGACAAGCTTGCATCTGTTATAGTTTTGGAGAAAAATGTGTTCATTTCATGTATGCGCGAAATGCCTTAAAAATGGCTTTAAAATGGATTTGGAGCATGGAGACGATTATCTCGGGATTGCAAGATAACCAAACAAAACTTTTAGTGGATTTCTACTTATTTTATTAAATATCATCTCCACCAAACAGGACAAGCTTGCATGTGTTATAGTTTTGGAGAAAAATGTGTTCATTTCATGTATGCGCAAAATGCCTTAAAAATGGCTTTAAAATGGATTTGGAGCATGGAGACGATTATCTCAGGATGGCAATATAAACAAACGAAACTTTTAGTAGATTTCTACTTATTTTATTAAATATTATCTCCACCAAACAGGACAAGCTTGCATCTGTTATAGTTTTGGAGAAAAATGTGTTCATTTCATGTATGCGCGAAATGCCTTAAAAATGGCTTTAAAATGGATTTGGAGCATGGAGACGATTATCTCGGGATTGCAAGATAACCAAACAAAACTTTTAGTGGATTTCTACTTATTTTATTAAATATCATCTCCACCAAACAGGACAAGCTTGCATCTGTTATAGTTTTGGAGAAAAATGTGTTCATTTCATGTATGCGCGAAATGCCTTAAAAATGGCTTTAAAATGGATTTGGAGCATGGAGACGATTATCTCGGGATTGCAAGATAACCAAACAAAACTTTTAGTGGATTTCTACTTATTTTATTAAGTATCATCTCCACCAAACAGGACAAGCTTGCATCTGTTATAGTTTTGGAGAAAAATGTGTTCATTTCATGTATGCGCGAAATGCCTTAAAAATGGCTTTAAAATGGATTTGGAGCATGGAGACGATTATCTCGGGATTGCAAGATAACCAAACAAAACTTTTAGTGGATTTCTACTTATTTTATTAAATATCATCTCCACCAAACAGGACAAGCTTGCATCTGTTAAAGTTTTGGAGAAAAATGTGTTCATTTCATGTATGCGCGAAATGCCTTAAAAATGGCTTTAAAATGGATTTGGAGCATGGAGACGATTATCTCGGGATTGCAAGATAACCAAACAAAACTTTTAGTGGATTTCTACTTATTTTATTAAATATCATCTCCACCAAACAGGACAAGCTTGCATCTGTTATAGTTTTGGAGAAAAATGTGTTCATTTCATGTATGCGCGAAATGCCTTAAAAATGGCTTTAAAATGGATTTGGAGCATGGAGACGATTATCTCGGGATTGCAAGATAACCAAACAAAACTTTTAGTGGATTTCTACTTATTTTATTAAATATCATCTCCACCAAACAGGACAAGCTTGCATCTGTTATAGTTTTGGAGAAAAATGTGTTCATTTCATGTATGCGCGAAATGCCTTAAAAATGGCTTTAAAATGGATTTGGAGCATGGAGACGATTATCTCGGGATTGCAATATAACCAAACAAAACTTTTAGTGGATTTCTTCTTATTTTATTAAATATCATCTCCACCAAACAGGACAAGCTTGCATCTGTTATAGTTTTGGAGAAAAATGTGTTCATTTCATGTATGCGCGAAATGCCTTAAAAATGGCTTTAAAATGGATTTGGAGCATGGAGACGATTATCTCGGGATTGCAAGATAACCAAACAAAACTTTTAGTGGATTTCTACTTATTTTATTAAATATCATCTCCACCAAACAGGACAAGCTTGCATCTGTTATAGTTTTGGAGAAAAATGTGTTCATTTCATGTATGCGCGAAATGCCTTAAAAATGGCTTTAAAATGGATTTGGAGCATGGAGACGATTATCTCGGGATTGCAAGATAACCAAACAAAACTTTTAGTGGATTTCTACTTATTTTATTAAATATCATCTCCACCAAACAGGACAAGCTTGCATGTGTTATAGTTTTGGAGAAAAATGTGTTCATTTCATGTATGCGCAAAATGCCTTTGAAATGGCTTTAAAATGGATTTGGAGCATGGAGACGATTATCTCGGGATTGCAAATCCATTTTAAAGCCATTTTTAAGGCATTTCGCGCATACATGAAATGAACACATTTTTCTCCAAAACTATAACAGATGCAAGCTTGTCCTGTTTGGTGGAGATGATATTTAATAAAATAAGTAGAAATCCACTAAAAGTTTTGTTTGGTTATATTGCAATCCCGAGATAATCGTCTCCATGCTCCAAATCCATTTTAAAGCCATTTTTAAGGCATTTCGCGCATACATGAAATGAACACATTTTTCTCCAAAACTATAACAGATGCAAGCTTGTCCTGTTTGATGGAGATGATATTTAATAAAATAAGTAGAAATCCACTAAAAGTTTTGTTTGGTTATCTTGCAATCCCGAGAAAATCGTCTCCATGCTCCAAATCCATTTTAAAGCCATTTTTAAGGCATTTCGCGCATACATGAAATGAACACATTTTTCTCCAAAACTATAAAAGATGCAAGCTTGTCCTGTTTGGTGGAGATGAAATTTAATAAAATAAGTAGAAATCCACTAAAAGTTTTGTTTGGTTATCTTGCAATCCCGAGATAATCGTCTCCATGCTCCAAATCCATTTTAAAGCCATTTTTAAGGCATTTCGCGCATACATGAAATGAACACATTTTTCTCCAAAACTATAACAGATGCAAGCTTGTCCTGTTTGGTGGAGATGATATTTAATAAAATAAGTAGAAATCCACTAAAAGTTTTGTTTGGTTATCTTGCAATCCCGAGATAATCGTCTCCATGCTCCAAATCCATTTTAAAGCCATTTTTAAGGCATTTCGCGCATACATGAAATGAACACATTTTTCTCCAAATTTATAACAGATGCAAGCTTGTCCTGTTTGGTGGAGATGATATTTAATAAAATAAGTAGAAATCCACTAAAAGTTTTGTTTGGTTATCTTGCAATCCCGAGATAATCGTCTCCATGCTCCAAATCCATTTTAAAGCCATTTTTAAGGCATTTCGCGCATACATGAAATGAACACATTTTTCTCCAAAACTATAACAGATGCAAGCTTGTCCTGTTTGGTGGAGATGATATTTAATAAAATAAGTAGAAATCCACTAAAAGTTTTGTTTGGTTATCTTGCAATCCCGAGATAATCGTCTCCATGCTCCAAATCCATTTTAAAGCCATTTTTAAGGCATTTCGCGCATACATGAAATGAACACATTTTTCTCCAAAACTATAACAGATGCAAGCTTGTCCTGTTTGGTGGAGATGATATTTAATAAAATAAGTAGAAATCCACTAAAAGTTTTGTTTGGTTATCTTGCAATCCCGAGATAATCGTCTCCATGCTCCAAATCCATTTTAAAGCCATTTTTAAGGCATTTCGCGCATACATGAAATGAACACATTTTTCTCCAAAACTATAACAGATGCAAGCTTGTCCTGTTTGGTGGAGATGATATTTAATAAAATAAGTAGAAATCCACTAAAAGTTTTGTTTGGTTATCTTGCAATCCCGAGATAATCGTCTCCATGCTCCAAATCCATTTTAAAGCCATTTTTAAGGCATTTCGCGCATACATGAAATTAACACATTTTTCTCCAAAACTATAACAGATGCAAGCTTGTCCTGTTTGGTGGAGATGATATTTAATAAAATAAGTAGAAATCCACTAAAAGTTTTGTTTGGTTATCTTGCAATCCCGAGATAATCGTCTCCATGCTCCAAATCCATTTTAAAGCCATTTCAAAGGCATTTTGCGCATACATGAAATGAACACATTTTTCTCCAAAACTATAACACATGCAAGCTTGTCCTGTTTGGTGGAGATGATATTTAATAAAATAAGTAGAAATCCACCAAAAGTTTTGTTTGGTTATCTTGCAATCCCGAGATAATCGTCTCCATGCTCCAAATCCATTTTAAAGCCATTTTTAAGGCATTTCGCGCATACATGAAATGAACACATTTTTCTCCAAAACTATAACAGATGCAAGCTTGTCCTGTTTGGTGGAGATGATATTTAATAAAATAAGTAGAAATCCACTAAAAGTTTTGTTTGGTTATCTTGCAATCCCGAGATAATCGTCTCCATGCTCCAAATCCATTTTAAAGCCATTTTTAAGGCATTTCGCGCATACATGAAATTTACACATTTTTCTCCAAAACTATAACAGATGCAAGCTTGTCCTGTTTGGTGGAGATGATATTTAATAAAATAAGTAGAAATCCACTAAAAGTTTTGTTTGGTTATCTTGCAATCCCGAGATAATCGTCTCCATGCTCCAAATCCATTTTAAAGCCATTTTTAAGGCATTTCGCGCATACATGAAATGAACACATTTTTCTCCAAAACTATAACAGATGCAAGCTTGTCCTGTTTGGTGGAGATGATATTTAATAAAATAAGTAGAAATCCACTAAAAGTTTTGTTTGGTTATCTTGCAATCCCGAGATAATCGTCTCCATGCTCCAAATCCATTTTAAAGCCATTTTTAAGGCATTTCGCGCATACATGAAATGAACACATTTTTCTCCAAAACTATAACAGATGCAAGCTTGTCCTGTTTGGTGGAGATGATATTTAATAAAATAAGTAGAAATCCACTAAAAGTTTTGTTTGGTTATATTGCAATCCCGAGATAATCGTCTCCATGCTCCAAATCCATTTTAAAGCCATTTTTAAGGCATTTCGCGCATACATGAAATGAACACATTTTTCTCCAAAACTATAACAGATGCAAGCTTGTCCTGTTTGGTGGAGATGATATTTAATAAAATAAGTAGAAATCCACTAAAAGTTTTGTTTGGTTATCTTGCAATCCCGAGATAATCGTCTCCATGCTCCAAATCCATTTTAATGCCATTTTTAAGGCATTTCGCGCATACATGAAATGAACACATTTTTCTCCAAAACTATAACAGATGCAAGCTTGTCCTGTTTGGTGGAGATGATATTTAATAAAATAAGTAGAAATCCACTAAACGTTTTGTTTGGTTATCTTGCAATCCCGAGATAATCGTCTCCATGCTCCAAATCCATTTTAAAGCCATTTTTAAGGCATTTCGCGCATACATGAAATGAACACATTTTTCTCGAAAACTATAACAGATGCAAGCTTGTCCTGTTTGGTGGAGATGATATTTAATAAAATAAGTAGAAATCCACTAAAAGTTTTGTTTGGTTATCTTGCAATCCCGAGATAATCGTCTCCATGCTCCAAATCCATTTTAAAGCCATTTTTAAGGCATTTTGCGCATACATGAAATTAACACATTTTTCTCCAAAACTATAACAGATGCAAGCTTGTCCTGTTTGGTGGAGATGATATTTAATAAAATAAGTAGAAATCCACTAAAAGTTTTGTTTGGTTATCTTGCAATCCCGAGATAATCGTCTCCATGCTCCAAATCCATTTTAAAGCCATTTCAAAGGCATTTTGCGCATACATGAAATGAACACATTTTTCTCCAAAACTATAACACATGCAAGCTTGTCCTGTTTGGTGGAGATGATATTTAATAAAATAAGTAGAAATCCACTAAAAGTTTTGTTTGGTTATCTTGCAATCCCGAGATAATCGTCTCCATGCTCCAAATCCATTTTAAAGCCATTTTTAAGGCATTTCGCGCATACATGAAATGAACACATTTTTCTCCAAAACTATAACAGATGCAAGCTTGTCCTGTTTGGTGGAGATGATATTTAATAAAATAAGTAGAAATCCACTAAAAGTTTTGTTTGGTTATCTTGCAATCCCGAGATAATCGTCTCCATGCTCCAAATCCATTTTAAAGCCATTTTTAAGGCATTTCGCGCATACATGAAATGAACACATTTTTCTCCAAAACTATAACAGATGCAAGCTCGTCCTGTTTGGTGGAGATGATATTTAATAAAATAAGTAGAAATCCACTAAAAGTTTTGTTTGGTTATCTTGCAATCCCGAGATAATCGTCTCCATGCTCCAAATCCATTTTAAAGCCATTTTTAAGGCATTTCGCGCATACATGAAATGAACACATTTTTCTCCAAAACTATAACAGATGCAAGCTTGTCCTGTTTGGTGGAGATGATATTTAATAAAATAAGTAGAAATCCACTAAAAGTTTTGTTTGGTTATATTGCAATCCCGAGATAATCGTCTCCATGCTCCAAATCCATTTTAAAGCCATTTTTAAGGCATTTCGCGCATACATGAAATGAACACATTTTTCTCCAAAACTATAACAGATGCAAGCTTGTCCTGTTTGGTGGAGATGATATTTAATAAAATAAGTAGAAATCCACTAAAAGTTTTGTTTGGTTATCTTGCAATCCCGAGATAATCGTCTCCATGCTCCAAGTCCATTTTAAAGCCATTTTTAAGGCATTTCGCGCATACATGAAATGAACACATTTTTCTCCAAAACTATAACAGATGCAAGCTTGTCCTGTTTGGTGGAGATGATATTTAATAAAATAAGTAGAAATCCACTAAAAGTTTTGTTTGGTTATCTTGCAATCCCGAGATAATCGTCTCCATGCTCCAAATCCATTTTAAAGCCATTTTTAAGGCATTTCGCGCATACATGAAATGAACACATTTTTCTCCAAAACTATAACAGATGCAAGCTTGTCCTGTTTGGTGGAGATGATATTTAATAAAATAAGTAGAAATCCACTAAAA
Source organism: Anomaloglossus baeobatrachus (assembly GCF_048569485.1). NCBI lineage: Eukaryota > Metazoa > Chordata > Amphibia > Anura > Aromobatidae > Anomaloglossus > Anomaloglossus baeobatrachus. The sequence goes on from NW_027444249.1 coordinate 784,317, forward strand.
GTTTTGTTTGGTTATCTTGCAATCCCGAGATAATCGTCTCCATGCTCCAAATCCATTTTAAAGCCATTTTTAAGGCATTTCGCGCATACATGAAATGAACACATTTTTCTCCAAAACTATAACAGATGCAAGCTTGTCCTGTTTGGTGGAGATGATATTTAATAAAATAAGTAGAAATCCACTAAAAGTTTTGTTTGGTTATCTTGCAATCCCGAGATAATCGTCTCCATGCTCCAAATCCATTTTAAAGCCATTTTTAAGGCATTTCGCGCATACATGAAATGAACACATTTTTCTCCAAAACTATAACAGATGCAAGCTTGTCCTGTTTGGTGGAGATAATATTTAATAAAATAAGTAGAAATCTACTAAAAGTTTCGTTTGTTTATATTGCCATCCTGAGATAATCGTCTCCATGCTCCAAATCCATTTTAAAGCCATTTCAAAGGCATTTTGCGCATACATGAAATGAACACATTTTTCTCCAAAACTATAACACATGCAAGCTTGTCCTGTTTGGTGGAGATGATATTTAATAAAATAAGTAGAAATCCACTAAAAGTTTTGTTTGGTTATCTTGCAATCCCGAGATAATCGTCTCCATGCTCCAAATCCATTTTAAAGCCATTTTTAAGGCATTTCGCGCATACATGAAATAAACACATTTTTCTCCAAAACTATAACAGATGCAAGCTTGTCCTGTTTGGTGGAGATGATATTTAATAAAATAAGTAGAAATCCACTAAAAGTTTTGTTTGGTTATCTTGCAATCCCGAGATAATCGTCTCCATGCTCCAAATCCATTTTAAAGCCATTTTTAAGGCATTTCGCGCATACATGAAATGAACACATTTTTCTTTAAAACTATAACAGATGCAAGCTTGTCCTGTTTGGTGGAGATGATATTTAATAAAATAAGTAGAAATCCACTAAAAGTTTTGTTTGGTTATCTTGCAATCCCGAGATAATCGTCTCCATGCTCCAAATCTATTTTAAAGCCATTTCAAAGGCATTTTGCGCATACATGAAATGAACACATTTTTCTCCAAAACTATAACACATGCAAGCTTGTCCTGTTTGGTGGAAATGATATTTAATAAAATAAGTGGAAATCCACTAAAAGTTTTGTTTGGTTATCTTGCAATCCCGAGATAATCGTCTCCATGCTCCAAATCCATTTTAAAGCCATTTTTAAGGCATTTCGCGCATACATGAAATGAACACATTTTTCTCCAAAACTATAACAGATGCAAGCTTGTCCTGTTTGGTGGAGATAATATTTAATAAAATAAGTAGAAATCTACTAAAAGTTTCGTTTGTTTATATTGCCATCCTGAGATAATCGTCTCCATGCTCCAAATCCATTTTAAAGCCATTTCAAAGGCATTTTGCGCATACATGAAATGAACACATTTTTCTCCAAAACTATAACACATGCAAGCTTGTCCTGTTTGGTGGAGATGATATTTAATAAAATAAGTAGAAATCCACTAAAAGTTTTGTTTGGTTATCTTGCAATCCCGAGATAATCGTCTCCATGCTCCAAATCCATTTTAAAGCCATTTTTAAGGCATTTCGCGCATACATGAAATGAACACATTTTTCTCCAAAACTATAACAGATGCAAGCTTGTCCTGTTTGGTGGAGATGATATTTAATAAAATAAGTAGAAATCCACTAAAAGTTTTGTTTGGTTATCTTGCAATCCCGAGATAATCGTCTCCATGCTCCAAATCCATTTTAAAGCCATTTTTAAGGCATTTCGCGCATACATGAAATGAACACATTTTTCTCCAAAACTATAACAGGTGCAAGCTTGTCCTGTTTGGTGGAGATAATATTTAATAAAATAAGTAGAAATCTACTAAAAGTTTCGTTTGGTTATCTTGCAATCCCGAGATAATCGTCTCCATGCTCCAAATCTATTTTAAAGCCATTTCAAAGGCATTTTGCGCATACATGAAATGAACACATTTTTCTCCAAAACTATAACACATGCAAGCTTGTCCTGTTTGGTGGAGATGATATTTAATAAAATAAGTAGAAATCCACTAAAAGTTTTGTTTGGTTATCTTGCAATCCCGAGATAATCGTCTCCATGCTCCAAATCCATTTTAAAGCCATTTTTAAGGCATTTCGCGCATACATGAAATAAACACATTTTTCTCCAAAACTATAACAGATGCAAGCTTGTCCTGTTTGGTGGAGATGATATTTAATAAAATAAGTAGAAATCCACTAAAAGTTTTGTTTGGTTATCTTGCAATCCCGAGATAATCGTCTCCATGCTCCAAATCCATTTTAAAGCCATTTTTAAGGCATTTCGCGCATACATGAAATGAACACATTTTTCTTTAAAACTATAACAGATGCAAGCTTGTCCTGTTTGGTGGAGATGATATTTAATAAAATAAGTAGAAATCCACTAAAAGTTTTGTTTGGTTATCTTGCAATCCCGAGATAATCGTCTCCATGCTCCAAATCTATTTTAAAGCCATTTCAAAGGCATTTTGCGCATACATGAAATGAACACATTTTTCTCCAAAACTATAACACATGCAAGCTTGTCCTGTTTGGTGGAAATGATATTTAATAAAATAAGTGGAAATCCACTAAAAGTTTTGTTTGGTTATCTTGCAATCCCGAGATAATCGTCTCCATGCTCCAAATCCATTTTAAAGCCATTTTTAAGGCATTTCGCGCATACATGAAATGAACACATTTTTCTCCAAAACTATAACAGATGCAAGCTTGTCCTGTTTGGTGGAGATAATATTTAATAAAATAAGTAGAAATCTACTAAAAGTTTCGTTTGTTTATATTGCCATCCTGAGATAATCGTCTCCATGCTCCAAATCCATTTTAAAGCCATTTCAAAGGCATTTTGCGCATACATGAAATGAACACATTTTTCTCCAAAACTATAACACATGCAAGCTTGTCCTGTTTGGTGGAGATGATATTTAATAAAATAAGTAGAAATCCACTAAAAGTTTTGTTTGGTTATCTTGCAATCCCGAGATAATCGTCTCCATGCTCCAAATCCATTTTAAAGCCATTTTTAAGGCATTTCGCGCATACATGAAATGAACACATTTTTCTCCAAAACTATAACAGATGCAAGCTTGTCCTGTTTGGTGGAGATGATATTTAATAAAATAAGTAGAAATCCACTAAAAGTTTTGTTTGGTTATCTTGCAATCCCGAGATAATCGTCTCCATGCTCCAAATCCATTTTAAAGCCATTTTTAAGGCATTTCGCGCATACATGAAATGAACACATTTTTCTCCAAAACTATAACAGGTGCAAGCTTGTCCTGTTTGGTGGAGATAATATTTAATAAAATAAGTAGAAATCTACTAAAAGTTTCGTTTGGTTATCTTGCAATCCCGAGATAATCGTCTCCATGCTCCAAATCTATTTTAAAGCCATTTCAAAGGCATTTTGCGCATACATGAAATGAACACATTTTTCTCCAAAACTATAACACATGCAAGCTTGTCCTGTTTGGTGGAGATGATATTTAATAAAATAAGTAGAAATCCACTAAAAGTTTTGTTTGGTTATCTTGCAATCCCGAGATAATCGTCTCCATGCTCCAAATCCATTTTAAAGCCATTTTTAAGGCATTTCGCGCATACATGAAATAAACACATTTTTCTCCAAAACTATAACAGATGCAAGCTTGTCCTGTTTGGTGGAGATGATATTTAATAAAATAAGTAGAAATCCACTAAAAGTTTTGTTTGGTTATCTTGCAATCCCGAGATAATCGTCTCCATGCTCCAAATCCATTTTAAAGCCATTTTTAAGGCATTTCGCGCATACATGAAATGAACACATTTTTCTTTAAAACTATAACAGATGCAAGCTTGTCCTGTTTGGTGGAGATGATATTTAATAAAATAAGTAGAAATCCACTAAAAGTTTTGTTTGGTTATCTTGCAATCCCGAGATAATCGTCTCCATGCTCCAAATCTATTTTAAAGCCATTTCAAAGGCATTTTGCGCATACATGAAATGAACACATTTTTCTCCAAAACTATAACACATGCAAGCTTGTCCTGTTTGGTGGAAATGATATTTAATAAAATAAGTGGAAATCCACTAAAAGTTTTGTTTGGTTATCTTGCAATCCCGAGATAATCGTCTCCATGCTCCAAATCCATTTTAAAGCCATTTTTAAGGCATTTCGCGCATACATGAAATGAACACATTTTTCTCCAAAACTATAACAGATGCAAGCTTGTCCTGTTTGGTGGAGATAATATTTAATAAAATAAGTAGAAATCTACTAAAAGTTTCGTTTGTTTATATTGCCATCCTGAGATAATCGTCTCCATGCTCCAAATCCATTTTAAAGCCATTTCAAAGGCATTTTGCGCATACATGAAATGAACACATTTTTCTCCAAAACTATAACACATGCAAGCTTGTCCTGTTTGGTGGAGATGATATTTAATAAAATAAGTAGAAATCCACTAAAAGTTTTGTTTGGTTATCTTGCAATCCCGAGATAATCGTCTCCATGCTCCAAATCCATTTTAAAGCCATTTTTAAGGCATTTCGCGCATACATGAAATGAACACATTTTTCTCCAAAACTATAACAGATGCAAGCTTGTCCTGTTTGGTGGAGATGATATTTAATAAAATAAGTAGAAATCCACTAAAAGTTTTGTTTGGTTATCTTGCAATCCCGAGATAATCGTCTCCATGCTCCAAATCCATTTTAAAGCCATTTTTAAGGCATTTCGCGCATACATGAAATGAACACATTTTTCTCCAAAACTATAACAGGTGCAAGCTTGTCCTGTTTGGTGGAGATAATATTTAATAAAATAAGTAGAAATCTACTAAAAGTTTCGTTTGGTTATCTTGCAATCCCGAGATAATCGTCTCCATGCTCCAAATCTATTTTAAAGCCATTTCAAAGGCATTTTGCGCATACATGAAATGAACACATTTTTCTCCAAAACTTTAACACATGCAAGCTTGTCCTGTTTGGTGGAGATGATATTTAATAAAATAAGTAGAAATCCACTAAAAGTTTTGTTTGGTTATCTTGCAATCCCGAGATAATCGTCTCCATGCTCCAAATCCATTTTAAAGCCATTTTTAAGGCATTTCGCGCATACATGAAATAAACACATTTTTCTCCAAAACTATAACAGATGCAAGCTTGTCCTGTTTGGTGGAGATGATATTTAATAAAATAAGTAGAAATCCACTAAAAGTTTTGTTTGGTTATCTTGCAATCCCGAGATAATCGTCTCCATGCTCCAAATCCATTTTAAAGCCATTTTTAAGGCATTTCGCGCATACATGAAATGAACACATTTTTCTTTAAAACTATAACAGATGCAAGCTTGTCCTGTTTGGTGGAGATGATATTTAATAAAATAAGTAGAAATCCACTAAAAGTTTTGTTTGGTTATCTTGCAATCCCGAGATAATCGTCTCCATGCTCCAAATCTATTTTAAAGCCATTTCAAAGGCATTTTGCGCATACATGAAATGAACACATTTTTCTCCAAAACTATAACACATGCAAGCTTGTCCTGTTTGGTGGAAATGATATTTAATAAAATAAGTGGAAATCCACTAAAAGTTTTGTTTGGTTATCTTGCAATCCCGAGATAATCGTCTCCATGCTCCAAATCCATTTTAAAGCCATTTTTAAGGCATTTCGCGCATACATGAAATGAACACATTTTTCTCCAAAACTATAACAGATGCAAGCTTGTCCTGTTTGGTGGAGATAATATTTAATAAAATAAGTAGAAATCTACTAAAAGTTTCGTTTGTTTATATTGCCATCCTGAGATAATCGTCTCCATGCTCCAAATCCATTTTAAAGCCATTTCAAAGGCATTTTGCGCATACATGAAATGAACACATTTTTCTCCAAAACTATAACACATGCAAGCTTGTCCTGTTTGGCGGAGATGATATTTAATAAAATAAGTAGAAATCCACTAAAAGTTTTGTTTGGTTATCTTGCAATCCCGAGATAATCGTCTCCATGCTCCAAATCCATTTTAAAGCCATTTTTAAGGCATTTCGCGCATACATGAAATGAACACATTTTTCTCCAAAACTATAACAGATGCAAGCTTGTCCTGTTTGGTGGAGATGATATTTAATAAAATAAGTAGAAATCCACTAAAAGTTTTGTTTGGTTATCTTGCAATCCCGAGATAATCGTCTCCATGCTCCAAATCCATTTTAAAGCCATTTTTAAGGCATTTCGCGCATACATGAAATGAACACATTTTTCTCCAAAACTATAACAGGTGCAAGCTTGTCCTGTTTGGTGGAGATAATATTTAATAAAATAAGTAGAAATCTACTAAAAGTTTCGTTTGGTTATCTTGCAATCCCGAGATAATCGTCTCCATGCTCCAAATCCATTTTAAAGCCATTTTTAAGGCATTTCGCGCATACATGAAATGAACACATTTTTCTCCAAAACTATAACAGGTGCAAGCTTGTCCTGTTTGGTGGAGATAATATTTAATAAAATAAGTAGAAATCTACTAAAAGTTTCGTTTGGTTATCTTGCAATCCCGAGATAATCGTCTCCATGCTCCAAATCTATTTTAAAGCCATTTCAAAGGCATTTTGCGCATACATGAAATGAACACATTTTTCTCCAAAACTATAACACATGCAAGCTTGTCCTGTTTGGTGGAGATGATATTTAATAAAATAAGTAGAAATCCACTAAAAGTTTTGTTTGGTTATCTTGCAATCCCGAGATAATCGTCTCCATGCTCCAAATCCATTTTAAAGCCATTTTTAAGGCATTTCGCGCATACATGAAATAAACACATTTTTCTCCAAAACTATAACAGATGCAAGCTTGTCCTGTTTGGTGGAGATGATATTTAATAAAATAAGTAGAAATCCACTAAAAGTTTTGTTTGGTTATCTTGCAATCCCGAGATAATCGTCTCCATGCTCCAAATCCATTTTAAAGCCATTTTTAAGGCATTTCGCGCATACATGAAATGAACACATTTTTCTTTAAAACTATAACAGATGCAAGCTTGTCCTGTTTGGTGGAGATGATATTTAATAAAATAAGTAGAAATCCACTAAAAGTTTTGTTTGGTTATCTTGCAATCCCGAGATAATCGTCTCCATGCTCCAAATCTATTTTAAAGCCATTTCAAAGGCATTTTGCGCATACATGAAATGAACACATTTTTCTCCAAAACTATAACACATGCAAGCTTGTCCTGTTTGGTGGAAATGATATTTAATAAAATAAGAGGAAATCCACTAAAAGTTTTGTTTGGTTATCTTGCAATCCCGAGATAATCGTCTCCATGCTCCAAATCCATTTTAAAGCCATTTTTAAGGCATTTCGCGCATACATGAAATGAACACATTTTTCTCCAAAACTATAACAGATGCAAGCTTGTCCTGTTTGGTGGAGATAATATTTAATAAAATAAGTAGAAATCTACTAAAAGTTTCGTTTGTTTATATTGCCATCCTGAGATAATCGTCTCCATGCTCCAAATCCATTTTAAAGCCATTTCAAAGGCATTTTGCGCATACATGAAATGAACACATTTTTCTCCAAAACTATAACACATGCAAGCTTGTCCTGTTTGGTGGAGATGATATTTAATAAAATAAGTAGAAATCCACTAAAAGTTTTGTTTGGTTATCTTGCAATCCCGAGATAATCGTCTCCATGCTCCAAATCCATTTTAAAGCCATTTTTAAGGCATTTCGCGCATACATGAAATGAACACATTTTTCTCCAAAACTATAACAGATGCAAGCTTGTCCTGTTTGGTGGAGATGATATTTAATAAAATAAGTAGAAATCCACTAAAAGTTTTGTTTGGTTATCTTGCAATCCCGAGATAATCGTCTCCATGCTCCAAATCCATTTTAAAGCCATTTTTAAGGCATTTCGCGCATACATGAAATGAACACATTTTTCTCCAAAACTATAACAGGTGCAAGCTTGTCCTGTTTGGTGGAGATAATATTTAATAAAATAAGTAGAAATCTACTAAAAGTTTCGTTTGGTTATCTTGCAATCCCGAGATAATCGTCTCCATGCTCCAAATCTATTTTAAAGCCATTTCAAAGGCATTTTGCGCATACATGAAATGAACACATTTTTCTCCAAAACTATAACACATGCAAGCTTGTCCTGTTTGGTGGAGATGATATTTAATAAAATAAGTAGAAATCCACTAAAAGTTTTGTTTGGTTATCTTGCAATCCCGAGATAATCGTCTCCATGCTCCAAATCCATTTTAAAGCCATTTTTAAGGCATTTCGCGCATACATGAAATGAACACATTTTTCTCCAAAACTATAACAGATGCAAGCTTGTCCTGTTTGGTGGAGATGATATTTAATAAAATAAGTAGAAATCCACTAAAAGTTTTGTTTGGTTATCTTGCAATCCCGAGATAATCGTCTCCATGCTCCAAATCCATTTTAAAGCCATTTTTAAGGCATTTCGCGCATACATGAAATGAACACATTTTTCTCCAAAACTATAACAGATGCAAGCTTGTCCTGTTTGGTGGAGATAATATTTAATAAAATAAGTAGAAATCTACTAAAAGTTTCGTTTGTTTATATTGCCATCCTGAGATAATCGTCTCCATGCTCCAAATCCATTTTAAAGCCATTTCAAAGGCATTTTGCGCATACATGAAATGAACACATTTTTCTCCAAAACTATAACACATGCAAGCTTGTCCTGTTTGGTGGAGATGATATTTAATAAAATAAGTAGAAATCCACTAAAAGTTTTGTTTGGTTATCTTGCAATCCCGAGATAATCGTCTCCATGCTCCAAATCCATTTTAAAGCCATTTTTAAGGCATTTCGCGCATACATGAAATAAACACATTTTTCTCCAAAACTATAACAGATGCAAGCTTGTCCTGTTTGGTGGAGATGATATTTAATAAAATAAGTAGAAATCCACTAAAAGTTTTGTTTGGTTATCTTGCAATCCCGAGATAATCGTCTCCATGCTCCAAATCCATTTTAAAGCCATTTTTAAGGCATTTCGCGCATACATGAAATGAACACATTTTTCTTTAAAACTATAACAGATGCAAGCTTGTCCTGTTTGGTGGAGATGATATTTAATAAAATAAGTAGAAATCCACTAAAAGTTTTGTTTGGTTATCTTGCAATCCCGAGATAATCGTCTCCATGCTCCAAATCTATTTTAAAGCCATTTCAAAGGCATTTTGCGCATACATGAAATGAACACATTTTTCTCCAAAACTATAACACATGCAAGCTTGTCCTGTTTGGTGGAAATGATATTTAATAAAATAAGTGGAAATCCACTAAAAGTTTTGTTTGGTTATCTTGCAATCCCGAGATAATCGTCTCCATGCTCCAAATCCATTTTAAAGCCATTTTTAAGGCATTTCGCGCATACATGAAATGAACACATTTTTCTCCAAAACTATAACAGATGCAAGCTTGTCCTGTTTGGTGGAGATAATATTTAATAAAATAAGTAGAAATCTACTAAAAGTTTCGTTTGTTTATATTGCCATCCTGAGATAATCGTCTCCATGCTCCAAATCCATTTTAAAGCCATTTCAAAGGCATTTTGCGCATACATGAAATGAACACATTTTTCTCCAAAACTATAACACATGCAAGCTTGTCCTGTTTGGTGGAGATGATATTTAATAAAATAAGTAGAAATCCACTAAAAGTTTTGTTTGGTTATCTTGCAATCCCGAGATAATCGTCTCCATGCTCCAAATCCATTTTAAAGCCATTTTTAAGGCATTTCGCGCATACATGAAATGAACACATTTTTCTCCAAAACTATAACAGATGCAAGCTTGTCCTGTTTGGTGGAGATGATATTTAATAAAATAAGTAGAAATCCACTAAAAGTTTTGTTTGGTTATCTTGCAATCCCGAGATAATCGTCTCCATGCTCCAAATCCATTTTAAAGCCATTTTTAAGGCATTTCGCGCATACATGAAATGAACACATTTTTCTCCAAAACTATAACAGGTGCAAGCTTGTCCTGTTTGGTGGAGATAATATTTAATAAAATAAGTAGAAATCTACTAAAAGTTTCGTTTGGTTATCTTGCAATCCCGAGATAATCGTCTCCATGCTCCAAATCTATTTTAAAGCCATTTCAAAGGCATTTTGCGCATACATGAAATGAACACATTTTTCTCCAAAACTATAACACATGCAAGCTTGTCCTGTTTGGTGGAGATGATATTTAATAAAATAAGTAGAAATCCACTAAAAGTTTTGTTTGGTTATCTTGCAATCCCGAGATAATCGTCTCCATGCTCCAAATCCATTTTAAAGCCATTTTTAAGGCATTTCGCGCATACATGAAATGAACACATTTTTCTCAAAAACTATAACAGATGCAAGCTTGTCCTGTTTGGTGGAGATAATATTTAATAAAATAAGTAGAAATCTACTAAAAGTTTCGTTTGTTTATATTGCCATCCTGAGATAATCGTCTCCATGCTCCAAATCCATTTTAAAGCCATTTCAAAGGCATTTTGCGCATACATGAAATGAACACATTTTTCTCCAAAACTATAACACATGCAAGCTTGTCCTGTTTGGTGGAGATGATATTTAATAAAATAAGTAGAAATCCACTAAAAGTTTTGTTTGGTTATCTTGCAATCCCGAGATAATCGTCTCCATGCTCCAAATCCATTTTAAAGCCATTTTTAAGGCATTTCGCGCATACATGAAATGAACACATTTTTCTCCAAAACTATAACAGATGCACGCTTGTCCTGTTTGGTGGAGATGATATTTAATAAAATAAGTAGAAATCCACTAAAAGTTTTGTTTGGTTATCTTGCAATCCCGAGATAATCGTCTCCATGCTCCAAATCCATTTTAAAGCCATTTTTAAGGCATTTCGCGCATACATGAAATGAACACATTTTTCTCCAAAACTATAACAGATGCAAGCTTGTCCTGTTTGGTGGAGATGATATTTAATAAAATAAGTAGAAATCCACTAAAAGTTTTGTTTGGTTATCTTGCAATCCCGAGATAATCGTCTCCATGCTCCAAATCCATTTTAAAGTCATTTTTAAGGCATTTCGCGCATACATGAAATGAACACATTTTTCTCCAAAACTATAACAGATGCAAGCTTGTCCTGTTTGGTGGAGATGATATTTAATAAAATAAGTAGAAATCCACTAAAAGTTTTGTTTGGTTATCTTGCAATCCCGAGATAATCGTCTCCATGCTCCAAATCCATTTTAAAGTCATTTTTAAGGCATTTCGCGCATACATGAAATGAACACATTTTTCTCCAAAACTATAACAGATGCAAGCTTGTCCTGTTTGGTGGAGATGATATTTAATAAAATAAGTAGAAATCTACTAAAAGTTTTGTTTGGTTATCTTGCAATCCCGAGATAATCGTCTCCATGCTCCAAATCCATTTTAAAGCCATTTCAAAGGCATTTTGCGCATACATGAAATGAACACATTTTTCTCCAAAACTATAACACATGCAAGCTTGTCCTGTTTGGTGGAGATGATATTTAATAAAATAAGTAGAAATCCACTAAAAGTTTTGTTTGGTTATCTTGCAATCCCGAGATAATCGTCTCCATGCTCCAAATCCATTTTAAAGCCATTTTTAAGGCATTTCGCGCATACATGAAATGAACACATTTTTCTCCAAAACTATAACAGATGCAAGCTTGTCCTGTTTGGTGGAGATGATATTTAATAAAATATGTAGAAATCCACTAAAAGTTTTGTTTGGTTATCTTGCAATCCCGAGATAATCGTCTCCATGCTCCAAATCCATTTTAAAGCCATTTTTAAGGCATTTCGCGCATACATGAAATGAACACATTTTTCTCCAAAACTATAACAGATGCAAGCTTGTCCTGTTTGGTGGAGATGATATTTAATAAAATAAGTAGAAATCCACTAAAAGTTTTGTTTGGTTATCTTGCAATCCCGAGATAATCGTCTCCATGCTCCAAATCCATTTTAAAGCCATTTTTAAGGCATTTCGCGCATACATGAAATGAACACATTTTTCTCCAAAACTATAACAGATGCAAGCTTGTCCTGTTTGGTGGAGATGATATTTAATAAAATAAGTAGAAATCCACTAAAAGTTTTGTTTGGTTATATTGCAATCCCGAGATAATCGTCTCCATGCTCCAAATCCATTTTAAAGCCATTTTTAAGGCATTTCGCGCATACATGAAATGAACACATTTTTCTCCAAAACTATAACAGATGCAAGCTTGTCCTGTTTGGTGGAGATGATATTTAATAAAATAAGTAGAAATCCACTAAAAGTTTTGTTTGGTTATCTTGCAATCCCGAGATAATCGTCTCCATGCTCCAAATCCATTTTAAAGCCATTTTTAAGGCATTTCGCGCATACATGAAATGAACACATTTTTCTCCAAAACTATAACAGATGCAAGCTTGTCCTGTTTGGTGGAGATGATATTTAATAAAATAAGTAGAAATCCACTAAAAGTTTTGTTTGGTTATCTTGCAATCCCGAGATAATCGTCTCCATGCTCCAAATCCATTTTAAAGTCATTTTTAAGGCATTTCGCGCATACATGAAATGAACACATTTTTCTCCAAAACTATAACAGATGCAAGCTTGTCCTGTTTGGTGGAGATGATATTTAATAAAATAAGTAGAAATCTACTAAAAGTTTTGTTTGGTTATCTTGCAATCCCGAGATAATCGTCTCCATGCTCCAAATCCATTTTAAAGCCATTTCAAAGGCATTTTGCGCATACATGAAATGAACACATTTTTCTCCAAAACTATAACACATGCAAGCTTGTCCTGTTTGGTGGAGATGATATTTAATAAAATAAGTAGAAATCCACTAAAAGTTTTGTTTGGTTATCTTGCAATCCCGAGATAATCGTCTCCATGCTCCAAATCCATTTTAAAGCCATTTTTAAGGCATTTCGCGCATACATGAAATGAACACATTTTTCTCCAAAACTATAACAGATGCAAGCTTGTCCTGTTTGGTGGAGATGATATTTAATAAAATATGTAGAAATCCACTAAAAGTTTTGTTTGGTTATCTTGCAATCCCGAGATAATCGTCTCCATGCTCCAAATCCATTTTAAAGCCATTTTTAAGGCATTTCGCGCATACATGAAATGAACACATTTTTCTCCAAAACTATAACAGATGCAAGCTTGTCCTGTTTGGTGGAGATGATATTTAATAAAATAAGTAGAAATCCACTAAAAGTTTTGTTTGGTTATCTTGCAATCCCGAGATAATCGTCTCCATGCTCCAAATCCATTTTAAAGCCATTTTTAAGGCATTTCGCGCATACATGAAATGAACACATTTTTCTCCAAAACTATAACAGATGCAAGCTTGTCCTGTTTGGTGGAGATGATATTTAATAAAATAAGTAGAAATCCACTAAAAGTTTTGTTTGGTTATATTGCAATCCCGAGATAATCGTCTCCATGCTCCAAATCCATTTTAAAGCCATTTTTAAGGCATTTCGCACATACATGAAATGAACACATTTTTCTCCAAAACTATAACAGATGCAAGCTTGTCCTGTTTGGTGGAGATGATATTTAATAAAATAAGTAGAAATCCACTAAAAGTTTTGTTTGGTTATCTTGCAATCCCGAGATAATCGTCTCCATGCTCCAAATCCATTTTAAAGCCATTTTTAAGGCATTTCGCGCATACATGAAATGAACACATTTTTCTCCAAAACTATAACAGATGCAAGCTTGTCCTGTTTGGTGGAGATAATATTTAATAAAATAAGTAGAAATCTACTAAAAGTTTCGTTTGTTTATATTGCTATCCTGAGATAATCGTCTCCATGCTCCAAATCCATTTTAAAGCCATTTCAAAGGCATTTTGCGCATACATGAAATGAACACATTTTTCTCCAAAACTATAACACATGCAAGCTTGTCCTGTTTGGTGGAGATGATATTTAATAAAATAAGTAGAAATCCACTAAAAGTTTTGTTTGGTTATCTTGCAATCCCGAGATAATCGTCTCCATGCTCCAAATCCATTTTAAAGCCATTTCAAAGGCATTTTGCGCATACATGAAATGAACACATTTTTCTCCAAAACTATAACACATGCAAGCTTGTCCTGTTTGGTGGAGATGATATTTAATAAAATAAGTAGAAATCCACTAAAAGTTTTGTTTGGTTATCTTGCAATCCCGAGATAATCGTCTCCATGCTCCAAATCCATTTTAAAGCCATTTTTAAGGCATTTCGCGCATACATGAAATGAACACATTTTTCTCCAAAACTATAACAGATGCAAGCTTGTCCTGTTTGGTGGAGATGATATTTAATAAAATAAGTAGAAATCCACTAAAAGTTTTGTTTGGTTATCTTGCAATCCCGAGATAATCGTCTCCATGCTCCAAATCCATTTTAAAGCCATTTTTAAGGCATTTCGCGCATACATGAAATGAACACATTTTTCTCCAAAACTATAACAGATGCAAGCTCGTCCTGTTTGGTGGAGATGATATTTAATAAAATAAGTAGAAATCCACTAAAAGTTTTGTTTGGTTATCTTGCAATCCCGAGATAATCGTCTCCATGCTCCAAATCCATTTTAAAGCCATTTTTAAGGCATTTCGCGCATACATGAAATGAACACATTTTTCTCCAAAACTATAACAGATGCAAGCTTGTCCTGTTTGGTGGAGATGATATTTAATAAAATAAGTAGAAATCCACTAAAAGTTTTGTTTGGTTATCTTGCAATCCCGAGATAATCGTCTCCATGCTCCAAGTCCATTTTAAAGCCATTTTTAAGGCATTTCGCGCATACATGAAATTAACACATTTTTCTCCAAAACTATAACAGATGCAAGCTTGTCCTGTTTGGTGGAGATGATATTTAATAAAATAAGTAGAAATCCACTAAAAGTTTTGTTTGGTTATCTTGCAATCCCGAGATAATCGTCTCCATGCTCCAAATCCATTTTAAAGCCATTTTTAAGGCATTTCGCGCATACATGAAATGAACACATTTTTCTCCAAAACTATAACAGATGCAAGCTTGTCCTGTTTGGTGGAGATGATATTTAATAAAATAAGTAGAAATCCACTAAAAGTTTTGTTTGGTTATCTTGCAATCCCGAGATAATCGTCTCCATGCTCCAAATCCATTTTAAAGCCATTTTTAAGGCATTTCGCGCATACATGAAATGAACACATTTTTCTCCAAAACTATAACAGATGCAAGCTTGTCCTGTTTGGTGGAGATGATATTTAATAAAATAAGTAGAAATCCACTAAAAGTTTTGTTTGGTTATCTTGCAATCCCGAGATAATCGTCTCCATGCTCCAAATCCATTTTAAAGCCATTTTTAAGGCATTTCGCGCATACATGAAATGAACACATTTTTCTCCAAAACTATAACAGATGCAAGCTTGTCCTGTTTGGTGGAGATAATATTTAATAAAATAAGTAGAAATCTACTAAAAGTTTCGTTTGTTTATATTGCCATCCTGAGATAATCGTCTCCATGCTCCAAATCCATTTTAAAGCCATTTCAAAGGCATTTTGCGCATACATGAAATGAACACATTTTTCTCCAAAACTATAACACATGCAAGCTTGTCCTGTTTGGTGGAGATGATATTTAATAAAATAAGTAGAAATCCACTAAATGTTTTGTTTGGTTATCTTGCAATCCCGAGATAATCGTCTCCATGCTCCAAATCCATTTTAAAGCCATTTTTAAGGCATTTCGCGCATACATGAAATGAACACATTTTTCTCCAAAACTATAACAGATGCAAGCTTGTCCTGTTTGGTGGAGATGATATTTAATAAAATAAGTAGAAATCCACTAAAAGTTTTGTTTGGTTATCTTGCAATCCCGAGATAATCGTCTCCATGCTCCAAATCTATTTTAAAGCCATTTCAAAGGCATTTTGCGCATACATGAAATGAACACATTTTTCTCCAAAACTATAACACATGCAAGCTTGTCCTGTTTGGTGGAGATGATATTTAATAAAATAAGTGGAAATCCACTAAAAGTTTTGTTTGGTTATCTTGCAATCCCGAGATAATCGTCTCCATGCTCCAAATCCATTTTAAAGCCATTTTTAAGGCATTTCGCGCATACATGAAATGAACACATTTTTCTCCAAAACTATAACAGATGAAAGCTTGTCCTGTTTGGTGGAGATAATATTTAATAAAATAAGTAGAAATCTACTAAAAGTTTCGTTTGTTTATATTGCCATCCTGAGATAATCGTCTCCATGCTCCAAATCCATTTTAAAGCCATTTCAAAGGCATTTTGCGCATACATGAAATGAACACATTTTTCTCCAAAACTATAACACATGCAAGCTTGTCCTGTTTGGTGGAGATGATATTTAATAAAATAAGTAGAAATCCACTAAAAGTTTTGTTTGGTTATCTTGCAATCCCGAGATAATCGTCTCCATGCTCCAAATCCATTTTAAAGCCATTTTTAAGGCATTTCGCGCATACATGAAATGAACACATTTTTCTCCAAAACTATAACAGATGCAAGCTTGTCCTGTTTGGTGGAGATGATATTTAATAAAATAAGTAGAAATCCACTAAAAGTTTTGTTTGGTTATCTTGCAATCCCGAGATAATCGTCTCCATGCTCCAAATCCATTTTAAAGCCATTTTTAAGGCATTTCGCGCATACATGAAATGAACACATTTTTCTCCAAAACTATAACAGATGCAAGCTTGTCCTGTTTGGTGGAGATGATATTTAATAAAATAAGTAGAAATCCACTAAAAGTTTTGTTTGGTTATCTTGCAATCCCGAGATAATCGTCTCCATGCTCCAAATCCATTTTAAAGCCATTTTTAAGGCATTTCGCGCATACATGAAATGAACACATTTTTCTCCAAAACTATAACAGATGCAAGCTTGTCCTGTTTGGTGGAGATAATATTTAATAAAATAAGTAGAAATCTACTAAAAGTTTCGTTTGTTTATATTGCCATCCTGAGATAATCGTCTCCATGCTCCAAATCCATTTTAAAGCCATTTCAAAGGCATTTTGCGCATACATGAAATGAACACATTTTTCTCCAAAACTATAACACATGCAAGCTTGTCCTGTTTGGTGGAGATGATATTTAATAAAATAAGTAGAAATCCACTAAAAGTTTTGTTTGGTTATCTTGCAATCCCGAGATAATCGTCTCCATGCTCCAAATCCATTTTAAAGCCATTTTTAAGGCATTTCGCGCATACATGAAATGAACACATTTTTCTCCAAAACTATAACAGATGCAAGCTTGTCCTGTTTGGTGGAGATGATATTTAATAAAATAAGTAGAAATCCACTAAAAGTTTTGTTTGGTTATCTTGCAATCCCGAGATAATCGTCTCCATGCTCCAAATCTATTTTAAAGCCATTTCAAAGGCATTTTGCGCATACATGAAATGAACACATTTTTCTCCAAAACTATAACACATGCAAGCTTGTCCTGTTTGGTGGAGATGATATTTAATAAAATAAGTGGAAATCCACTAAAAGTTTTGTTTGGTTATCTTGCAATCCCGAGATAATCGTCTCCATGCTCCAAATCCATTTTAAAGCCATTTTTAAGGCATTTCGCGCATACATGAAATGAACACATTTTTCTCCAAAACTATAACAGATGAAAGCTTGTCCTGTTTGGTGGAGATAATATTTAATAAAATAAGTAGAAATCTACTAAAAGTTTCGTTTGTTTATATTGCCATCCTGAGATAATCGTCTCCATGCTCCAAATTCATTTTAAAGCCATTTCAAAGGCATTTTGCGCATACATGAAATGAACACATTTTTCTCCAAAACTATAACACATGCAAGCTTGTCCTGTTTGGTGGAGATGATATTTAATAAAATAAGTAGAAATCCACTAAAAGTTTTGTTTGGTTATCTTGCAATCCCGAGATAATCGTCTCCATGCTCCAAATCCATTTTAAAGCCATTTTTAAGGCATTTCGCGCATACATGAAATGAACACATTTTTCTCCAAAACTATAACAGATGCAAGCTTGTCCTGTTTGGTGGAGATGATATTTAATAAAATAAGTAGAAATCCACTAAAAGTTTTGTTTGGTTATCTTGCAATCCCGAGATAATCGTCTCCATGCTCCAAATCCATTTTAAAGCCATTTTTAAGGCATTTCGCGCATACATGAAATGAACACATTTTTCTCCAAAACTATAACAGATGCAAGCTTGTCCTGTTTGGTGGAGATAATATTTAATAAAATAAGTAGAAATCTACTAAAAGTTTCGTTTGTTTATATTGCCATCCTGAGATAATCGTCTCCATGCTCCAAATCCATTTTAAAGCCATTTCAAAGGCATTTTGCGCATACATGAAATGAACACATTTTTCTCCAAAACTATAACACATGCAAGCTTGTCCTGTTTGGTGGAGATGATATTTAATAAAATAAGTAGAAATCCACTAAAAGTTTTGTTTGGTTATCTTGCAATCCCGAGATAATCGTCTCCATGCTCCAAATCCATTTTAAAGCCATTTTTAAGGCATTTCGCGCATACATGAAATGAACACATTTTTCTCCAAAACTATAACAGATGCAAGCTTGTCCTGTTTGGTGGAGATGATATTTAATAAAATAAGTAGAAATCCACTAAAAGTTTTGTTTGGTTATCTTGCAATCCCGAGATAATCGTCTCTATGCTCCAAATCTATTTTAAAGCCATTTCAAAGGCATTTTGCGCATACATGAAATGAACACATTTTTCTCCAAAACTATAACACATGCAAGCTTGTCCTGTTTGGTGGAGATGATATTTAATAAAATAAGTAGAAATCCACTAAAAGTTTTGTTTGGTTATCTTGCAATCCCGAGATAATCGTCTCCATGCTCCAAATCCATTTTAAAGCCATTTTTAAGGCATTTCGCGCATACATGAAATGAACACATTTTTCTCCAAAACTATAACAGATGCAAGCTTGTCCTGTTTGGTGGAGATGATATTTAATAAAATAAGTAGAAATCCACTAAAAGTTTTGTTTGGTTATCTTGCAATCCCGAGATAATCGTCTCCATGCTCCAAATCCATTTTAAAGCCATTTTGAAGGCATTTCGCGCATACATGAAATGAACACATTTTTCTCCAAAACTATAACAGATGCAAGCTTGTCCTGTTTGGTGGAGATAATATTTAATAAAATAAGTAGAAATCTACTAAAAGTTTCGTTTGTTTATATTGCCATCCTGAGATAATCGTCTCCATGCTCCAAATCCATTTTAAAGCCATTTCAAAGGCATTTTGCGCATACATGAAATGAACACATTTTTCTCCAAAACTATAACACATGCAAGCTTGTCCTGTTTGGTGGAGATGATATTTAATAAAATAAGTAGAAATCCACTAAAAGTTTTGTTTGGTTATCTTGCAATCCCGAGATAATCGTCTCCATGCTCCAAATCCATTTTAAAGCCATTTTTAAGGCATTTCGCGCATACATGAAATGAACACATTTTTCTCCAAAACTATAACAGATGCAAGCTTGTCCTGTTTGGTGGAGATGATATTTAATAAAATAAGTAGAAATCCACTAAAAGTTTTGTTTGGTTACCTTGCAATCCCGAGATAATCGTCTCCATGCTCCAAATCCATTTTAAAGCCATTTTGAAGGCATTTCGCGCATACATGAAATGAACACATTTTTCTCCAAAACTATAACAGATGCAAGCTTGTCCTGTTTGGTGGAGATGATATTTAATAAAATAAGTAGAAATCCACTAAAAGTTTTGTTTGGTTATCTTGCAATCCCGAGATAATCGTCTCCATGCTCCAAATCCATTTTAAAGTCATTTTTAAGGCATTTCGCGCATACATGAAATGAACACATTTTTCTCCAAAACTATAACAGATGCAAGCTTGTCCTGTTTGGTGGAGATGATATTTAATAAAATAAGTAGAAATCTACTAAAAGTTTTGTTTGGTTATCTTGCAATCCCGAGATAATCGTCTCCATGCTCCAAATCCATTTTAAAGCCATTTCAAAGGCATTTTGCGCATACATGAAATGAACACATTTTTCTCCAAAACTATAACACATGCAAGCTTGTCCTGTTTGGTGGAGATGATATTTAATAAAATAAGTAGAAATCCACTAAAAGTTTTGTTTGGTTATCTTGCAATCCCGAGATAATCGTCTCCATGCTCCAAATCCATTTTAAAGCCATTTTTAAGGCATTTCGCGCATACATGAAATGAACACATTTTTCTCCAAAACTATAACAGATGCAAGCTTGTCCTGTTTGGTGGAGATGATATTTAATAAAATAAGTAGAAATCCACTAAAAGTTTTGTTTGGTTATCTTGCAATCCCGAGATAATCGTCTCCATGCTCCAAATCCATTTTAAAGCCATTTTTAAGGCATTTCGCGCATACATGAAATGAACACATTTTTCTCCAAAACTATAACAGATGCAAGCTTGTCCTGTTTGGTGGAGATGATATTTAATAAAATAAGTAGAAATCCACTAAAAGTTTTGTTTGGTTATCTTGCAATCCCGAGATAATCGTCTCCATGCTCCAAATCCATTTTAAAGCCATTTTTAAGGCATTTCGCGCATACATGAAATGAACACATTTTTCTCCAAAACTATAACAGATGCAAGCTTGTCCTGTTTGGTGGAGATGATATTTAATAAAATAAGTAGAAATCCACTAAAAGTTTTGTTTGGTTATCTTGCAATCCCGAGATAATCGTCTCCATGCTCCAAATCCATTTTAAAGCCATTTTTAAGGCATTTCGCGCATACATGAAATGAACACATTTTTCTCCAAAACTATAACAGATGCAAGCTTGTCCTGTTTGGTGGAGATAATATTTAATAAAATAAGTAGAAATCTACTAAAAGTTTCGTTTGTTTATATTGCCATCCTGAGATAATCGTCTCCATGCTCCAAATCCATTTTAAAGCCATTTCAAAGGCATTTTGCGCATACATGAAATGAACACATTTTTCTCCAAAACTATAACACATGCAAGCTTGTCCTGTTTGGTGGAGATGATATTTAATAAAATAAGTAGAAATCCACTAAAAGTTTTGTTTGGTTATATTGCAATCACGAGATAATCGTCTCCATGCTCCAAATCCATTTTAAAGCCATTTTTAAGGCATTTCGCGCATACATGAAATGAACACATTTTTCTCCAAAACTATAACAGATGCAAGCTTGTCCTGTTTGGTGGAGATAATATTTAATAAAATAAGTAGAAATCTACTAAAAGTTTCGTTTGTTTATATTGCCATCCTGAGATAATCGTCTCCATGCTCCAAATCCATTTTAAAGCCATTTCAAAGGCATTTTGCGCATACATGAAATGAACACATTTTTCTCCAAAACTATAACACATGCAAGCTTGTCCTGTTTGGTGGAGATGATATTTAATAAAATAAGTAGAAATCCACTAAAAGTTTTGTTTGGTTATCTTGCAATCCCGAGATAATCGTCTCCATGCTCCAAATCTATTTTAAAGCCATTTTTAAGGCATTTCGCGCATACATGAAATTAACACATTTTTCTCCAAAACTATAACAGATGCAAGCTTGTCCTGTTTGGTGGAGATGATATTTAATAAAATAAGTAGAAATCCACTAAAAGTTTTGTTTGGTTATCTTGCAATCCCGAGATAATCGTCTCCATGCTCCAAATCCATTTTAAAGCCATTTTTAAGGCATTTCGCGCATACATGAAATGAACACATTTTTCTCCAAAACTATAACAGATGCAAGCTTGTCCTGTTTGGTGGAGATAATATTTAATAAAATAAGTAGAAATCTACTAAAAGTTTCGTTTGTTTATATTGCCATCCTGAGATAATCGTCTCCATGCTCCAAATCCATTTTAAAGCCATTTCAAAGGCATTTTGCGCATACATGAAATGAACACATTTTTCTCCAAAACTATAACACATGCAAGCTTGTCCTGTTTGGTGGAGATGATATTTAATAAAATAAGTAGAAATCCACTAAAAGTTTTGTTTGGTTATCTTGCAATCCCGAGATAATCGTCTCCATGCTCCAAATCCATTTTAAAGCCATTTTTAAGGCATTTCGCGCATACATGAAATGAACACATTTTTCTCCAAAACTATAACAGATGCAAGCTTGTCCTGTTTGGTGGAGATGATATTTAATAAAATAAGTAGAAATCCACTAAAAGTTTTGTTTGGTTATCTTGCAATCCCGAGATAATCGTCTCCATGCTCCAAATCCATTTTAAAGCCATTTTTAAGGCATTTCGCGCATACATGAAATGAACACATTTTTCTCCAAAACTATAACAGATGCAAGCTTGTCCTGTTTGGTGGAGATAATATTTAATAAAATAAGTAGAAATCTACTAAAAGTTTCGTTTGTTTATATTGCCATCCTGAGATAATCGTCTCCATGCTCCAAATCCATTTTAAAGCCATTTCAAAGGCATTTTGCGCATACATGAAATGAACACATTTTTCTCCAAAACTATAACACATGCAAGCTTGTCCTGTTTAGTGGAGATGATATTTAATAAAATAAGTAGATATCCACTAAAAGTTTTGTTTGGTTATCTTGCAATCCCGAGATAATCGTCTCCATGCTCCAAATCCATTTTAAAGCCATTTTTAAGGCATTTCGCGCATACATGAAATGAACACATTTTTCTCCAAAACTATAACAGATGCAAGCTTGTCCTGTTTGGTGGAGATGATATTTAATAAAATAAGTAGAAATCCACTAAAAAATTTGTTTGGTTATCTTGCAATCCCGAGATAATCGTCTCCATGCTCCAAATCCATTTTAAAGCCATTTTTAAGGCATTTCGCGCATACATGAAATGAACACATTTTTCTCCAAAACTATAACAGATGCAAGCTTGTCCTGTTTGGTGGAGATGATATTTAATAAAATAAGTAGAAATCCACTAAAAGTTTTGTTTGGTTATCTTGCAATCCCGAGATAATCGTCTCCATGCTCCAAATCCATTTTAAAGTCATTTTTAAGGCATTTCGCGCATACATGAAATGATCCATTGGCGTCCACAGCTCTTCTGCATTGTGGGGTTTGTCACCTATGCAGATTAGCTTCAGCACAGCCTGTTGCCGCTTCGCCGAGGCAGTGCTGCAGTGCTTCCAGCTTGGGACTGGTGTGGAGGGTACAGTGGATGAGGATGCGCAGGAGGAGGAGGAGGCTGAAGAGCATGACATTCCGGAGCTGTAGAGTGTGGGTGAAACACTGACTGAGGTAGGGCCTGCAAACCTTGGTGTGGGAAGGACGTGTTCCGTCCCTCGCTCAGACTGGGTCCCAGCTTCCACAATATTAACCCAGTGTGCCGTCAACGAGATGTAGCGGCCTTGCCCACAAGCACTTGTCCACGTGTCTGTGGTTAGGTGGACTTTGGGTGAAACAGCGTTGTTCAGGGCACGTGTGATGTTTTGTGACACGTGGTTATGCAACGCGGGGACGGCACACCGGGAGAAATAGTGGCGGCTGGGGACCGAGTAACGTGGGACAGCTGCCGCCATCAGGTCGCGGAATGCTTCTGTCTCCACCAGCCTAAAAGGCAACATTTCCAGTGCAAGCAGTCGCGAAATGTTAGCATTTAGAACTGTGGCATGTGGGGTGTTGGCAATGTATTTGCGCCTGCGTTCAAAGGTTTGCTGAATGGATAACTGAACGCTGCGCTGGGACAAGGACGTGCTTGATGATGGTGTTATTTCTGAGTAGGCAACTGCAGGTGCAGAACCGGAGGAGGCTTGTTCGCAGGCAGCATGGACAGGGGATTGGCTCGCATGCACAACCAGCGAAGACGTAGCAGTGACATTAGCAAGCACTGCTCCTCGACTCTGTTGTACTTCCCACAAAGTCGGGTGCTTGGCTGACATGTGCCTGATCATGCTGGTGGTGGTCAGGCTGCTAGTTTTGGTACCCCTGCTGATGCTGGCACGGCAGGTGTTGCAAATGGCCTTTTTAGAATCATCTGGATCCAACTTAAAAAACTGCCAGACTCGGGAAGACCTAACATTTGTACAGGCACCTTGTGTCGTGTTGTTGTTCCGGGGAACGGTTGCCTGACTTCTGCCTGGAGCCACCACCCTGCTTCTTACTGCCTGTTGGGATGCTACGCCTCCCTCCCCCTGTGCACTGCTGTCCTCGCTCTGCATATCCTCCTGCCAGGTTGGGTCAGTTACTGGATCATCCACCACGTCGTCTTCCTCTTCCGCACCCTGCTCCTCCTCCTGACTTCCTGACAATTGTGTCTCATCATCGTCCACCCCTTGTTGAGACACGTTGCCAACTTCGTGAGAACGTGGCTGCTCAAATATTTGGCCATCTGTACATACGATCTCCTCATGACCCACTTCAACATGAGCTGGCGAGAGGCCAGAATGTGCGAATGGAAACGTGAACAGCTCTTCCGAGTGTCCAAGTGTGGGATCATTAATGTCCGAGGACGTGTACTCAGCCTTGTGGTAGGAAGGAGGATCAGGTTCTGAAATGTGCGGTGCAGTATCACGGCTACTGACACTTGACATGGTGGAAGACAGAGTGTTTGTGGTGGTGCCAATCTGACTGGAAGCATTATCCGCTATCCAACTAACAACCTGTTGACACTGGTCTTGGTTCAAGAGCGGTGTACTGCTGCGGTCCCCAAGAATTTGGGACAGGACGTGCGAGCGACTAGATGTGGCCCTTTGTTGTGGCAAAATTAGAGCTTGCCCACGACCTCGGCCTCTGCCTGCACCACCATCACGTCCACTTCCTTGTTCCTTGCCAACGCCCTTGCGCATTTTGCAATGCTGTGCTGACGTGTATTCACTAGACTTGGGCGTTATATCAAAGTTTGTGCAAATTGTGCACCTGTACGCTGCCACCGACAGGCACACACGTGCGGTTTTTAAATGCAAGCACGGACGCACTAAGAACCTAACAGGTTTTAGGAGCAAAAATTAATGACGAGAACTCTGACACTATCAGCCACTGCTGACTGACGTGTATTATACACTACACTTGTGCGTTATATAATAGTTTGGTAAAAACGCACACAAGTGCACCTGTACGCTGCCACTGACAGGCACACACGTGCGGTTTTTAAATGCAAGCACGGACGCACTAAGAACCTAACACAGGTTTTAGGAGCAAAAATTAATGACGAGAACTCTGACACTATCAGCCACTGCTGACTGACGTGTATTATACACTACACTTGTGCGTTATATAATAGTTTGGTAAAAACGCACACAAGTGCACCTGTACGCTGCCACCGACAGGCACACACGTGCGGTTTTTAAATGCAAGCACGGACGCACTAAGAACCTAACACAGGTTTTAGGAGCAAAAATTAATGACGAGAACTCTGACACTATCAGCCACTGCTGACTGACGTGTATTATACACTACACTTGTGCGTTATATAATAGTTTGGTAAAAACGCACACAAGTGCACCTTTACGCTGCCACCGACAGGCACACACGTGCGGTTTTTAAATGCAAGCACGGACGCACTAAGAACCTAACACAAGTTTTAGGAGCAAAAATTAATGACGAGAACTCTGACACTATCAGCCACTGCTGACTGACGTGTATTATACACTACACTTGTGCGTTATATAATAGTTTGGTAAAAACGCACACAAGTGCACCTGTACGCTGCCACCGACAGGCACACACGTGCGGTTTTTAAATGCAAGCACGGACGCACTAAGAACCTAACAGGTTTTAGGAGCGACAATTGCTGAGAAGTCTGACACTATCAGGACTGTTTTAGACTGTGTACACCAGCCCCAGATATGATGAAGGCTGGTATACGGTCACCACTAGGAATGGCTATATACCCTGCCTGCCTGCCTGCCTGTATACTGCTACAATAGTCCTGACAAGGACTCTTTTGGTCACTAGCCTGTATTCCAACCTGGCTATACCCTGCCTGTATACAGCAACAATAGTCCTGAGAAGGACTCTGCTACTGTACTCCGACCTGGCTATACCCTGCCTGCCTGTATACAACTAGAATAGTCCTGAGAAGGACTTTTGGTCACACTGTTTGCAGCCCAGCTACGGAAATAGCTATAAAGGGCCGCAAACCTTTCCCTGAAGCAGCGACCCTCTCCCTGCACTGACTGTTTGGATAGCTGTGAGCAGAGCACAGCGCGCCCGCCGGTATAAAGGCTCGGTCACGCTGTGCAGGCCGGCCAATCACTGCAATTCCACAACTAACAGGGCTGTGGCATTGCAGTGGTCTGCCAGCCAATCCCTGCATGAGGGCTGGCTCTCAAAAGAGCGCCAACATGCAGGGATGAAGACCACGAGTACAGCACGAGTATCGCGAGATTACTCGGTCCCCGTCGAGTAGACCGAGTACAGTGATACTCGTGCGAGTACCGAGTAGTAACAAGCATGCTCGCTCATCACTATTTATTAGTAAAATGGCTTACACTCCCCTTTTTTCCACTTTTTTCTTCACTACTTTTATAAAGAAATTTTTCCTTTCTTTATTCTTAATGCAATTTTATATAGCAACACCACCATTTTTTGTCACGAACATAATTTTTCTTGTCCGTCATCCCGTTCACCCTTACAGGGTTGTGGACAGATGCACTTGTCACTACACTTCTAAGACTCAATACAGGGTCTGGAGCTCAATGCTCCCTTTTTGTTTTTTTTTTCTTCTTTTTTTTCTTTTTTTCATTTTGTCCTTCTTCTTCTTCTTTTTCTGATTTTTGTCTCAAAAAGCTGATGAAATTTGAAACACTATACCGAAGTGATTTTATAAATGTTTCTCAATATATCACTTGAGAACTTTTATGGCCGGTATTGTAACAGTTGACCATCCCGGCAGTATTTGAAATACAGCAGTCAGTCCTCTGACGTAGCTCCATATGTGTATATATAGAGGTTCTTCCTCCTTTGATTGCATACTGTTCTTTTTTTGCCCTGATGAAGGAGACAGTGATCTCTGAAACACATTGACCGGAAAAAAGAATAAAGAGATGAAATAATTAACATCAGTTTCCTTTGGTGACAGCGCGGCACGCACCCGATTTTCCTCCTATACGTTATTGCTCTTCTACTAGGGGCTGCGGCTGTCGCCATTTGTAACGTGCATTTAGGGGTTGTGACTGGCACAACCTTAATAGGTGAGTGCAACTACTATTAATTATTTGTTACCTTACCAGGTAAGACCCTAATTTGTGCGTCTGCTCCAGAGTTATTTCCCTGATTATTAATATCTGACAGGCAGTGATTGATCCTGCATTCTCACCTTCCTCTCTGTTGCACATTCTTATTGTTCCTATATGCTCTCTATTTCCATCAGACTTTTTTTGTCCTTCGGTGGGGCTCTAACATATGTGCACCATTTATTATTTATTTTTATGGATTCCTTTCTTTTTTCATGCTAGCGTTCATTATGCAGTAGTCATTCATGATATATCTTATATTTGTGAATCCATTAGGGCTCTATATGTCTGGTGCATCACATTGGGTCTTTTCAGTGCACAATAGGCACCTTTTTCTGTTATGCTCTGCTGCCACCTTATGGACATCCTATCAGTGATGCCAGAAAAAAATGGACATGTCTCCGTGCAGCAATCACGGACACGCGGGTACGCCGCACGGAGACACGTGCAGTGAAAAATCACTGATGTGTGAGCAGACCCATTCATTATAATGGATCTGCATATCTCAGTGATTCTGTTATGTTTAAAAAAAAGCACAAATGTACCAGAATCACTGACGTGTGAAACAGGCCTTATAGTGTTTTGATTTATGTATGTATTATACAACTTCTGTGGATCTTGTATGAGTGACTTTTCTTCATTTTATTGGATTGTTTTAAAATATTGAAATAAAGTCACGCTTCCTATGCATCCTTTTGTATTCTGATTGGCTACTATAATACAGTTTTTAGGCACTGAGATCGATACCAGAGGCATGGTCTTCCGCTTACCAGAGGATAAGCTCAAAAGGCTAAGGGACATAATAGAAGGGTTTAGTGCTGTTAATAAGGTGGCATTAGGATAAATGAAATATATCTTCTCGGTCTTCTCATTTTCTTGCTGAGTTGTGCCAATGGACAGAGTTTTTTCTAGACATTTGCTATTGGAAACTCAGGGAACCAAAGCTCCTGGATAGAGTTGAGCGCGGTTCGTGGTTCGTGGTTCTCCAGTTCTAGGCTCGAGTGATTTTGGGGCATGTTCTAGATCGAACTAGAACTCGAGCTTTTTGCAAAAGCTCGATAGTTCTAGAAACGTTCGAGAACGGTTCTAGCAGCCAAAAAACAGCTAAATCATAGCTTGGTTTCTGCTGTAATAGTGTAAGTCACTCTGTGAATCAAACTATTATCACATTTCAGTGTATAGTGTGCGTGAACAGCGCCTTCAGATCACTGCTGTTTCTATAATGGCGATCGCCATTTTTTTTTTTTTTCTTGTCTTCCTTCCCTAAGTGCGCGCGTCTTGTGGGGCGGGCCAGCATGTCAGCCAATCACAGACACACACACAGCTAAGTTGACTTTGAGCCAGAGAAGCAACGGCATGTGTGATAGGATCTGCATGTCACATGTCCCTGCATTATAAAACCGGACATTTTCTTCACGGACGCCATTATCTGCCTTCTGCGTCTTTGGTGTCAGACATCACTGTCGCAGCTCCGTCCTCCTGAGTCCTATAGCCGATACAGCTGTATGCGCTGCATACACAGCGTTAGACAGCATAGGGAGAGCACTTTATAGCAGTCCTTTTAAGGGCTCAAACCGGCAGGGTCAGAGAGCCATAGGTGACAGGTCCTGCAAACAGCAACAGCATCTGTGTAGCCAAGGTCAGGGATTTCCTCCCTGCATTTCACCATTAGGAGGGAATAGAAAGGCAGGCTTCCATTCCTCTACCCAGAGCACCACAATCCTGCCACTGTACCCTCCTGTCCTCTGCACACTCCAACTCATTATAACTAATAGACCAGGTGAGTGCTGCTAAGAGCAGTTCTACTATTCATATGTGAGGCCGTATGACACATTTTATAAAAATATTTTAGTGTAGGACTGCTTCAAATGAGATTTGCCGTGACGTGGCGAAGCAGCTCAAGAAATTGCAATTTTTTGCCAAAAATCTCAAAATTTTTTAAAATAAGTACAGTTTGGAATGTTTAGTGCTGTAGTGCACATTTGGTGCTGGCTTTTTGTTTTTTCTTCATTGAATTGGTCGGTGGTTGACCTCCACCTTGCTTTGCACCCCAATTTGGGATGTATTCCATCTGTCTAGATTTTGGCGGTTGGTGACTGTTCACATTAAGTCATCAGGCTTTGTCCACAGGCTATTTACTTCATGCAGCATTTGCTTGGACCTGTCCCGCCCACAGCCATGACTCAGTCATGGGTACGGGATTGAAATAGACCAGGTGAGTGCTGCTAAGAGCAGTTCTACTATTCATATGTGAGGCCGTATGGCACATTTTATAAAAATATTTTAGTGTAGGACTGCTTCAAATGAGATTTGCCGTGACGTGGCGAAGCAGCTCAAGAAATTGCAATTTTTTGCCAAAAATCTCAAAATTTTTTAAAATAAGTACAGTTTGGAATGTTTAGTGCTGTAGTGCACATTTGGTGCTGGCTTTTTGTTTTTTCTTCATTGAATTGGTCGGTGGTTGACCTCCACCTTGCTTTGCACCCCAATTTGGGATGTATTCCATCTGTCTAGATTTTGGCGGTTGGTGACTGTTCACATTAAGTCATCAGGCTTTGTCCACAGGCTATTTACTTCATGCAGCATTTGATTGGACCTGTCCCGCCCACAGCCATGACTCAGTCATGGGTACAGGATTGAAATAGACCAGGTGAGTGCTGCTAAGAGCAGTTCTACTATTCATATGTGAGGCCGTATGGCACATTTTATAAAAATATTTTAGTGTAGGACTGCTTCAAATGAGATTTGCCGTGACGTGGCGAAGCAGCTCAAGAAATTGCAATTTTTTGCCAAAAATCTCAAAATTTTTTTTAAAATAAGTACAGTTTGGAATGTTTAGTGCTGTAGTGCACATTTGGTGCTGGCTTTTTGTTTTTTCTTCATTGAATTGGTCGGTGGTTGACCTCCACCTTGCTTTGCACCCCAATTTGGGATGTATTCCATCTGTCTAGATTTTGGCGGTTGGTGACTGTTCACATTAAGTCATCAGGCTTTGTCCACAGGCTATTTACTTCATGCAGCATTTGCTTGGACCTGTCCCGCCCACAGCCATGACTCAGTCATGGGTACGGGATTGAAATAGACCAGGTGAGTGCTGCTAAGAGCAGTTCTACTATTCATATGTGAGGCCGTATGGCACATTTTATAAAAATATTTTAGTGTAGGACTGCTTCAAATGAGATTTGCCGTGACGTGGCGAAGCAGCTCAAGAAATTGCAATTTTTTGCCAAAAATCTCAAAATTTTTTAAAATAAGTACAGTTTGGAATGTTTAGTGCTGTAGTGCACATTTGGTGCTGGCTTTTTGTTTTTTCTTCATTGAATTGGTCGGTGGTTGACCTCCACCTTGCTTTGCACCCCAATTTGGGATGTATTCCATCTGTCTAGATTTTGGCGGTTGGTGACTGTTCACATTAAGTCATCAGGCTTTGTCCACAGGCTATTTACTTCATGCAGCATTTGCTTGGACCTGTCCCGCCCACAGCCATGACTCAGTCATGGGTACGGGATTGAAATAGACCAGGTGAGTGCTGCTAAGAGCAGTTCTACTATTCATATGTGAGGCCGTATGGCACATTTTATAAAAATATTTTAGTGTAGGACTGCTTCAAATGAGATTTGCCGTGACGTGGCGAAGCAGCTCAAGAAATTGCAATTTTTTGCCAAAAATCTCAAAAATTTTTAAAATAAGTACAGTTTGGAATGTTTAGTGCTGTAGTGCACATTTGGTGCTGGCTTTTTGTTTTTTCTTCATTGAATTGGTCGGTGGTTGACCTCCACCTTGCTTTGCACCCCAATTTGGGATGTATTCCATCTGTCTAGATTTTGGCGGTTGGTGACTGTTCACATTAAGTCATCAGGCTTTGTCCACAGGCTATTTACTTCATGCAGCATTTGCTTGGACCTGTCCCGCCCACAGCCATGACTCAGTCATGGGTACGGGATTGAAATAGACCAGGTGAGTGCTGCTAAGAGCAGTTCTACTATTCATATGTGAGGCCGTATGGCACATTTATAAAAATATTTTAGTGTAGGACTGCTTCAAATGAGATTTGCCGTGACGTGGCGAAGCAGCTCAAGAAATTGCAATTTTTTGCCAAAAATCTCAAAATTTTTTAAAATAAGTACAGTTTGGAATGTTTAGTGCTGTAGTGCACATTTGGTGCTGGCTTTTTGTTTTTTCTTCATTGAATTGGTCGGTGGTTGACCTCCACCTTGCTTTGCACCCCAATTTGGGATGTATTCCATCTGTCTAGATTTTGGCGGTTGGTGACTGTTCACATTAAGTCATCAGGCTTTGTCCACAGGCTATTTACTTCATGCAGCATTTGCTTGGACCTGTCCCGCCCACAGCCATGACTCAGTCATGGGTACGGGATTGAAATAGACCAGGTGAGTGCTGCTAAGAGCAGTTCTACTATTCATATGTGAGGCCGTATGGCACATTTTATAAAAATATTTTAGTGTAGGACTGCTTCAAATGAGATTTGCCGTGACGTGGCGAAGCAGCTCAAGAAATTGCAATTTTTTGCCAAAAATCTCAAAATTTTTTAAAATAAGTACAGTTTGGAATGTTTAGTGCTGTAGTGCACATTTGGTGCTGGCTTTTTGTTTTTTCTTCATTGAATTGGTCGGTGGTTGACCTCCACCTTGCTTTGCACCCCAATTTGGGATGTATTCCATCTGTCTAGATTTTGGCGGTTGGTGACTGTTCACATTAAGTCATCAGGCTTTGTCCACAGGCTATTTACTTCATGCAGCATTTGCTTGGACCTGTCCCGCCCACAGCCATGACTCAGTCATGGGTACGGGATTGAAATAGACCAGGTGAGTGCTGCTAAGAGCAGTTCTACTATTCATATGTGAGGCCGTATGGCACATTTTATAAAAATATTTTAGTGTAGGACTGCTTCAAATGAGATTTGCCGTGACGTGGCGAAGCAGCTCAGGAAATTGCAATTTTTTGCCAAAAATCTCAAAATTTTTTAAAATAAGTACAGTTTGGAATGTTTAGTGCTGTAGTGCACATTTGGTGCTGGCTTTTTGTTTTTTCTTCATTGAATTGGTCGGTGGTTGACCTCCACCTTGCTTTGCACCCCAATTTGGGATGTATTCCATCTGTCTAGATTTTGGCGGTTGGTGACTGTTCACATTAAGTCATCAGGCTTTGTCCACAGGCTATTTACTTCATGCAGCATTTGCTTGGACCTGTCCCGCCCACAGCCATGACTCAGTCATGGGTACGGGATTGAAATAGACCAGGTGAGTGCTGCTAAGAGCAGTTCTACTATTCATATGTGAGGCCGTATGGCACATTTTATAAAAATATTTTAGTGTAGGACTGCTTCAAATGAGATTTGCCGTGACGTGGCGAAGCAGCTCAAGAAATTGCAATTTTTTGCCAAAAATCTCAAAATTTTTTAAAATAAGTACAGTTTGGAATGTTTAGTGCTGTAGTGCACATTTGGTGCTGGCTTTTTGTTTTTTCTTCATTGAATTGGTCGGTGGTTGACCTCCACCTTGCTTTGCACCCCAATTTGGGATGTATTCCATCTGTCTAGATTTTGGCGGTTGGTGACTGTTCACATTAAGTCATCAGGCTTTGTCCACAGGCTATTTACTTCATGCAGCATTTGCTTGGACCTGTCCCGCCCACAGCCATGACTCAGTCATGGGTACGGGATTGAAATAGACCAGGTGAGTGCTGCTAAGAGCAGTTCTACTATTCATATGTGAGGCCGTATGGCACATTTTATAAAAATATTTTAGTGTAGGACTGCTTCAAATGAGATTTGCCGTGACGTGGCGAAGCAGCTCAGGAAATTGCAATTTTTTGCCAAAAATCTCAAAATTTTTTAAAATAAGTACAGTTTGGAATGTTTAGTGCTGTAGTGCACATTTGGTGCTGGCTTTTTGTTTTTTCTTCATTGAATTGGTCGGTGGTTGACCTCCACCTTGCTTTGCACCCCAATTTGGGATGTATTCCATCTGTCTAGATTTTGGCGGTTGGTGACTGTTCACATTAAGTCATCAGGCTTTGTCCACAGGCTATTTACTTCATGCAGCATTTGCTTGGACCTGTCCCGCCCACAGCCATGACTCAGTCATGGGTACGGGATTGAAATAGACCAGGTGAGTGCTGCTAAGAGCAGTTCTACTATTCATATGTGAGGCCGTATGGCACATTTTATAAAAATATTTTAGTGTAGGACTGCTTCAAATGAGATTTGCCGTGACGTGGCGAAGCAGCTCAAGAAATTGCAATTTTTTGCCAAAAATCTCAAATTTTTTTAAAATAAGTACAGTTTGGAATGTTTAGTGCTGTAGTGCACATTTGGTGCTGGCTTTTTGTTTTTTCTTCATTATAACTAAGCCATTATACTAGCAAACACTCAGTGTACCTAGTGGCATCCTATCTGTGGCTATTGGACTTTGCTATAGTCCCACTAGTGCAAAGACATTTGCAGAGCACGTCTGCCTGCATTGCACACTCCAACTTTTTTAAACTAAGCAATTTTACTAGCAAACACTCAGTGTACCTAGTGGCATCCTATACGTGGCTATTGGACTTTGCTATAGTCCCACTAGTGCCAAGACATTTGCAGAGCGCATCTGCCTGCGTTGCACACTCCAACTAATTTTAACTTAGCCATTATACTAGCAAACACTCAGTGTACCTAGTGGCATCCTATACGTGGCTATTGGACTTTGCTATAGTCCCACTAGTGCCAAGACATTTGCAGAGCGCATCTGCCTGCGTTGCACACTCCAACTAATTATAAGTAAGCCATTATACTAGCAAACACTCAGTGTACCTAGTGGCATCCTATCTGTCGCTATTGGACTTTGCTATAGTCCCACTAGTGCAAAGACATTTGCAGAGCACGTCTGCCTGCATTGCACACTCCAACTTTTTTAAACTAAGCAATTTTACTAGCAAACACTCAGTGTACCTAGTGGCATCGTATACGTGGCTATTGGACTTTGCTATAGTCCCACTAGTGCCAAGACATTTGCAGAGCGCATCTGCCTGCGTTGCACACTCCAACTAATTATAAGTAAGCCATTATACTAGCAAACACTCAGTGTACCTAGTGGCATCCTATCTGTGGCTATTGGACTTTGCTATAGTCCCTCTAGTGCCAAGACATTTGCAGAGCGCATCTGCCTGCGTTGCACACTCCAACTAATTATAAGTAAGCCATTATACTAGCAAACACTCAGTGTACCTAGTGGCATCCTATACGTGGCTATTGGACCTTGCTATAGTCCCACTAGTGCCAAGACATTTGCAGAGCGCATCTGCCTGCGTTGCACACTCCAACTAATTATAAGTAAGCCATTATACTAGCAAACACTCAGTGTACCTAGTGGCATCCTATACGTGGCTATTGGACCTTGCTATAGTCCCACTAGTGCCAAGACATTTGCAGAGCGTATCTGCCTGCGTTGCACACTCCAACTAATTATAAGTAAGCCATTATACTAGCAAACACTCAGTGTACCTAGTGGCATCCTATCTGTGGCTATTGGACTTTGCTATAGTCCCACTAGTGCCAAGACATTTGCAGAGCGCATCTGCCTGCGTTGCACACTCCAACTAATTATAAGTAAGCCATTATACTAGCAAACACTCAGTGTACCTAGTGGCATCCTATACGTGGCTATTGGACCTTGCTATAGTCCCACTAGTGCCAAGACATTTGCAGAGCGCATCTGCCTGCGTTGCACACTCCAACTAATTATAAGTAAGCCATTATACTAGCAAACACTCAGTGTACCTAGTGGCATCCTATACGTGGCTATTGGACCTTGCTATAGTCCCACTAGTGCCAAGACATTTGCAGAGCGCATCTGCATGCGTTGCACACTCCAACTAATTATAAGTAAGCCATTATACTAGCAAAAACTCAGTGTACCTAGTGGCATCCTATCTGTGGCTATTGGACTTTGCTATAGTCCCACTAGTGCAAAGACATTTGCAGAGCACGTCTGCCTGCATTGCACACTCCAACTTTTTTAAACTAAGCAATTTTACTAGCAAACACTCAGTGTACCTAGTGGCATCCTATACGTGGCTATTGGACTTTGCTATAGTCCCACTAGTGCCAAGACATTTGCAGAGCGCATCTGCCTGCGTTGCACACTCCAACTAATTTTAACTTAGCCATTATACTAGCAAACACTCAGTGTACCTAGTGGCATCCTATACGTGGCTATTGGACTTTGCTATAGTCCCACTAGTGCCAAGACATTTGCAGAGCGCATCTGCCTGCGTTGCACACTCCAACTAATTATAAGTAAGCCATTATACTAGCAAACACTCAGTGTACCTAGTGGCATCCTATACGTGGCTATTGGACCTTGCTATAGTCCCACTAGTGCCAAGACATTTGCAGAGCGCATCTGCCTGCGTTGCACACTCCAACTAATTATAAGTAAGCCATTATACTAGCAAACACTCAGTGTACCTAGTGGCATCCTATCTGTGGCTATTGGACTTTGCTATAGTCCCACTAGTGCCAAGACATTTGCAGAGCGCATCTGCCTGCGTTGCACACTCCAACTAATTATAAGTAAGCCATTATACTAGCAAACACTCAGTGTACCTAGTGGCATCCTATACGTGGCTATTGGACTTTGCTATAGTCCCACTAGTGCCAAGACATTTGCAGAGCGCATCTGCCTGCGTTGCACACTCCAACTAATTATAAGTAAGCCATTATACTAGCAAACACTCAGTGTACCTAGTGGCATCCTATACGTGGCTATTGGACTTTGCTATAGTCCCACTAGTGCCAAGACATTTGCAGAGCGCATCTGCCTGCGTTGCACACTCCAACTAATTTTAACTTAGCCATTATACTAGCAAACACTCAGTGTACCTAGTGGCATCCTATACGTGGCTATTGGACTTTGCTATAGTCCCACTAGTGCCAAGACATTTGCAGAGCGCATCTGCCTGCGTTGCACACTCCAACTAATTATAAGTAAGCCATTATACTAGCAAACACTCAGTGTACCTAGTGGCATCCTATACGTGGCTATTGGACTTTGCTATAGTCCCACTAGTGCCAAGACATTTGCAGAGCGCATCTGCCTGCGTTGCACACTCCAACTAATTTTAACTTAGCCATTATACTAGCAAACACTCAGTGTACCTAGTGGCATCCTATACGTGGCTATTGGACTTTGCTATAGTCCCACTAGTGCCAAGACATTTGCAGAGCGCATCTGCCTGCGTTGCACACTCCAACTCATTATAACTAAGTTGCATTGTCAGGGATATTTATTCTTTATTATTCTGCTGTTAATAAAGCTAGACCACCACTGCAATCTTCACCACCTCTCAATTTTTACTACCACATTTTCAGTCCACAATCTTGTCGCAATCAACATGAGTGGCAAAATGACAGATGCTGGTGGAAAGGGGAAGAGGCGTGGTGGAAAAGGCAAAAAAGGTTTTGTCTGTGGGGAAAGTGGCAAAGCTCCATTATCATCTGCTGAAGATAGACCATCTACCAGCAAAAGTAAGATGTCTACTACTTACCGTGGACAATCCGATGTGCTCCCTTTTTTACGGACACGAACAACAGGAAGAAAGGTAGATGATGGGCAAAAAAGGAAAATGCTTGAATGGATCTCAAGTGGTCCAACAAGTGCCCTCTCAGCCACTTCAAGTACCGCATCCAAAAAACACCAGTCCTCTGAGTTGTCATCCCAATCACACTTGATTTCTCCCAGCTCTGAAGTCTCCATCAGCCCTGCACAGTATGGTGGAACTGAGATGGCTGAGTCTGCAGAGCTGTTCAGTCACACTATAGCCTGGGAATCAGAGGTCTGCTCCCAAGCTACAGTGAGTACAGAACAGGAAATGGTCTGCAGTGATGCCCAGAACCTTTGTGACTCTGATTCAGGCCGTGAGGACCAAGTTTCTGAGCATAATGTTGACCCTTTGTCACAAACTGTAACACCTGTGGTTATAGACAATGAGGAACATACTGATGAAGATGAGACGCAGATACCCGATTGGGATGACAACTTAAATATTCGGTCAGGGCAAGAAGAGGCTCGGTCTGAGGGGGAGGGGAGTGCAAACACAACAATTGATGATGAAGTTCTAGATCCCACCTACTGTCAACCCCCAGTCAGGCACTCGAGGAGGTCAACAGAGGCGGTGGAGGAGGATGCAACCGACGACGAAGTTACCTTGCGCCTTCCTGGACAGAGTCGGAGCACTGGTAGCACGTCTACAACTGCATCCTCAGCCACCACTCTGCCTATGAGCATTATTCGGGGTGGATCAACAGGTCGCATGGCCTCTAAGCCTTGCCTAGCCTGGTCCTTTTTTGACATAGAAAAAGATCGCCCAAATCATGTGATATGTAAAATTTGTCATGATTCTCTTAGTAGAGGTCAAAACCTCAGCAGTTTGACAACTTCTTCCATGAATCGTCACATGAATAAATATCATAGGTCCCGGTGGGAAGCTCACTGTGCTGCAATGCTGCAAGAGCGAACCATCCACCGCCCGCCCCTTCCAGTGCATCCGCGCGCTCTTCATCTTCTAGGACTGTGGGGACAGCTGTCACACCTGTTTTTCCACGCCAAACTTCCACCACTGTAACCGCAACAGGCAGTTTGCTTGTAAGGTCGTCAGTTGGTTTGGAAGGGGAAACAAGTGAGTGTGTACAGCTCTCTCAGACATCGATAGCACCAATGTTGGATGAAGGCAACATCATGTCTCCGCCTGCACTTTCCTCACAAACCTGCATTTTTCCAGGGACACCCTACTCAACACCGTCTACACACAGCAGCCAGATCTCTGTCCCTCAGATGTGGTCAAATAAAAGGCCACTTCCTCCGACCCATGACAAAGCTAAGAGGTTGACTCTATCCCTCTGTAAGCTGTTGGCTACCGAAATGCTGCCTTTCCGCCTAGTGGACACACAGGATTTTAGAGACCTTATGTCTGTCGCTGTGCCCCAGTACCAGATGCCTAGTCGCCACTACTTCTCTAAGAAAGGTGTGCCCGCGCTACACCAGCATGTCGCACACAACATCACCGCTTCCTTGAGAAACTCTGTATGTGAACGGGTGCATTTCACCACCGATACTTGGACCAGTAAGCATGGACAGGGACGTTACATGTCGCTGACTGGGCACTGGGTAACTATGGTGATAGATGGTGAAGGGTCTGCTGCACAAGTCTTGCCGTCCCCACGACTTGTGTGTCAATCCTCTGTCTGTCCAAGTTCCGCCACAGCTTCTGCATCCTCCACCTCATCTGGGTCCTCCACCTCCGCCCCAAGCCTGCCTTGTCAGGCCACCAGCGTTCTCACTGCGCAGAAGGAATCACGCACGCCTCATTACTATGCTGGCAGCAGAGCGCAACGGCATCAGGCGGTCTTTAGCTTGACATGTCTTGGGAATAAGAGTCACACAGCTGAGGAGTTGTGGTCAGCTCTGCGGTCCGAGTTTAATAAATGGTTGTCTCCACTCAACCTGCAGCCTGGTAAGGCCGTGTGCGACAATGCTGCAAACCTGGGTGCGGCACTTCGCCTGGGCATTGTGACACATGTACCTCTGTAAGCTGTTGGCTACCGAAATGCTGCCTTTCCGCCTAGTGGACACACAGGATTTTAGAGACCTTATGTCTGTCGCTGTGCCCCAGTACCAGATGCCTAGTCGCCACTACTTCTCTAAGAAAGGTGTGCCCGCGCTACACCAGCATGTCGCACACAACATCACCGCTTCCTTGAGAAACTCTGTATGTGAACGGGTGCATTTCACCACCGATACTTGGACCAGTAAGCATGGACAGGGACGTTACATGTCGCTGACTGGGCACTGGGTAACTATGGTGATAGATGGTGAAGGGTCTGCTGCACAAGTCTTGCCGTCCCCACGACTTGTGTGTCAATCCTCTGTCTGTCCAAGTTCCGCCACAGCTTCTGCATCCTCCACCTCATCTGGGTCCTCCACCTCCGCCCCAAGCCTGCCTTGTCAGGCCACCAGCGTTCTCACTGCGCAGAAGGAATCACGCACGCCTCATTACTATGCTGGCAGCAGAGCGCAACGGCATCAGGCGGTCTTTAGCTTGACATGTCTTGGGAATAAGAGTCACACAGCTGAGGAGTTGTGGTCAGCTCTGCGGTCCGAGTTTAATAAATGGTTGTCTCCACTCAACCTGCAGCCTGGTAAGGCCGTGTGCGACAATGCTGCAAACCTGGGTGCGGCACTTCGCCTGGGCATTGTGACACATGTACCTTGTATGGCTCACGTGTTGAACCTTGTCGTCCAGCAATTTTTAACACACTATCCCGGCCTAGATGGCCTTCTGAACAGGGCACGAAAACTGTCAGCTCACTTCCGCCGTTCAAGCGCCGCAGCAGAGCGACTTGCATCGCTCCAGAAGTCTTTCGGCCTGCCGGTTCATCGCCTGAAATGCGATGTGGCGACACGCTGGAATTCAACTCTCCACATGTTACAGCGACTGTGGCAGCACCGCAGAGCCCTGGTGCAATACGTCATGACGTATAGCCTGGGCCAACGAGATGCAGAGGTGGGGCAGATCACCCTGATGGAGTGGTCTCAGATCAAGGACCTATGCACCCTTCTGCACAGTTTCGACATGGCGACGAATATGTTTAGCTCTGACAATGCCATTATCAGCATGACGATTCCAGTCATTTACATGCTGGAGCACACGCTAAACACTATTCGGAGTCAGGGGGTGGGACAACATGAAGGGGAGGAACTACAGGAGGATTCATATGCGCAAGGGACAACAACATCACCAAGGTCCAGACGTTCATCATCACCAACGCAGCAGGCATGGGACCATGGGGAACAGGGATCGACAAGGGCGCATAGTAGCAGGCGAAATGTTGAGCAAGGTGCAGGAGAACATGAAGAAATGGAGGACGAACTGTCCATGGACATGGAAGACTCAGCGGATGAGGGAGACCTTGGTCAAATTTCAGTTGAAAGAGGTTGGGGGGAGATGTCAGAGGAAGAAAGAACGGGTAGCACCTCTATGCCACAAACACAGCGTGGACTTGGTCCGCATGGCTGCGCAAGACACATGAGTGCCTTTTTGTTGCACTACCTCCAACATGACAGTCGTATTGTCAAAATTAGAAGTGATGATGACTACTGGATTGCCACACTATTAGATCCCCGGTACAAGTCCAAATTTTGTGACATAATTCCAGCCATAGAAAGGGACGCACATATGCAGGAGTATCAGCAGAAGCTGTTACTCGATCTTAGCTCGGCTTTTCCACCAAACAACCGTGCAGGTGCAGGGAGGGAATCTCCCAGTTGTAACTTGACAAACATGGGACGGTCTCGTCATCTTCAACAGTCTACCCGTACCAGTAGGACCGTATCTGGTGCCGGTAACAGCAATTTTATGGAATCTTTTCATAATTTTTTTAGACCCTCTTTTGCAAGGCCACCAGAGACAAC
The DNA here is from genome assembly GCF_048569485.1 of Anomaloglossus baeobatrachus. Taxonomy (NCBI): domain Eukaryota; kingdom Metazoa; phylum Chordata; class Amphibia; order Anura; family Aromobatidae; genus Anomaloglossus; species Anomaloglossus baeobatrachus. The sequence goes on from NW_027444249.1 coordinate 825,039, forward strand.
AAGTCTGACACATACTCAACGGCTGGAGAGGATGATACAGGAGTATCTCCAAATGAACATCGATGCCATGACTGTGCAACTGGAGCCTTGCTCCTTTTGGGCTTCAAACCTAGAAAAATGGCCAGAGCTCTCCAGTTACGCCTTGGAGATTTTGTCGTGTCCAGCTGCCAGCGTTGTCTCTGAACGTGTATTCAGTGCTGCTGGGTGTGTGCTGACAGATAAGCGCACGCGTCTGTCCAGTGACAATGTGGACAGACTGACGTTCATCAAAATGAACAAGTCATGGATCCAGAAGGAATTTACTACCCCTGTGTCATCCTGGGGAGAGTAAATGCTTGTTGATTTGGAATGTGCTTGATGCAAATCAAAACATCCTGTTTGCAACTAGGGCCCAAGTGCTGCCACTGATGGGGTGGGTGTCTGTGTGGCCCAATTTTTGGAAAAAAGGGAGACTCCGCTTGGAGTAACCCTTGCTTGCTGTGTTTTTAAAAGAAGCCAAGATGAACAGAGCTGGGATCAGGAAAGACTTTGCTACCTACCCCGGTGTCATCCTGGGGACGGATAAGAATAGCGTATTTTTGAATGTGCTTGATGCAAATGTAGCTGTGAAGTGTACAACTGGGGCACAACTGCTGCCACTGAAGGGGTGGGTGTGTGTGGGGCCCAATTTTTGGAAAAAAGGGAGACTCCGCTTGGAGTAACCCTTCCTTGCTGTGTTTTTAAAAGAAGCCAAGATGAACAGAGCTGGGATCAGGAAAGACTTTGCTACCTACCCCGGTGTCATCCTGGGGACGGTTAATTATGGCGTATTTTTGAATGTGCTTGATGCAAATCAAAACATCCTGTTTGCAACTAGGGCCCAAGTGCTGCCACTGATGGGGTGGGTGTCTGTGTGGCCCAATTTTTGGAAAAAAGGTAGACTCCGCTTGGAGTAACCCTTGCTTGCTGTGTTTTTAAAAGAAGCCAAGATGAACAGAGCTGGGATCAGGAAAGACTTTGCTACCTACCCCGGTGTCATCCTGGGGACGGTTAATTATGGCGTATTTTTGAATGTGCTTGATGCAAATCAAAACATCCTGTTTGAAACTAGGGCCCAAGTGCAGCCACTGATGGGGTGGGTGTCTGTGTGGCCCAATTTTTGGAAAAAAGGGAGACTCCGCTTGGAGTAACCCTTGCTTGCTGTGTTTTTAAAAGAAGCCAAGATGAACAGAGCTGGGATCAGGAAAGACTTTGCTACCTACCCCGGTGTCATCCTGGGGACGGTTAAGAATAGCGTATTTTTGAATGTGCTTGATGCAAATGTAGCTGTGAAGTGTACAACTGGGGCACAACTGCTGCCACTGAAGGGGTGGGTGTGTGTGGGGCCCAATTTTTGGAAAAAAGGGAGACTCCGCTTGGAGTAACCCTTGCTTGCTGTGTTTTTAAAAGAAGCCAAGATGAACAGAGCTGGGATCAGGAAAGACTTTGCTACCTACCCCGGTGTCATCCTGGGGACGGTTAATTATGGCGTATTTTTGAATGTGCTTGATGCAAATCAAAACATCCTGTTTGCAACTAGGGCCCAAGTGCTGCCACTGATGGGGTGGGTGTCTGTGTGGCCCAATTTTTGGAAAAAAGGGAGACTCCGCTTGGAGTAACCCTTGCTTGCTGTGTTTTTAAAAGAAGCCAAGATGAACAGAGCTGGGATCAGGAAAGACTTTGCTACCTACCCCGGTGTCATCCTGGGGACGGTTAATTATGGCGTATTTTTGAATGTGCTTGATGCAAATCAAAACATCCTGTTTGCAACTAGGGCCCAAGTGCTGCCACTGATGGGGTGGGTGTCTGTGTGGCCCAATTTTTGGAAAAAAGGGAGACTCCGCTTGGAGTAACCCTTGCTTGCTGTGTTTTTAAAAGAAGCCAAGATGAACAGAGCTGGGATCAGGAAAGACTTTGCTACCTACCCCGGTGTCATCCTGGGGACGGTTAATTATGGCGAATTTTGGAATGTGCTTGATGCAAATCAAAACATCCTGTTTGCAACTAGGGCCCAAGTGCTGCCACTGATGGGGTGGGTGTCTGTGTGGCCCAATTTTTGGAAAAAAGGGAGACTCCGCTTGGAGTAACCCTTGCTTGCTGTGTTTTTAAAAGAAGCCAAGATGAACAAGTCATGCGTCAGCAAAGACTTTATCTACCTACCCCGGTGTCATCCTGGGGACGGATAAGAATGGCGTATTTTTGAATGTGCTTGATGCAAATCAAAACATCCTGTTTGCAACTAGGGCCCAAGTGCTGCCACTGATGGGGTGGGTGTCTGTGTGGCCCAATTTTTGGAAAAAAGGGAGACTCCGCTTGGAGTAACCCTTGCTTGCTGTGTTTTTAAAAGAAGCCAAGATGAACAGAGCTGGGATCAGGAAAGACTTTGCTACCTACCCCGGTGTCATCCTGGGGACGGTTAATTATGGCGTATTTTTGAATGTGCTTGATGCAAATCAAAACATCCTGTTTGCAACTAGGGCCCAAGTGCTGCCACTGATGGGGTGGGTGTCTGTGTGGCCCAATTTTTGGAAAAAAGGGAGACTCCGCTTGGAGTAACCCTTGCTTGCTGTGTTTTTAAAAGAAGCCAAGATGAACAGAGCTGGGATCAGGAAAGACTTTGCTACCTACCCCGGTGTCATCCTGGGGACGGTTAATTATGGCGTATTTTTGAATGTGCTTGATGCAAATCAAAACATCCTGTTTGCAACTAGGGCCCAAGTGCTGCCACTGATGGGGTGGGTGTCTGTGTGGCCCAATTTTTGGAAAAAAGGGAGACTCCGCTTGGAGTAACCCTTGCTTGCTGTGTTTTTAAAAGAAGCCAAGATGAACAGAGCTGGGATCAGGAAAGACTTTGCTACCTACCCCGGTGTCATCCTGGGGACGGTTAATTATGGCGTATTTTTGAATGTGCTTGATGCAAATCAAAACATCCTGTTTGCAACTAGGGCCCAAGTGCTGCCACTGATGGGGTGGGTGTCTGTGGGGCCCAATTTTTGGAAAAAAGGGAGACTCCGCTTGGAGTAACCCTTGCTTGCTGTGTTTTTAAAAGAAGCCAAGATGAACAAGTCATGGGTCAGCAAAGACTTTATCTACCTACCCCGGTGTCATCCTGGGGACGGATAAGAATGGCGTATTTTTGAATGTGCTTGATGCAAATCAAAACATCCTGTTTGCAACTAGGGCCCAAGTCCTGCCACTGATGGGGTGGGTGTCTGTGTGGCCCAATTTTTGGAAAAAAGGGAGACTCCGCTTGGAGTAACCCTTGCTTGCTGTGTTTTTAAAAGAAGCCAAGATGAACAGAGCTGGGATCAGGAAAGACTTTGCTACCTACCCCGGTGTCATCCTGGGGACGGTTAATTATGGCGTATTTTTGAATTTGCTTGATGCAAATCAAAACATCCTGTTTGCAACTAGGGCCCAAGTGCTGCCACTGATGGGGTGGGTGTCTGTGTGGCCCAATTTTTGGAAAAAAGGGAGACTCCGCTTGGAGTAACCCTTGCTTGCTGTGTTTTTAAAAGAAGCCAAGATGAACAGAGCTGGGATCAGGAAAGACTTTGCTACCTACCCCGGTGTCATCCTGGGGACGGTTAAGAATAGCGTATTTTTGAATGTGCTTGATGCAAATGTAGCTGTGAAGTGTACAACTGGGGCACAACTGCTGCCACTGAAGGGGTGGGTGTGTGTGGGGCCCAATTTTTGGAAAAAAGGGAGACTCCGCTTGGAGTCACCTTGCGGTGTTTTACATGATTTTAGAATGGCGTGCCATGCCTATATCTGTGTGTCCTCCTCTTTTTCCTTGTCCAGCTGTTTTGTTTTCGCATGAGTATATGTCCTTGTCACTTTCCCATGTGTTTGTGTTGTGTTGTGAGTTGTTTGTCACCTTTTGGACACCTTTGAGGGTGTTTTCTAGGTGTTTTACTGTGTTTGTGATTGCCTGCCATTGTTTCCTATTGGCTCGAGTTCGGTTCGTCGAACGTTCGACGAGCCGAACTCGAACGGGAGCTCCGTTCGGCGAACCGACCTCGAGCCGAACCGGGACCGGTTCGCTCATCTCTACTCCTGGACATAGCATTCGAATTACCAGGTCCCTGAAGGCTGAAATGCGTAGTGGCCGGAAATCATGAACAATTACAATGGGCGTATGTGCTGTAGATCCTGCATCAGTTGTAGCTTGGAACTTTGTCTTTTCACGGATTTGCCCGTCTCTCATGGTGTTGGGCTATTTTCGGATCAAAATGGTGTGTCCCTCCTTGGCCCGTATCATGGGTTATTTCAGGGGCAAATTTAACTCTCTTAGCACTTTTCTCCTTAATTGTGGCCGTTGAATTGTGGGGTCAAGGTCTATCCAACCAGCATATTTGTTGTTTTTCAGACAATTTAGGGCTCGTGCATAGTAAGAATAACACAGGTTTCCAAGGGTAAAAATTTTTGAAAGATGTGATTTTTTTCATACTTTTGATCATTGGACTCAGTAAAAATATTGAAAAAATATCATCACGTACAGTTTTTTCACAAACACTGATTCTATAGGTGTTAGGGCCAGGTGGACGGGCAGACCCAGGAGGTGGATCTACTGGGCCGAACACCTTAATGAAGGCAAGGGGTCCGGTAGCCGGAGCACTACGGGTAGCAGGACAGTCCGTGCAAAAGAGTGGAATGGAGAAGTCCCTGGGACCACGGAGTCACTGATGGTAGTCCGGGTGACGGAGCTCAGGTTCGGAGGCCGAGATGTCAGGCAGAGTCCGGAACCGATGGAGCGAGAGGACGGGTCACCACAGGGATCAGAGATGGTACGGACTGACGGGATGGCAGATAGTCAGCGTTCGGGGTTCGGGAATCGGCAGGACCGGATGGCGAGGCAGGAGCGGCTCTAGAAGAGAGATAGGTAAGTATATCACAGAGACACAAGGAGACCTGACTCCTAGCTTAGGAAACACGAAGAACAGGCCCCGCCCACTTGGACATTAAACCCCTTTATACCCTGTACCTGTGTGTTCAATTTCCTGTCAGTGGACGCTGGCCCTTTAAGAGAGGGTCAATGACCGCGCGCGCGCCCTAATGCGCATGCGCGAGGCCCGGGTGCCAGAAGCCAGGGCACGGAGCGGTGTATAGGAAGCAGGGGAGCCGGCCTGGAGCAGGGCTGCCAACGGGCGCCGGGAGCGGGGACCGGGCCGCCTGGGGACCGCAGGTGGTGGAGGCTGGAGACCGTGGAGCGGGGGATGTCTGCCAGAGGAGCCGGGGAGCGAATCAGGGAAGCCGGGGAGCGTGGCAGGTGAGCCGGGGGGCAGAGCAGGGGACCCGGAGAGCGTGACAATAGGTTTCCAAAAGGTTAGAATTCTGAAAAGATTCCCTCCATACTTTTCTGAAGATGGTGCTCTAGTGTATTCAAGCGATGTTCCTGTGCTGATGGAAAATGTAACATTAAGTACAATGTGAGCGAGTGGAGACACGTCATTGTTTCATCCAAAAAGTCTGAAAGCTGTGCTACTGTTCAATGGCAGTAAGTATTCTTCAGTGTGTGTAGGGCATGTGTCGCGGGCAGAGGGGCCACGCACGCTACGCTCGGGTTCGGGGACTTCTGCTGCTGCTGCTGCTCGGTGGCTCGAGCGGAGGGCCAGATCCGGGGACTCGAGCAGCGCTCCTCGCCCACGAGTGAAAAGGGGGTGGTTTGTTTGGGGAGATAGTTAGTGACGTCACCCACAGGTCGTGGTGATAATGGGCACCACCACTGCTGGTGACGGGGATCCCGGGAGCGATGGCAGGGAGCAGCTAGGATGTTGGTTCCCCCTCCGTGGGTAGGGGTTGGTGATCCCGGGGCCCGGTGGCGGTACGGGGAGGCTGGATGGCTGGGGTGTACGTACCGAGGGAGCCCGTTTGCCCGCAGGCGCTGGCCCTTGGATCTCTAGCCTATGGCGGTGGCTTTTTATCCTCACGGTGTGGACGGTTGCCTTCTGTCGGGTCTTGGGTGTTAGGGAACCCCTGGGATTCCGGTCACTCTCGGATTTGACCATTGTCGGCGGCTCCTAGCCTGGTCAGGGTCCAATGGCCCTGCCTTTGTGCTTGGTACAGATCCGCTCACCGGTTCAGTTCCCCTCGGGTCACCGCCCGTCCCCGGTCCTACGGTTCAGCTGACTTGTACCACCTCCTGCAGACGGCCACCACCGTCTGCCGACCTTGCTGACAGTGCCTGGGCTCCTACCCAGACACTAACAGTTTCTGTCCTCTCACTTTCCACTACAAAACTAAACTAACTGCTTTTTCCCGCCTCCAGGCCTGTGAACTCCTCGGTGGGTGGGGCCAACCGCCTGGCTCCGCCCCACCTGGTGTGGACATCAGACCCTGGAGGAGGCAACAAGGATTTTGTGTGACTGATGTAGACTATCCAGGGGAGGGGGTGTGTGTGATTTTGTGTTTGTGACTACCTGGCTAGTCCAGGGCGTCACACATGCTATGCACTTGGAAGAAAGCTGTGAGAATTTAGACTTTATTCTCAAGAAACTTAACTACAAGGAGCATGGATGGTCAATATGTGGTGGTCTAAAAATGTTCTCATTGCTTCTTGGGCAGCAAGGAGGATATATTAAATACCCATGCTGTTCTGCCTCATGGCAGCCTGCTAATAGTCATTCATTGAAATTTCTGTTACAACCCCTAGAGGTCATTGTTATTCTTTTGAATTGCTGAGTTTCCCTTTAAGCTAAATGTATTCTGGGTAAGGAATGCCTCCCTGAGCTGAGAAGAAGCCTGCAGCCATTTTCTCTTTGGATTTGTCAGGAAAGGACATGCCGACTTACCTCTCTGTACATTCACCCCTGCCTAGTGTAATCCGGTGAGCAAAGCAAATTACATGTGTTAGTGATAGAATCCTAGATGGAAGAGTGTAGTAAATGCATTGTACATTGTACTTCTACACCTTTAGTGTCATCCCTGTCTTGTTTGTCTAGATAAGATTTCTATGTATTGCAGATGCAGTGACCTTTCACCTACATTCTCGTAAGAACTGCATCTCATGTACTGTTATGCTATGTTAACTCTGTATTAACACTGTACTGACTGTAATCATTTTCTTGTTATAGTTTTTACCCGTATAAAACAGTATCTTGGATATACCGTATTCTGTCTTCAACTGCATCTTGGATATTCCTATATTCACTGTATATTCCATGTATACTGCAATCAAGTTCACGTTACCAGCTAATAAATCAAGGCTATTGAACTCCACAGTCTGTTTATTTGAAATGTGAACTAGGGTTTAGCTGTATGCTAGAGATTCACAGCATTACGTAAAAGAAGGCAGAACACATGCTTTTTGTGTGAATTGGAAAGCCAGGTTAGGACTCTTCACTGGAGCAAAAAAAATTGGCCAACAAGAACATCTTTGTAACCGGGACTCAAGAACATTGTTGCATAAAGCTTAGTTGATCCCACCTAAAGTTCTCTGGCCACCACTCCACTGTAAGCTTGGACTGATGAAGCTGTTTGTGAAAGCGCTACTGAAAGAAGGAGAGATGTTTAAGTACCTGTGTACCAAGTTTCAGGGACTGTCAGAATCAAGTCTGAAGGAAGGTGTGATGCCCTGGCAAAACCAGGTAGTTACAGATAGGCCCCCGCACAACACCTTTCCTCACTTAGGAAACACACAGCCGACCTGAAACCCTAGTCACCTAGGACCCTGAAGCCAGGACCGAAACCAGCGGCCTAGCTAATTAAATGATTGAGGGCAGGATTATAGGTCCTATCCCACCTAAAGTCCCTCAAAGAAGACAACAGCCCACTGATAGGGATAAGGCCACCGCCAGGGCCCTTAGATCCCACGGGCCAGCGCCTGCGGGCACGGCTCCTTAGGCCATATCCAGCCGGGAGCGGACTCCTGAGTTCCAGACCAGGCAGTCCACCATACACAAAAACAAGTGCAGAGTAAAGGACAGCGACCACCAGCCTGGGTGGGGGACCTGAATGCAACCGGCCGGGGCGGCAGGCCACCAGCACCTTTGGTTTACCGAAAGACTCGTGTGATTCATTTACTGTGAGTAACCAAACATCCCCCTGCTTGCTCAGGCGCGCCGGCCCTTGCCATCACCATACCCTGCACAAAGACACTGGGCCCCGGGGCAATTATCCCTACACACGGAGGGGTTAACATCCAGCTGCCACTACATCTCTCCCGGGTATCCCATAACGGCAGCGGTGGTGTCCCACCTCACCACACACCGTTGGTGGCGTCACAAACTTAATACGGCCTAGCCCATACATCTACATTCCTCCTTTTATTCGACATGTCCGCGAGACCCCCGGGTCGAGCCACTCTCTTAGAAGGTCTGGATCCGACCAACGGCGGCTGCTGGCACAGGGGCAGCACAAAAGCATTTTTGTGGGTTCGGATATTCAGAAACCCATGAATGAAGGATGACGTGTTTTAAACAATAATGAAAACTGTTGAAAAAAGGGCTTGGGACTCTTTGAAAGAAGCAATAAATACGTTTCTAGGTAACAACAAAGAATCAAAATTTAAGTCCATCGTGGAGAACATGCTGAAACGTTTCAAAGCCTTGGGTTGTCTAATGAATTTGAAGTTACATTTTTTACATTCCTATTTGGACTACTTGTCTGAAAACCTTGGTGCTGGTGGGAAGAACAAGAAGGTTTTCATCGGAATATCAAGGAGATGGAACGACGATACCAAAGTAAATGAAACGTGAACATGATTGCCGGATGCTTCACAGAGAAGATCCACAGGCCTTCTATAAGAGAAAAGGGGGATCTAGAGAAAAGGAAAAAGTGCAAGAATAAATTTCTAATAAAGTTGCAGAATGACTGTACAATAAATAAATGTATTTTATATATAAAATTGTGAATATTTTTGGTTACAATAAGTATTTTTCTTGTTCATGTCACTTGTATGTAACTTCACACATGGATTGTACAAAATCAATATTTGATGGTTAAAAAAAAATATTTTTTTTTTTTTTTTTAAATCAGGACATTAGAAAACATAATAATCAGTCACTGGATTTGAAGTTTCATAAACCAAAATTTTACATAGCTGTGTAATTTGTCGGGCACCCACCGACAATAGAATAGCGCCAGATTTAGGAAGCTGGCTGAGGTCTGCAAAGTCTGTAGCCAGGTGACAAAATTGTCCAACCTGGGTTTCTTCCTTAAGTAGTCTCTGGTATGATGATATGGTATAATCCTGGCAGCCGGAGTCGAAATCCCTAGATTGCGGTTATGATCTCCAATCGGAATTGGAGCCCCTAGATTGAAGCCATGTAGCCAAGTGATCCTCTAGTTGAAGCCAAAGTCCCTAGACCGAGTCCACAAGGCATCCTGGTTCTGATCCCCTAGCCAGCTCCTAAGAGCTTAGACTAGATCATGCAACATCCATCAACAACCTGGTGACTCCAAGAAGTCCCCTTTTATAGCCATAACCTTCCCTTAGGATATACTGTGCCCTTATCAGATTGGTTGTACAAGGTTGCTTCTCTTATTGGATGAATTTCAAGCTGCATGGATAATGTTCATTTAAATGATGTGGATAGAAAGACTGAAGATATCTACATGTAGTCTGAAATCCATCATGAATCAATACTATTTTACACAGTCATAAGCAGCCCATGGGCATTCACCTGCATTCAAACCAATAACAGCTCATAGACCAGACAATCCATCTACCACTGGACCAAAGACAGGAAGTTAAATCCACTGCCTGCGGTAACCAACTTAATCCTATAGGCTACTCACACAACAAACCCAACAGAAAGGAAAAAAACATGGCTTTGATTATCCATCCATTGAAAACGCATAACCATTGTGAGCCATTGGACAATGCAATTGGACACTTGGTGACATGGTGCACGGCCCAATGAATCAAGTCTTTACTTCATATTCACGGTTTAAGCCCTTGGGTTCTAATGTGCCCAGAGTACATATCCAGAAAGATTCTCTTTCTTTGAGCTAAACACAAGTCAACAATACATTGTAAGCAGATTCTATTACCAGTCCCACACCATTTTGTGACGCATAATCACACAGTGATCCAATTAAGATTCCAAGTCATCGAACATGTCCAAGCCATACGCAGAGGAGGCAATAGAATTAGGAAGCTCAAAGAAAGGGAATCTTTCTGGATATATACTCTGGGCACATTGGAACCCAAAGGCTTAAACCATGAATATGAAGTACAGACTTGATTCATTGGGCCATGCATGGACATAATGGACATAATTCTAATAGGCAGGACAGGTAATAAGGAGCACAAGTTATATGCTAAAATGTGTTGTGTGACAAGACAGACACAGGAAAGGACATGATAACAGGTGTAGGGACCAACAAGGTGAGACAAGGGGTATCAGGATAGGGTCAAGTAGGTATGAATGTAGTAATGGGGCAGGCATAGAGAATTGTATGTGAATGTGAATTACAATAAATCACTAAGGAAAGGAATATGTGAGTGTGTGCCTAATGTAAACTAATATTGTACTGGCAAAATTATAGATGGAAAGGGAGAAGGGGAGGGGGGAGAGAGGAGGCTGTAATTGACTACAAGGGTATGAGTTATGAGTGATCATAGGGATAGTGTTACATAAGTGGAAATACCTATGGAGGACCGGATGTGTAAGCGCATACCTTATACAAACCTATAGAGTGCTGATGGGTGAGAGTGTGATGTTAGATATAAGACATCCTATAGTGAATAGTGAGCCGTAATCAAGTGCAACAGGGATATTTCACGTGACTATGGGAACCTGGAAGGTAAAGAAAGGGGAGAAAAAACTGTTAGACAAGGTAATCAGACATAATGTAACCAGTTGATCAGACATGATCACCTGGTTTGAGACCCCCTGCCTTACACTATATAGATATCATGTTCATTCCCCATCTATCTTGCTCAGGAGAGCATCTCCCTCCCCCGGCACCAAGAGCAGCTCATACTGAATTGTTACATTGACTAGTAACACTGCACACAGAAATGCACCTTAATATTCCACTGTTAACCCTTTCCTCCCAGCAGTAACACACAACTCCTCACCTTGAAATCATGGTGATTTATGGTCAGAATGACTTCAATGCGGTCAGTGATTTCTATTCTAGCTCTGCTCACATAGATTTTATATCCACACTCAACTATAGGCCGTTCTTCATATTTTGGGGGCTTTTAGTCAGATATACTAGTTTGTGCCTGTATAGTATTGGTGTAGATGGGAGTGTAGGGCATGGGTTACATGGCACTGTGGTGGAATACTGATGGGAGGTATTGGTGCTGTGTTTGATGCTTCTACTGGGTATTTTCCTACAAATACTGGAACAGCTCACTGCTTAGAATGATCCTTCCCAGCTCTATAATATATTATATATACCCCACAATGCAGGCTCACACACACATTTGTCTCAAGTGTGTTGTAGGGACACAGATACAGTCTTGGTCATGTGACTAAAGGCTACTTTACACACTGCGATATCGGTCCCGATATCGCTAGTGTGGGTACCCGCCCCCATCTGTTGCGCGACACGGGCAAATCGCTGCCCATGCCGCACAACACCGACCAGACCCGTCACACATACTTACCTGCCCGGCGACGTCGCTGTGTCCGGCGAACCGCCTCCTTTCTAAGGGGGCGGTCCGTGCGGCGTCACAGCGACGTCACTGAGCGACCGCCCAATAGCAGCGGAGGGGCGGAGATGAGTGGCCGGAACATCCCGCCCACCTCCTTCCTTCCTCATAGCGGCTGGGAGGCAGGTAAGGAGAGGTTCCTCGTTTCTGCGGTGTCACACGGAGCGATGTGTGCTACCGCAGGAGCGACGAACTACATCGTTACTGCTGCAGTAACGATAATCGAGAATGGAGACCCATGTCACCGATGAGCGATTTTGCACGTTTTTGCAACGATGCAAAATCGCTCATCGGTATCACACGCAGCAACATCGCTAATGCGGCCGGATGTGCGTCACAAATTCCGTGACCCCAACGACTCCGCATTAGCGATGTCGCAGCGTGTAAAGCCCCCTTTAGTGGGAGTGGTGTACAGGGTCTTAGCAGTAAAGAGTATTCCATATTTCTGCCAGATACCCACAGAGATATTGAAATCTGAAAAAAGAGACTTCTGCTCATTGAAGGTAAGAACTGCTCACATAGCGTTCAACTCCACAACAAACGAGTGCTCTAGCACTGGCATCTCAGCAGGGATATTCCCCTACTACACATGTGTGTCTAGGTCACTGTGACAGTTTACAGGACATAACTCAGGGCACCTAGACAGAAGGCAGAGGGACTACTTTCTATTTCTGGTGTAGAGCTTAGTACAATATATATATATTTATACTATTACATGGGACATATGTACCTTGTATTACCATTATTCGCTGTATATGAACCCCTTTTCTCCGGGCATTATTTGTCTATAGCATTTTTCACGAACCTGAGGCAACTGAGAACCCTTCAGTGAAGGAATTCCACTAACCCTCACAATACCTACCAGGGGCCTCCCTGCAGTAACTCAGGTAGTTGTACCCATTCTCTTTCCGCATTCTATGTGTTCTTCTTTCTTCTTTTTTTTCTTTTTTCTTCTTTTTATTTCTATCATGTAGTTCAGGGGTTTATAGATATATGTCCTGCATCTCATATTTCCTTTAGTGGTGCTTCTTACCCATTCTCATATCATTTACCCTAGTATTTCATGATCCTGAGGCGACTGAGAACCCTTTAATAAAGGAATCCTTTTTCACCTGAATTGTCAAGTGATACTTACCAGTGACTATCACGTAATGTTACAGGTAGTTCCATTTTCTTCCTCTTCTTTCTCTCCTTTCTTCTTTGTCACACGGTCCATTGTGTTATAGCCCACGTGTCATGATAACACTTGTACCATCTTTTCATTTAGATTCCACCTACAATTATTTACCGATTCCAGTTCTGGAATAGGCTTTCATCATCTACCACTAGAATTCTCAAGTTCATAAGGTACTGAGACATATACATGTTCACACCATTATAAAGAACAAAGTATAAACATTGAGGTTTTTCTCACACCCATGTTCCTGTGTTCTTTGATATGATATAAATTGGTGCTTCACTTGCCCAAGGTTGATGTAGATATAAGGGGCTTTTCATATTATAGCAAATTTATATTACACCTTTATGATGTCCTTTTGTTAAATTTATTGTTGAAAAAAAGCATATGCATATATACACATTGTCTTCCCAGTATATGATGATACAAGCAAGGCTATATATAGGTCTTTTTAGAAAAACCTTTAGAAAAACCTTTGCACATAATTATATTATATGGCTATTATGAACGGTCTTTCACAAATTGATATATGTAGTGGTCATTGAATGTTGGTTGAATTTAAACATTGTTTAATTTTATGCAAATTATAACCAATTAAATATATGCATAAATAGTGCTCTAGGCAACAGCTGAGTTATCCTTGAGGAAGGGGGCCGTTACACGCCCCCGAAACGCGCGTCGGATCAGGACTCTGTTTTTGCCTACCTCACCTGTGCGGTGATAACCTGCCAAGTAATCTCTCCCTCGTGTGGAATCAACCGGCTTCCACTGGACACGGTACGGATTGCCTGCTGGAGAGGTTGAGAGGTTACCGCTGACATTTCCTTTGTCTGCAACCAGGATACATTGGTACCTCCAGCGGTTCTGCATTGCTCGTTTGGAAGCGGATCGGAGCCTTGTGTGGTGCTAACCTGCCAAGCAACTTCCTCCTGTGTGGAATCAGTCAGCTGACACTGGATACGGTCTGGACTGCCCGCTGGAGAGGCTGAGTAGTTACCGCTGATCTTATTGTTGTCCGCAGCCAACATCTTGGTGCTTTCAGTGGCTTCGTACTGCTTGATTTCGAAAGTACATTTGGGAGAATACGGGACCGGCTGGTTTGTGGCCTTGTGAAGTGTTATAAAGGCTCTGTAAAGAGGGATGTCGGTAACCATACATCTCCCCCAGAGCCAGCACTAGTCGCGGCCACTGGCCTCAAAACGTCCGCTCTGGAAGTCTAACAGGTCAATCCTGTACATAGCGGTTCCAGCCTAATCAACGGAGAAATCCGGGGTGTTTTTTGCGGTCAAGTTGTTGTGAGGTTTATTCCCCCAGGCCCTGGGGGCGAATATAACGTCGCAAACTTATATTGTACAACTTAAAACTTGTAAGTTAGCCAGGGGTGGTATAGTACATCTTTCATTGTATAAGTCTAAATTATTAACCAAACAAAATATATGCCACCGGCCGGGGCATTACATTAGACTGGTAAAACTAAATCAATGTGAATATTGTATCACCTCGAAGTTAATTGGTTATACAAAAGAATTTTATTCTCATTACTTTCATTTTTTATTTTATGTGGTCCTTGTTTTATGTGGTCCTTGGTTTTAGTAATAATCAGTGTATTGTATATTATCAAATACTCTGTCTTGAAACAAGGATAGCAAAAAATTTTTTATTTGTGGTCTATTAATAAAATTATAAAAACCCATCTAGCGCTGGTTTATTGTGGATTTTTACTTAAAATCCTTTACACAGTTTATTAAAGGCTACTTTACACACTGCGATATCGGTCCCGATATCGCTAGTGTGGATACCCGCCCCCATCTGTTGCGCGACACGGGCAAATCGCTGCTCATGCTGCACAACACCGACCAGACCCGTCACACATACTTACCTGCCCGGCGACGTCGCTGTGACCGGCGAACCGCCTCCTTTCTAAGGGGGCGGTCCGTGCGGCGTCACAGCGACGTCACTGAGCGACCGCCCAATAGCAGCGGAGGGGCGGAGATGAGTGGCCGGAACATCCCGCCCACCTCCTTCCTTCCTCATAGCGGCTGGGAGGCAGGTAAGGAGAGGTTCCTCGTTTCTGCGGTGTCACACGGAGCGATGTGTGCTGCCGCAGGAGCGACGAACTACATCGTTACTGCTGCAGTAACGATAATCGAGAATGGAGACCCATGTCACCGATGAGCGATTTTGCACGTTTTTGCAGCGATGCAAAATCGCTCATCGGTGTCACACGCAGCAACATCGCTAATGTGGCCGGATGTGCGTCACAAATTCCGTGACCCCAACGACTCCGCATTAGCGATGTCGCAGCGTGTAAAGCCCCCTTTAGTGGGAGTGGTGTACAGGGTCTTAGCAGTAAAGAGTATTCCATATTTCTGCCAGATACCCACAGAGATATTGAAATCTGAAAAAAGAGACTTCTGCTCATTGAAGGTAAGAACTGCTCACATAGCGTTCAACTCCACAGCAAACGAGTGCTCTAGCACTGGCATCTCAGCAGGGATATTCCCCTACTACACATGTGTGTCTGGGTCCCTGTGACAGTTTACAGGACATAACTCAGGGCACCTAGACAGAAGGCAGAGGGACTACTTTCTATTTCTGGTGTAGAGCTTAGTACAATATATATATATATACTATTACATGTGACACATGTACCTTGTATTACCATTATTCGCTGTATATGAACCCCTTTTCTCCGGGCATTATTTGTCTATAGCATTTTTCACGAACCTGAGGCAACTGAGAACCCTTCAGTGAAGGAATTCCACTAACCCTCACAATACCAACCAGGGGCCTCCCTGCAGTAACTCAGGTAGTTGTACCCATTCTCTTTCCGCATTCTATGTGTTCTTCTTCTTTCTTCTTTTTTTTCTTTTTTCTTCTTTTTATTTCTATCATGTAGTTCAGGGGTTTATAGATATATGTCCTGCATCTCATATTTCCTTTAGTGGTGCTTCTTACCCATTCTCATATCATTTACCCTAGTATTTCATGATCCTGAGGCGACTGAGAACCCTTTAATAAAGGAATCCTTTTTCACTTGAATTGTCAAGTGATACTTACCAGTGACTATCACGTAATGTTACAGGTAGTTGCATTTTCTTCCTCTTCTTTCTCTCCTTTCTTCTTTGTCACACGGTCCATTGTGTTATAGCCCACGTGTCATGATAACACTTGTACCATCTTTTCATTTAGATTCCACCTACAATTATTTACCGATTCCAGTTCTGAAATAGGCTTTCATGATCTACTCACTAGAATTCTCAAGTGCATAAGGTACTGAGACATATACATGTTCACACCATTATAAAGAACAAAGTATAAACATTGAGGTTTTTCTCACACCCATGTTCCTGTGTTCTTTGATATGATATGTGTTCATTTCCTTCACTATATAGGATTGCAAGTTTTCCATTTGTACCTTAATGGCAATGACGCTATACAATTGAACACATATCATCCTGTTATCCATATAGGTGTGTATTTACCTGCTTGACTATTTTTGGTTGTTTGATCCAGAATGTTTCTCCAGATAGGTCATGTGGAAATTTTCTTTCCTCAGTACAAATGTTTTCACTATGGCTTTGGAAAAATTTTTTGTATGTGCATCATGGTCATTTGACCCATTGTACTCTCAAGTAGCAATATATTGTACTGTTATGTTGTACTATGTACTAATTACGTGTTTATATGGTTTTGTAACCCTTTATGATCTTAGATAACTTTATCCTTGATAAAGACCTAAAAACAAGGTCGAAACGTTGGATGAATTATCCTTTTGCACAAATAAAGAATTTTCAGCATTCCAAGAGTTCTTTTCTTACGTTATTGATCACTATAGTGTGCCAGAGCTATTTCTATTGAATTGACTCTTATTTTTTCTGAGCACCTGCTATATACACAGTGACCCAGACATATTCAAGTTTCATTCAGAAGGCAGAGGGAAGCCTTAGCAGCTGAGCCTATATCTTGGCTTGTGAGCATTAGAACAGGCCGGCGATTACAGGGTAACATGAAAAATGTCCAGCTTGCATTATGACTAGAACATGACAATATCCTTTTAAGTACTAACCTATGATGCGTTCCTAAGCAGTTGATGTTATATGTTCTACATTTCATTTTCTGCATACTTTACAAGTAGTAGAATTTGCTTTGATATAGGCAACTGGATTTTCACAATGAAAGGCAAAGGATAACGCCCGAAAAAGACGCCATACATTATGTCAGTGCCATCACTGACAAACCTGGATTGACCATGAAATACATCAATCCCCTTAAAGGTGAGTTAAAACAAGTTTTAACTAAATTGCCTTAATATTGTCATGCATTAGAATGACTGTCTTAGGTAATGATAAATATTTTCTACAGGAAGAGGAGTGTTTGCTGAAACTGAAATCGAAAAAGGGAGTTTTGTTGCAGAATATCGAGGCGAGCTCACGTATGCACTTACGATGGTAGACAACTACTCGAGATTTATGGTTGTGGTACAAGTCAAAGATCTAATGGCCCATACTGCAGCGAAGGTCTTCCAAGCACACTTATGCAGACCTCATGGCTACTCAGAGAGAGTCCTCACAGATCAAGGCACAGCCTTTGAAGCGGAAATCTTCAAGGACTTCTGCAGCTTTTACCGATGCAGGAAGATGCGCACTACACCCTACCATGCTCAAACCAATGGTTATCAACCTGCTCAGGACTTTACCCCATATTCCAGATGTGGCCTTACAAGTGATTTATAGAGGGGTAACAATACGTTGGGATCACCGGATCTAATCTCCCTTTTTTATACACCCTAAAATCTTGTTTGCTTTAGAATAAACAATAACATCATAAAGGTATAGCAGTACCGTTTCAAAGTTTTGGTGTCCCAAGCAGCATTCCATCAGCCTCTGGAAGGTTCCTGGCAAATTGCACAGCTCGAAGGGCATGCTTTTGAACTCGCAGAGACCCATCGGGGTGGCAAAGGCGGTCTTCTCCCGGTCTGCCTCAGCAACGGACACTTGCCAATAGCGACTAGTGAGATCAAGGGTAGAAAAATAATTTGCAGTTCTCAATGCAGCTAGCTATTCCTCAATACAGGGGAGTGGTGCTGTCCTTCTTCTTTAACAGGACCAACGGAGCTGCCCAGAGGCTACAACTGTCACGGATAACCCCAGCCTCCTTCATGTTGCTCAACATGTCCTTGGTACACTGGTAATGTGCAGGTAGTTTTGGCTTATATCTCTCTTTGATGGGTGGGTGTGCACTTGTGGGGATGTAGTGTTTGACCCCTTTTATTCTTCAAAAGTCTAGCGGATGTTTGCTGAAGACTTGCTCGTATTCTTGCACTAGCCTGTAGACCCCCTTCTTGTGATGTGAAGGTGTGGAGTCAGTGCCTACGTGTAATTCCTTACACTACTCCTCTGGCTGACTTGGTGAGCTGTCACTGAATGGGTGGGCTGAAGCAATGGTGGATGCTGCTGTTTGGATAGCATGTGTATCTACTGAGAACAGCTTATCAATGGTGGCAAATCGGAGCAGCTTAATCTCTTGCTCTCCGCAGTTCAACACTCTCATGGGCACTCTTCCCTTCCATATTAATGAATAAAACTATGATGTAAATAGCATATAGATACCCCACAAATGCAGATAAAAGTAGGTTATGGGAAAAGGGGGAAGAGAGAAACAGGAAAATAGTGGAATAAAGTATACCTTCCAGGTGGGAGAGGAAATGGCAGCACAGCCAGTGGAGGTGAAGCAAGGGGAGCCTGCAACTAAAGAGTTGAGAGCGTTATCACATGGTGACTGAGCCTGATTGTAACGGGAGCATAGAGGTGCCGATCCTGTCTTACCTGCGTTGGTGTAGAAGTGGGTGTCCTGTGGTGGAGTCAGCTATGTGCAGTGGTGGCCGTGGGTTCTTTTATGTGCGACCGTAGTAATAGCTGCGCCCACTTCCTGTATGGGAGTGGAATGCAGTGAGGGTAATGGAACGCACGCCTGCGCATTTGTGTTTAACGTCGCGCATGTGCAGAACGGAGAAAAGGCTGCGCTCACTTCCTAATGAAAGGGAGTGAGACGCATCTGGGAAGAGAAGGGAAAAGATTAGGGTTTGGGGATGATGAAAGGGCTTTCTACGGGCAAGGATGGTAAAGGGTGGCAGTGACGGAAAGTCAGGCAGCCTGTCCTGTCCTGTCCTGTCCGTCCGTCTTTTTGTATCATGAATTGGAAAGACTGCAAGGGGGAGGGGAGGTGCTTGTGTCCAAAAGGAGGAGTTATTCAGATTCATTGCAGTGGGCGGCGGCTGCAAAAAGCACCATTCTTCTTGTTTTTGCTCTGCAAAACAGCCTTTTCAAGGGTTGGCTTGGGTGACAAAATGTCTTCTGTAGGCGTGGGTTTGTCTCCCTCTCCCTAAGATGTGTCCGGTATAGGCCAGGGTGCCACTCAAGGCCGTAACCAATTCGGGTTATAGCTTCTCGGCCTTTTGGCTAAGATCAAGTGTAGTTTCGGAGGACGCTACCTTGGTCGGTACTGGAAGGTGCCTGGGATTGCACGTCTGCCGGCCTTGAGGAAGTGTGTGCGCCTTCTGGTGACACATAGCCCTCTTGTGCCTGGACGGTTCCCAGGCAACGGGAGGCGATCACCTTTGTTATTTTGAAGTCCTACTGATAAACAGAAAAAAAAAAAAATTAAATCTGTTCTTATCAGTTTAATATCTGATACGTCCCCTCTCTGGGGACCATATATTAAATGGATTTTTAGAACAAGGAGATGGAAAAAATCTTGCTCTGTCCACTGCACGCATTGACCTGGTATTGCAGTACCTCCAGGACCGGTGCACCCCTTCTTAACCCAGTTTCCAAAAGCAGAACTCAATTCACCTGATTCAAATGAGCCCCATTAGTGAATTGAAAGAAAGCAAAAACTTTATATGCACCTCAATTTGGCCAATTCACTTTTCACACTTTCACCCTTTTTTTTATCTTTCACACCTTTTACTTGCTTTATTGATGCAAAAAGCTGTGCCAAATAGCAAACTCATCTCCACTCAACTTGACCAACTCTGCTATGTCCCGTGCAGTATCTTATTCTCAGTCTTATCTAGATCATTTGCAATTGAATAGAATAGATCCCTTTTGGCTGCTTATGACTGTGTAAAATATGTAGTTTTACTGGGCTGGGATGAGAGAATCCATTGAAGCATGGTGTAGGGATTGTGGTTCCTGTGTGCTAAGAAGAGAGGCTGGCACCAGCCAGAAAGCCCCATTGCAGCCAATAATCACTTAATAACTTTTTCAACTTGTCATCATATGGGAGGCCTTCCATTCCTTGTAGTAGTCTAGTTGCCCACCTTTGAACTGACTCTAACTTCTGAATGTCCTTATTAAAATGTGGAGCCCAAAACTGGTTCCCATATTCCAGATGTAGCCTTACAAGTGATTTATAGAGGTGTAACAATACGTTGGGATCACGGGATCTAATCTCCCTTTTTATACACCCTAAAATCTTGTCCCAAGCAGCATTCCATCAGCCTCTGGAAGGTTCCTGGCGCATTGCACAGCTCGAAGGGCATGCTTTTGAACTCGCAGAGACCCATAGGGGTGGCGAAGGCGGTCTTCTCCTGGTCTGCCTCAGCAACGGACACTTGCCAATAGTGACTAGTGAGATCAAGGGTAGAAAAATAATTTGCAGTTCTCAATGCAGCTAGCGATTCCTCAATACGGGGAGTGGTGCCGTCCTTCTTTTTTAACAGGATCAACAGAGCTGCCCAAAGGCTACAACTGTCACGGATAACCCCAGCCGCCTTCATGTTGCTCAACATGTCCTTGGTACACTGGCAATGTGAAGGTGGTATTGGCTTATAGCTCTCTTTGATGGGTGGGTGTGCACCTGTGGGGATGTGGTGTTGGACCCCTTTTATTCCCCCAAAATCTAGCGGGCTTCCCACCGGTAACCCGCTCCCCAGCTTGGATGGATGCTGAGGGAGCCCCTTTTGCCCGCAGGCTCTGGCCCTGGGAACTGTAGCCTTGGCGGTGACTGTGCTTCCCTCTACGGTGTGAGCTGTTGCCTTCAATCGGGTCTTGACTGCTGGGAAACCCTGGAGGTTCCTGTCGCTAACGGATTTGACCGGTTTTACGGCGACTCCTAGCCTGGTCGGGGTCCGTAGGCCCTGCCGGATGGTGCTGGCTTCTCTTCACTCCCCGATCTGGTACCGGCGGGCCACCGCCCATCCCCGGTCCGTACGGTTCACTCCAATCAGCCTCTCCTGCAGAAGGTCACCACCGTCTGCCAACCTTGCTGAGTGCCCGGGCCACACACCCGGACACGGTCAGTCTCCTCTCCTCTTCACTTCTCTAACTCCAAAACTGATCTCTAATCTGACTCCTTTTCCCGCCTCCAGGACTGTGAACTCCTCGGTGGGTGGGATCAACCGCCTGGCCCACCCCCTGGTGTGGACATCAGCCCCTGGAGGAAGGCAACTAGGATTTGTGTTTAGCTTCGGTGTGCCTAGCCGGAGTGTAGAGTGTGTTGGTGTAGTACCTGTGACGACCTGGCTTGTCCAGGGCGCCACATTCCCCTATAGTAAAATGCAGACCGTCCGCGGGCTGCCCGTCCATCACCGGTTTTATTTTCACAACTGAAAAAGAATAAAACGGTAAAACATGTAAAAGCATCATAAACATTTTACAACGGTACAGCTTCCGCTCTTCTCCCACCCAAACAACCTGGCCCTGATGCTGCCCCTAAGAAGCGGGCAGCACCCCTTGACCCCAGTCCAGCACCAAGTTGCCCGAGCGGGTTCTGTGTCTTTCAGGGGGCCCACGTCCAAGGGGACCCCTGAACCCCCGGAGGATCGCCACCGGTTACGGTAGTGGCGGGCCTAGGCCATCCCTTTCCTCCAGGCCCATCCTCCCAAATCAGCCTCTCCGGAGGCGGTAACGGTGTCAAGCCAACAAACATTTTTATTTACATTGCACTAAGTTTGTGGTTGCCCTGCAAGTTCTCGGGCTTGTCCGTAAGCAGTTCCTTACGCAATGGTTGCACAGTCCCTACGGGGACAACAGTTGCCGGCAACGGCCGGTTTAATCACGGTTCAATCAGGTAAACTTCTTTGGTTGATCATCTTTACTTATCATTTAAAACTTTCAAACTGGTACACTCAACACATAAAGCCCCCCCCTTTTAAAGAGTAGTTTCCCTGTACCTAAGTGGGGGTCTACCTAGGTTGGGGCGAGTGGACCTTCGGGGTCCGGTGTCAGTGGTGACAGGCAGTGGGGCAGAGGGAACAGTCAGTTCCTCCTCCCTGCTATCATGTGGGGCAGGCGGAGGCGTAGGGGAGCTGGGTACAGGTACATCCCTGGGCACTGGCTCGCGGTTAACCGTTTCCATCATTTCTTCATCCACGGGTTGTGGGAACAGTATCACTGGAAGGATCACCGCACCGTTCTGTGTAGGCCAGTCTGCTGGAAAATCACCCATCATGGTGTGGATTACCTCTTTTTCCTTCTCCACTGGACTGGGAACTGGAGCCTCATCCGCTACTCTCAATGCTGGTGGGCACTTCTTCAGGTGGTCTCGGGAAACCGTGGCCAAAGTCCCCCCCTGGTCACGGCTGATCTGGTAGGCCTTCCCATTCTCCCATCCTGTGGGCTGGACTAGATACGGGGTTTTTTCCCATTGATCATCCAGCTTGTGGGCCCTTCTTTTCCGCTTCAGCACTACATCCCCAGGTTGGAAGGAACCGGCAGGCGCCTTCTTGTTGAAGCACTGCTCCTGTTGTCCCCGACTCCGGCACAAGTTCTTTTCAACATACTCCTGGACCTGTCGGTACTGTGTCCTCCGCCGAGTGTCCCATTCAGCTGTCGACAGGAGTGCTTCTGAAGCTTCCAAGCCCATTTCCAGATCCACTGGTAGCCGGCCGGGACGAGCTCTCATCAGGTATGCTGGAGTGCATTTCGTAGAGCTGGAAGGGATGTTGTTGTACATATCGACCAGGTCAGGTAGCTTCTCCAGCCACAGGTTCCGCTCTTCCAGTGGTAACGTCTTGAGGAGGCCCAGGACCAAGTGGTTCATCTTTTCACAAATGCCATTGGTTTGGGCGTGGTAAGGCGTGGTCCGGATTTTCTTGCAGCCGTACAACTGGCAGAATTCCTGGAATACCTCTGCTTCAAAGGCCGGACCCTGGTCGGTAAGCACCCTCTCCGGGTACCAATGCGGTCAACAGAAATAAGCCTGGAAAGCCTTAGCAGCGGTGCGGCCGGTTAAGTCCTTAACTGGGACAACCACCAGGAACCTCGAGTAGTGGTCTACGATGGTCAGAGCGTAGGTGTACCCACTTCGGCTGGGGGTGAGCTTTACATGGTCAAGGGCAACCAGCTCCAGCGGTTGGTGTGTAATGATCGGGTGTAGGGGTGCCTTCTGGCTGGCCTCGTCCTTCCTTCTCAATGCGCAAGGGCCACATTCTCGGCACCAGGCCTCCACAGATTCCCGCATTCCACTCCAATAGAACCGCTCTCTTAACAACATCTCTAGCTTCTTCCACCCGAAGTGCACTGCACCATCATGGTATGCTTGCAGGACGGTGGGCACGTTAGTCTGGGGAATCACCAGCTGGCGGATCTTCTCGTGAGTCTTTGGATTAATCAGCTCGCGATACAACTTCCCCTGGTGTAGGTATAGCCGGGTCCGTTCTTGCCACAGACGTTGGGCTTCGGCAGGGGCAGCAGGGTCTATCCCAGCAGAACCCTGTTCCACTAGAGTCTTGACCAGGCGGACAGCAGGTGCCTGGTCCTGAGCTTCCTGCCAGTCCTGTCGGGGCAGCGGATCCAGGTTCACGCGTTGTTGGTAGACGTGCACCTTCTCAGTGAATGGCCGGTGAAATGCAGGCAACTCGATCTCTTCGAGGTCATCATCCTCTGGCCCCTCTTCCGACAGGTGGGGCATCCGGGAGAGTGCATTGGCATTGACGTTGGTACGGCCGGCCCGGTACTTGATGGTGAAATCGTAGTTGGCTAACCTGGTCACCCACCGCTGCTCCAACGCGCCCAGCTTGGCCGTATCTAGATGGGTCAGCAGGTTATTGTCTGTGTATGCGGTGAACTTGGCTGCTGCCAGGTAATGGCGGAACCGCTCGGTGATAGCCCACACCAGTGCCAAGAGCTCAAGCTTGAAGGAGATGTAGTTCTCAGGGTTCCTCTCAGTCGGTCGGAGTTTTCGGCTAGCATAAGCTATTACCTTTTCCCTTCTGTCTTGGACCTGGGATAGAACAGCCCCCAAGCCCACATTGCTGGCGTCGGTGTAGAGGATGAATGGGCGGCTGTAGTCAGGGTACGCTAGGATTTCCTCTCCGGTCAGGGCTGTTCTCAGCTGGCGGAAGGATTCCTCATGCTTTTCTTCCCACACCAATGGGGCTACTAGGGATCTACCACCCTTGGTCTGTCCTACGAGGAGGTCTTGCATGGGGGCAGCCATCTTTGTGTACCCCTTAATGAAGCAACGGTAATATCCCACCAGGCCCAGAAACTGCCTCACTTCCCTCACTGTGGTCGGTCTCGGCCAGTCTTGGATGGCGGTGATCTTCTCGGGGTTGGGGGCGACACCTTCCGCACCAACCACATGTCCTAGGTACTGCACTCTGGGTTTCAGCAGATGACACTTTGAGGGCTTCAACTTCATCCCATACTTGGCAAGGGACGCGAACACCTCGGCTAGGTGCTCCAGGTGGGCTTCATACGTCTGTGAGTACACAATCACATCATCCAAGTACAGCAAAACGGTCCCATAGGCAGTCTTCTCTCGGTCTTCCGGTGCCACGGCCACCTGCCAGTACCCGCTGGTGAGGTCAAGGGTGGAGAAGTAGTTAGCGGTTCTCAGCGAGGCCAGGGACTCTTTGATGCGGGGCAGAGGGTAAGCATCCTTATGCGTTATCTGGTTAATCTTCCGGTAATCCACACACATCCGCATGGTGCCATCCTTCTTCTTAACCAGCACCAACGGAGCGGCCCAGGGACTACAGCTGTCCCTAATAACCCCTGCCTCCTTCATGTTCCTCAACATGTCTTTGGCGCATTGGTAGTGCGCAGGGGGAATAGGCCTGTATCTCTCTTTAATAGGGGAGTGTGTACCGGTAGGGATGTGGTGTTGAACCCCTTTAATCTGCCCAAAATCTAGAGGGTGCTTGCTAAAAACCCGCTCATACTCCTGTACCACCCGGTATACCCCTTCCTTGTGGTGTATGGGGGTATCATCAGTGCCGACATGTAGCTCTCGATACCACTCGCCTAACTCCCCCAGGGATGAGTGGGAACCGGCAGCAGGCGGTGTGACCGGGGGAACGGCTTCATCGATCGTGTGGGGATCTAGAGTGAGCAATTTGGCAAGGGTAGCGTACCGGGTGGTGCATGAATGCACACATATTGGTTTTATAATCTTATTGTATTACTTTATATTCTTATTTCACTTGTGCATATCTCCACCATAATCCTGGCTAAGAAATATAGCTTTTTTTGGGGTACACAGGTAGTAAGGTCTTCTTTCTATTTCTTTAGGGGTGATATAGCCTGGTGGAACTCTAGACCTCTAACATTATATATGCACCCTTTTTCTTTATGGTTCTTGGACACCTTATAACATTCTTCCATACATATATATCTTTCTCATAAATTATAAATAATTAGGCATTTTTATATATTTTATTTACATTTTCATAAATAACTTTTTACAAAGCATGGGGGACATTCTCACATACATATAATTTTCATGTACGCATTCTGAAAATTTACGCATAAACCGTACACACTCCTTTTTGTAACAATTTCTATAACTCATTCGCTGAACTCTCATCCCGGATATTCATTCTTACACCGAATTTCCTGTTATAACACAACATTCATGATTTTTATTCAATTTATTTTTATTTTTTAGGTTTATTAGTAGTGATGAGCGAGTACTAAAAAGCTCGGGTGCTCGAAGCTCGGGCCGAGCCTCCCAAGATACTCGTGTACTCGGCCCGAGCACCGAGCCCAATGTTATCCTATGGGAGACCCGAGTATTTTTGTGAAATGACCACCGGCAGCATGTAGAAACCCTAAAAATGGCACAAAAGTCTCCGAAGAGTGCTCAAATGACATGGCAACAGCATGGGGAAGACCCCTTGAAGCATTTATCACTCAAAAGTCACAGCTGTGAATAATTTTGTCCGCGTTTTACGCCATTTTTACGGACTCACCAGAAAACCTTCCAAAATGACACCAAAATGATTTTTCATAGCGGAAATGTTAAGGGCACATACCCAATAGTGAGATAGAGCTAATGTATGTTACTTTTTGAGATCAATACATGAAAGATTTTACGTAAAACATTGTGTGGCACTCCGATGTCCCTGAGAAGAGACGTACATAAAGGCCTCTGAGTCTAATGTGCCCATTTTGAGGAACTGAGTCTTTGTAGTATTTTCCTTTGCCAGGGCAGTCCAAAATTGTGAGGTTCACCAATGCCCCTGCATACAGACGTGCATGATGGCCTGTAAACCTGAAGTGCCCATTGTAAGGAAGTGGGTCTATTGTAGTATAGCCCTTAGGCAGGGCAGCCAAAAATTGGGAGGCTCCACGTTGTCCCTGGATAGAGACGTGCATGAGGGCCTCAAAACATTAAGTGTCCAGTGTCAGGAAGTGGGTGTATTATAGTATAGCCCTTAGGCAGGGCAGCCAAAAATTGGGAGGCTCCACGTTGTCCCTGGATAGAGACGTGCATGAGGGCCTGTAAACCTGAAGTGCCCATTGGAAGGAAGTGGGTCTTTTGTAGTATAGCCCTTTGGCAGGGCAGCCAAAAATTGGGAGGCTCCACGTTGTCCCTGGATAGAGACGTGCATGAGGGCCTGTAAACCTGAAGTGCCCATTGGAAGGAAGTGGGTCTTTTGTAGTATAGCCCTTTGGCAGGGCAGCCAATAATTGGGAGGCTCCACGTTGTCCCTGGATAGAGACATGCATGAGGGCCTCAAAACATTAAGTGTCCATTGTCAGGAAGTGGGTGTATTATAGTATAGCCCTTAGGCAGGGCAGCCAAAAATTGGGAGGCTCCACGTTGTCCCTGGATAGAGACGTGCATGAGGGCCTGTAAACCTGAAGTGCCCATTGGAAGGAAGTGGGTCTTTTGTAGTATAGCCCTTTGGCAGGGCAGCCAAAAATTGGGAGGCTCCACGTTGTCCCTGGATAGAGACGTGCATGAGGGCCTCAAAACATTAAGTGTCCATTGTCAGGAAGTGGGTGTATTATAGTATAGCCCTTTGGCAGGGCAGCCAAAAATTGGGAGGCTCCACGTTGTCCCTGGATAGAGACGTGCATGAGGGCCTCAAAACATTAAGTGTCCATTGTCAGGAAGTGGGTGTATTATAGTATAGCCCTTAGGCAGGGCAGCCAAAAATTGGGAGGCTCCACGTTGTCCCTGGATAGAGACGTGCATGAGGGCCTCAAAACATTAAGTGTCCATTGTCAGGAAGTGGGTCTTTTGTAGTATAGCCCTTTGGCAGGGCAGCCAAAAATTGGGAGGCTCCACGTTGTCCCTGGATAGAGACGTGCATGAGGGCCTCAAAACATTAAGTGTCCATTGTCAGGAAGTGGGTGTATTATAGTATAGCCCTTAGGCAGGGCAGCCAAAAATTGGGAGGCTCCACGTTGTCCCTGGATAGAGACGTGCATGAGGGCCTCAAAACATTAAGTGTCCATTGTCAGGAAGTGGGTCTTTTGTAGTATAGCCCTTTGGCAGGGCAGCCAAAAATTGGGAGGCTCCACGTTGTCCCTGGATAGAGACGTGCATGAGGGCCTCAAAACATTAAGTGTCCATTGTCAGGAAGTGGGTGTATTATAGTATAGCCCTTTGGCAGGGCAGCCAAAAATTGGGAGGCTCCACGTTGTCCCTGCATAGAGACGTGCATGAGGGCCTCAAAACATTGTTCCCATTGCAAAGGAGCGGGTCTCCTGTCGTTGTAATGTCCATTCTGCAAAGAATGGGCGAAAAAATTTACCACTGGGGGTATACCTGAAACAAAGGCCTAACTCTTGTAACGGTCATCATGGTGGCGCATGAGGAGAAGGAGGAGCAGTCCAGCGATTATCCAAAGTCCAGAAGTGTGTACCCATGGGTGACTGGAGGTACATGGCAAATTCCCGTTACAAACTTTAAATTCCGCTCTCATTTGCTGGTGGTGTGGTGAAGTCTGGCCCAATCCAACCCTTGTTCATCTTGATCAGAGTCAGCCTGTCAGCATTTTCAGTTGACAGGCGGGTGCGTTTATCTGTAATGATTCCACCTGCGGCACTAAAAACACGCTCTGACAAAACGCTAGCGGCAGGGCAGGCCAGGACTTCCAAGGCGTAGAGAGCCAATTCATGCCACGTGTCCACCTTGGATACCCAATAATTGTAAGGCACAGAGGAATGTCGGAGTACAGTTGTTCGATCTGCAAGGTACTCCTTGAGCATCTGGGCAAACTTAGGATTTCTTGTGGCACTACCCCGCACCTCAGGGGCTGTGGTACGTGAGGGGCTGAGAAAACTGTCCTACATCTTAAAGACTGTTCCCCTACCTCTGGCGGATTGGACTTGTGCCTCTCTCGGCTGTACGCCTTGGTTGTCCACTGATTCCTGACCTATGCCGCTAGCGTTTTGTGAGGGGAATGCTTTGCCTACTTCCGTGACTATGGCCTTCCGGAACTGCTGCATTTTGGTTGACCTCTCCGCCTCGGGAATAAGAGACATAAAGTTCTCCTTGTAGCGTGGGTCTAACAGTGTTACCAACCAGTAATGATTGTCGGCCAAGATGTTCTTAACGCGAGGGTCACGAGACAGGCAGCTTACCATAAAGTCAGCCATGTGCGCCAGACTCTTAACAGCCAGGACTTCAGTAGCCTGACCAACACGTTGACTGAACATGCTGTCCTCCTCCTCCTCCTCCTCCTCCTCATCTACCCTGTCCTCTGGCCAGCCACGCTGAACCGAGGATATGACTGGTGTGCATGTCATATCCTCAATTTGGCCGGAGATTTGCTCCATGTCTTCATCCTCCTCCTCGTCATAGTCCTCCACTGCACGTTGTGATGAGACGAGGCTGGGCTGTGTGTTATCACCCACACCCACTACTGTTTCTTGCTGCAACTCATCGCGCTCCGCCTGCAATGCATCATGTTTGGTTTTGAGCAGAGACCGTTTTAGAAGGCAGAGTAGCGGTATGGTGACGCTAATAATGGCGTCATCACCACTCACCATCTTGGTGGAGTCCTCAAAGTTTTGGAGGATGGTACATAGGTCGGACATCCATCTCCACTCCTCAGGTGTTATGTGTGGAGTTTGACCCATTTCCCGACGGCTTAGGTGATGCAGGTACTCAACAACTGCCCTCTTCTGCTCACATATCCTGACCAACATGTGCAGAGTTGAATTCCAACGCGTGGGGACATCACACACCAGTCTGTGAGCCGGAAGATGCAAACTGCGCTGAAAGCCGGCAAGGCCGGCTGAAGCAGTAGGTGACTTTCGAAAATGTGCAGACAGGCGGCGAACTTTTACCAGCAGATCAGACAGCTCTGGGTATGACTTTAGAAACCGCTGAACCACGAGGTTGAGCACATGGGCCACGCATGGAACATGTGTCAGCTGGCCTCGCCTCAAAGCCGCCACCAGGTTCCGGCCATTGTCACACACGACCTTTCCTGGCTTTAGGTTCAGAGGTGTGAGCCAGTGATCTGCCTGCTGTTTCAGAGCTGTCCACAGCTCTTCTGCATTGTGGGGTTTGTCACCTATGCAGATTAGCTTCAGCACAGCCTGTTGCCGCTTCGCCGAGGCAGTGCTGCAGTGCTTCCAGCTTGGGACTGGTGTGGAGGGTACAGTGGATGAGGATGCGCAGGAGGAGGAGGAGGCTGAAGAGCATGACATTCCGGAGCTGTAGAGTGTGGGTGAAACACTGACTGAGGTAGGGCCTGCAAACCTTGGTGTGGGAAGGACGTGTTCCGTCCCTCGCTCAGACTGGGTCCCAGCTTCCACAATATTAACCCAGTGTGCCGTCAACGAGATGTAGCGGCCTTGCCCACAAGCACTTGTCCACGTGTCTGTGGTTAGGTGGACTTTGGGTGAAACAGCGTTGTTCAGGGCACGTGTGATGTTTTGTGACACGTGGTTATGCAACGCGGGGACGGCACACCGGGAGAAATAGTGGCGGCTGGGGACCGAGTAACGTGGGACAGCTGCCGCCATCAGGTCGCGGAATGCTTCTGTCTCCACCAGCCTAAAAGGCAACATTTCCAGCGCAAGCAGTCGCGAAATGTTAGCATTTAGAACTGTGGCATGTGGGGTGTTGGCAGTGTATTTGCGCCTGCGTTCAAAGGTTTGCTGAATGGATAACTGAACGCTGCGCTGGGACAAGGACGTGCTTGATGATGGTGTTATTTCTGAGTAGGCAACTGCAGGTGCAGGACCGGAGGAGGCTTGTTCGCAGGCAGCATGGACAGGGGATTGGCTCGCATGCACAACCAGCGAAGACGTAGCAGTGACATTAGCAAGCACTGCTCCTCGACTCTGTTGTACTTCCCACAAAGTCGGGTGCTTGGCTGACATGTGCCTGATCATGCTGGTGGTGGTCAGGCTGCTAGTTTTGGTACCCCTGCTGATGCTGGCACGGCAGGTGTTGCAAATGGCCTTTTTAGAATCATCTGGATCCAACTTAAAAAACTGCCAGACTCGGGAAGACCTAACATTTGTACAGGCACCTTGTGTCGTGTTGTTGTTCCGGGGAACGGTTGCCTGACTTCTGCCTGGAGCCACCACCCTGCTTCTTACTGCCTGTTGGGATGCTACGCCTCCCTCCCCCTGTGCACTGCTGTCCTCGCTCTGCATATCCTCCTGCCAGGTTGGGTCAGTTACTGGATCATCCACCACGTCGTCTTCCTCTTCCGCACACTGCTCCTCCTCCTGACTTCCTGACAATTGTGTCTCATCATCGTCCACCCCTTGTTGAGACACGTTGCCAACTTCGTGAGAACGTGGCTGCTCAAATATTTGGCCATCTGTACATACGATCTCCTCATGACCCACTTCAACATGAGCTGGCGAGAGGCCAGAATGTGCGAATGGAAACGTGAACAGCTCTTCCGAGTGTCCAAGTGTGGGATCATTAATGTCCGAGGACGTGTACTCAGCCTTGTGGTAGGAAGGAGGATCAGGTTCTGAAATGTGCGGTGCAGTATCACGGCTACTGACACTTGACCGTGTGGAAGACAGAGTGTTTGTGGTGGTGCCAATCTGACTGGAAGCATTATCCGCTATCCAACTAACAACCTGTTGACACTGGTCTTGGTTCAAGAGCGGTGTACTGCTGCGGTCCCCAAGAATTTGGGACAGGACGTGCGAGCGACTAGATGTGGCCCTTTGTTGTGGCAAAATTAGAGCTTGCCCACGACCTCGGCCTCTGCCTGCACCACCATCACGTCCACTTCCTTGTTCCTTGCCAACGCCCTTGCGCATTTTGCAATGCTGTGCTGACGTGTATTCACTAGACTTGGGCGTTATATCAAAGTTTGTGCAAATTGTGCACCTGTACGCTGCCACCGACAGGCACACACGTGCGGTTTTTAAATGCAAGCACGGACGCACTAAGAACCTAACAGGTTTTAGGAGCAAAAATTAATGACGAGAACTCTGACACTATCAGCCACTGCTGACTGACGTGTATTATACACTACACTTGTGCGTTATATAATAGTTTGGTAAAAACGCACACAAGTGCACCTGTACGCTGCCACCGACAGGCACACACGTGCGGTTTTTAAATGCAAGCACGGACGCACTAAGAACCTAACACAGGTTTTAGGAGCAAAAATTAATGACACTATCTGACACTATCAGGACTGTTTTAGACTGTGTACACCAGCCCCAGATATGATGAAGGCTGGTATACGGTCACCACTAGGAATGGCTATATACCCTGCCTGCCTGCCTGCCTGCCTGTATACTGCTACAATAGTCCTGACAAGGACTCTTTTGGTCACTAGCCTGTATTCCAACCTGGCTATACCCTGCCTGTATACAGCAACAATAGTCCTGAGAAGGACTCTGCTACTGTACTCCGACCTGGCTATACCCTGCCTGCCTGTATACAACTAGAATAGTCCTGAGAAGGACTTTTGGTCACACTGTTTGCAGCCCTGCTACGGAAATAGCTATAAAGGGCCGCAAACCTTTCCCTGAAGCAGCGACCCTCTCCCTGCACTGACTGTCTGGATAGCTGTGAGCAGAGCACAGCGCGCCCGCCGGTATAAAGGCTCGGTCACGCTGTGCAGGCCGGCCAATCACTGCAATTCCACAACTAACAGGGCTGTGGCATTGCAGTGGTCTGCCAGCCAATCCCTGCATGAGGGCTGGCTCTCAAAAGAGCGCCAACATGCAGGGATGAAGACCACGAGTACAGCACGAGTATCGCGAGATTACTCGGTCCCCGTCGAGTAGACCGAGTACAGTGATACTCGTGCGAGTACCGAGTAGTAACAAGCATGCTCGCTCATCACTATTTATTAGTAAAATGGCTTACACTCCCCTTTTTTCCACTTTTTTCTTCACTACTTTTATAAAGAAATTTTTCCTTTCTTTATTCTTAATGCAATTTTATATAGCAACACCACCATTTTTTGCCACGAACATAATTTTTCTTGTCCGTCATCCCGTTCACCCTTACAGGGTTGTGGACAGATGCACTTGTCACTACACTTCTAAGACTCAATACAGGGTCTGGAGCTCAATGCTCCCTTTTTGTTTTTTTTTTCTTCTTTTTTTTCTTTTTTTCATTTTGTCCTTCTTCTTCTTCTTTTTCTGATTTTTGTCTCAAAAAGCTGATGAAATTTGAAACACTATACCCCAGTGATTTTATAAATGTTTCTCAATATATCACTTGAGAACTTTTATGGCCGGTATTGTAACAGTTGACCATCCCGGCAGTATTTGAAATACAGCAGTCAGTCCTCTGACGTAGCTCCATATGTGTATATATAGAGGTTCTTCCTCCTTTGATTGCATACTGTTCTTTTTTTGCCCTGATGAAGGAGACAGTGATCTCTGAAACACATTGACCGGAAAAAAGAATAAAGAGATGAAATAATTAACATCAGTTTCCTTTGGTGACAGCGCGGCACGCACCCGATTTTCCTCCTATACGTTATTGCTCTTCTACTAGGGGCTGCGGCTGTCGCCATTTGTAACGTGCATTTAGGGGTTGTGACTGGCACAACCTTAATAGGTGAGTGCAACTACTATTAATTATTTGTTACCTTACCAGGTAAGACCCTAATTTGTGCGTCTGCTCCAGAGTTATTTCCCTGATTATTAATATCTGACAGGCAGTGATTGATCCTGCATTCTCACCTTCCTCTCTGTTGCACATTCTTATTGTTCCTATATGCTCTCTATTTCCATCAGACTTTTTTTGTCCTTCGGTGGGGCTCTAACATATGTGCACCATTTATTATTTATTTTTATGGATTCCTTTCTTTTTTCATGCTAGCGTTCATTATGCAGTAGTCATTCATGATATATCTTATATTTGTGAATCCATTAGGGCTCTATATGTCTGGTGCATCACATTGGGTCTTTTCAGTGCACAATAGGCACCTTTTTCTGTTATGCTCTGCTGCCACCTTATGGACATCCTATCAGTGATGC
This sequence comes from Anomaloglossus baeobatrachus, assembly GCF_048569485.1. NCBI lineage: Eukaryota > Metazoa > Chordata > Amphibia > Anura > Aromobatidae > Anomaloglossus > Anomaloglossus baeobatrachus. The sequence continues at coordinate 858,517 of NW_027444249.1, forward strand.
CAGAAAAAAATGGACATGTCTCCGTGCAGCAATCACGGACACGCGGGTACGCCGCACGGAGACACGTGCAGTGAAAAATCACTGATGTGTGAGCAGACCCATTCATTATAATGGATCTGCGTATCTCAGTGATTCTGTTATGGTTAAAAAAAAGCACAAACGTACCAGAATCACTGACGTGTGAAACAGGCCTTATAGTGTTTTGATTTATGTATGTATTATACAACTTCTGTGGATCTTGTATGAGTGACTTTTCTTCATTTTATTGGATTGTTTTAAAATATTGAAATAAAGTCACGCTTCCTATGCATCCTTTTGTATTCTGATTGGCTACTATAATACAGTTTTTAGGCACTGAGATCGATACCAGAGGCATGGTCTTCCGCTTACCAGAGGATAAGCTCAAAAGGCTAAGGGACATAATAGAAGGGTTTAGTGCTGTTAATAAGGTGGCATTAAGATAAATGAAATATATCTTCTCGGTCTTCTCGTTTTCTTGCTGAGTTGTGCCAATGGACAGAGTTTTTTCTAGACATTTGCTATTGGAAACTCAGGGAACCAAAGCTCCTGGATAGAGTTGAGCGCGGTTCGTGGTTCGTGGTTCTCCAGTTCTAGGCTCGAGTGATTTTGGGGCATGTTCTAGATCGAACTAGAACTCGAGCTTTTTGCAAAAGCTCGATAGTTCTAGAAACGTTCGAGAACGGTTCTAGCAGCCAAAAAACAGCTAAATCATAGCTTGGTTTCTGCTGTAATAGTGTAAGCCACTCTGTGAATCAAACTATTATCACATTTCAGTGTATAGTGTGCGTGAACAGCGCCTTCAGATCACTGCTGTTTCTATAATGGCGATCGCCATTTTTTTTTTTTTTTCTTGTCTTCCTTCCCTAAGTGCGCGCGTCTTGTGGGGCGGGCCAGCATGTCAGCCAATCACAGACACACACACAGCTAAGTTGACTTTGAGCCAGAGAAGCAACGGCATGTGTGATAGGATCTGCATGTCACATGTCCCTGCATTATAAAACCGGACATTTTCTTCACGGACGCCATTATCTGCCTTCTGCGTCTTTGGTGTCAGACATCACTGTCGCAGCTCCGTCCTCCTGAGTCCTATAGCCGATACAGCTGTATGCGCTGCATACACAGCGTTAGACAGCATAGGGAGAGCACTTTATAGCAGTCCTTTTAAGGGCTCAAACCGGCAGGGTCAGAGAGCCATAGGTGACAGGTCCTGCAAACAGCAACAGCATCTGTGTAGCCAAGGTCTGGGATTTCCTCCCTGCATTTCACCATTAGGAGGGAATAGAAAGGCAGGCTTCCATTCCTCTACCCAGAGCACCACAATCCTGCCACTGTACCCTCCTGTCCTCTGCACACTCCAACTCATTATAACTAAGCCATTATACTAGCAAACACTCAGTGTACCTAGTGGCATCCTATCTGTGGCTATTGGACTTTGCTATAGTCCCACTAGTGCAAGACATTTGCAGAGCACGTCTGCCTGCATTGCACACTCCAACTTTTTTAAACTAAGCAATTTTACTAGCAAACACTCAGTGTACCTAGTGGCATCCTATACGTGGCTATTGGACTTTGCTATAGTCCGACTAGTGCCAAGACATTTGCAGAGCGCATCTGCCTGCGTTGCACACTCCAACTAATTTTAACTTAGCCATTATACTAGCAAACACTCAGTGTACCTAGTGGCATCCTATACGTGGCTATTGGACTTTGCTATAGTCCCACTAGTGCCAAGACATTTGCAGAGCGCATCTGCCTGCGTTGCACACTCCAACTAATTATAAGTAAGCCATTATACTAGCAAACACTCAGTGTACCTAGTGGCATCCTATCTGTGGCTATTGGACTTTGCTATAGTCCCACTAGTGCAAAGACATTTGCAGAGCACGTCTGCCTGCATTGCACACTCCAACTTTTTTAAACTAAGCAATTTTACTAGCAAACACTCAGTGTACCTAGTGGCATCCTATACGTGGCTATTGGACTTTGCTATAGTCCCACTAGTGCCAAGACATTTGCAGAGCGCATCTGCCTGCGTTGCACACTCCAACTAATTATAAGTAAGCCATTATACTAGCAAACACTCAGTGTACCTAGTGGCATCCTATCTGTGGCTATTGGACTTTGCTATAGTCCCACTAGTGCAAAGACATTTGCAGAGCACGTCTGCCTGCATTGCACACTTCAACTTTTTTAAACTAAGCAATTTTACTAGCAAACACTCAGTGTACCTAGTGGCATCCTATACGTGGCTATTGGACTTTGCTATAGTCCCACTAGTGCCAAGACATTTGCAGAGTGCATCTGCCTGCGTTGCACACTCCAACTAATTATAAGTAAGCCATTATACTAGCAAACACTCAGTGTACCTAGTGGCATCCTATCTGTGGCTATTGGACTTTGCTATAGTCCCACTAGTGCCAAGACATTTGCAGAGCGCATCTGCCTGCGTTGCACACTCCAACTAATTATAAGTAAGCCATTATACTAGCAAACACTCAGTGTACCTAGTGGCATCCTATACGTGGCTATTGGACCTTGCTATAGTCCCACTAGTGCCAAGACATTTGCAGAGCGCATCTGCCTGCGTTGCACACTCCAACTAATTTAAGTAAGCCATTATACTAGCAAACACTCAGTGTACCTAGTGGCATCCTATACGTGGCTATTGGACCTTGCTATAGTCCCACTAGTGCCAAGACATTTGCAGAGCGCATCTGCCTGCGTTGCATACTCCAACTAATTATAAGTAAGCCATTATACTAGCAAACACTCAGTGTACCTAGTGGCATCCTATCTGTGGCTATTGGACTTTGCTATAGTCCCACTAGTGCCAAGACATTTGCAGAGCGCATCTGCCTGCGTTGCACACTCCAACTAATTATAAGTAAGCCATTATACTAGCAAACACTCAGTGTACCTAGTGGCATCCTATACGTGGCTATTGGACCTTGCTATAGTCCCACTAGTGCCAAGACATTTGCAGAGCGCATCTGCCTGCGTTGCACACTCCAACTAATTATAAGTAAGCCATTATACTAGCAAACACTCAGTGTACCTAGTGGCATCCTATACGTGGCTATTGGACCTTGCTATAGTCCCACTAGTGCCAAGACATTTGCAGAGCGCATCTGCCTGCGTTGCACACTCCAACTAATTATAAGTAAGCCATTATACTAGCAAAAACTCAGTGTACCTAGTGGCATCCTATCTGTGGCTATTGGACTTTGCTATAGTCCCACTAGTGCAAAGACATTTGCAGAGCACGTCTGCCTGCATTGCACACTCCAACTTTTTTAAACTAAGCAATTTTACTAGCAAACACTCAGTGTACCTAGTGGCATCCTATACGTGGCTATTGGACTTTGCTATAGTCCCACTAGTGCCAAGACATTTGCAGAGCGCATCTGCCTGCGTTGCACACTCCAACTAATTTTAACTTAGCCATTATACTAGCAAACACTCAGTGTACCTAGTGGCATCCTATACGTGGCTATTGGACTTTGCTATAGTCCCACTAGTGCCAAGACATTTGCAGAGCGCATCTGCCTGCGTTGCACACTCCAACTAATTATAAGTAAGCCATTATACTAGCAAACACTCAGTGTACCTAGTGGCATCCTATACGTGGCTATTGGACCTTGCTATAGTCCCACTAGTGCCAAGACATTTGCAGAGCGCATCTGCCTGCGTTGCACACTCCAACTAATTATAAGTAAGCCATTATACTAGCAAACACTCAGTGTACCTAGTGGCATCCTATCTGTGGCTATTGGACTTTGCTATAGTCCCACTAGTGCCAAGACATTTGCAGAGCGCATCTGCCTGCGTTGCACACTCCAACTAATTATAAGTAAGCCATTATACTAGCAAACACTCAGTGTACCTAGTGGCATCCTATACGTGGCTATTGGACTTTGCTATAGTCCCACTAGTGCCAAGACATTTGCAGAGCGCATCTGCCTGCGTTGCACACTCCAACTAATTATAAGTAAGCCATTATACTAGCAAACACTCAGTGTACCTAGTGGCATCCTATACGTGGCTATTGGACTTTGCTATAGTCCCACTAGTGCCAAGACATTTGCAGAGCGCATCTGCCTGCGTTGCACACTCCAACTAATTTTAACTTAGCCATTATACTAGCAAACACTCAGTGTACCTAGTGGCATCCTATACGTGGCTATTGGACTTTGCTATAGTCCCACTAGTGCCAAGACATTTGCAGAGCGCATCTGCCTGCGTTGCACACTCCAACTCATTATAACTAAGTTGCATTGTCAGGGATATTTATTCTTTATTATTCTGCTGTTAATAAAGCTAGACCACCACTGCAATCTTCACCACCTCTCAATTTTTACTACCACATTTTCAGTCCACAATCTTGTCGCAATCAACATGAGTGGCAAAATGACAGATGCTGGTGGAAAGGGGAAGAGGCGTGGTGGAAAAGGCAAAAAAGGTTTTGTCTGTGGGGAAAGTGGCAAAGCTCCATTATCATCTGCTGAAGATAGACCATCTACCAGCAAAAGTAAGATGTCTACTACTTACCGTGGACAATCCGATGTGCTCCCTTTTTTACGGACACGAACAACAGGAAGAAAGGTAGATGATGGGCAAAAAAGGAAAATGCTTGAATGGATCTCAAGTGGTCCAACAAGTGCCCTCTCAGCCACTTCAAGTACCGCATCCAAAAAACACCAGTCCTCTGAGTTGTCATCCCAATCACACTTGATTTCTCCCAGCTCTGAAGTCTCCATCAGCCCTGTACAGTATGGTGGAACTGAGATGGCTGAGTCTGCAGAGCTGTTCAGTCACACTATAGCCTGGGAATCAGAGGTCTGCTCCCAAGCTACAGTGAGTACAGAACAGGAAATGGTCTGCAGTGATGCCCAGAACCTTTGTGACTCTGATTCAGGCCGTGAGGACCAAGTTTCTGAGCATAATGTTGACCCTTTGTCACAAACTGTAACACCTGTGGTTATAGACAATGAGGAACATACTGATGAAGATGAGACGCAGATACCCGATTGGGATGACAACTTAAATATTCGGTCAGGGCAAGAAGAGGCTCGGTCTGAGGGGGAGGGGAGTGCAAACACAACAATTGATGATGAAGTTCTAGATCCCACCTACTGTCAACCCCCAGTCAGGCACTCGAGGAGGTCAACAGAGGCGGTGGAGGAGGATGCAACCGACGACGAAGTTACCTTGCGCCTTCCTGGACAGAGTCGGAGCACTGGTAGCACGTCTACAACTGCATCCTCAGCCACCACTCTGCCTATGAGCATTATTCGGGGTGGATCAACAGGTCGCATGGCCTCTAAGCCTTGCCTAGCCTGGTCCTTTTTTGACATAGAAAAAGATCGCCCAAATCATGTGATATGTAAAATTTGTCATGATTCTCTTAGTAGAGGTCAAAACCTCAGCAGTTTGACAACTTCTTCCATGAATCGTCACATCAACAGTCCGGAACCGATGGAGCGAGAGGACGGGTCACCACAGGGATCAGAGATGGTACGGACTGACGGGATGGCAGATAGTCAGCGTTCGGGGTTCGGGAATCGGCAGGACCGGATGGCGAGGCAGGAGCGGCTCTAGAAGAGAGATAGGTAAGTATATCACAGAGACACAAGGAGACCTGACTCCTAGCTTAGGAAACACGAAGAACAGGCCCCGCCCACTTGTGCGTGATTCCTTCTGCGCAGTGAGAACGCTGGTGGCCTGACCAGGCAGGCTTGGGGCGGAGGTGGAGGACCCAGATGAGGTGGAGGATGCAGAAGCTGTGGCGGAACTTGGACAGACAGAGGATTGACACACAAGTCGTGGGGACGGCAAGACTTGTGCAGCAGACCCTTCACCATCTATCACCATAGTTACCCAGTGCCCAGTCAGCGACATGTAACGTCCCTGTCCATGCTTACTGGTCCAAGTATCGGTGGTGAAATGCACCCGTTCACACACAGAGTTTCTCAAGGAAGCGGTGATGTTGTGTGCGACATGCTGGTGTAGCGCGGGCACACCTTTCTTAGAGAAGTAGTGGCGACTAGGCATCTGGTACTGGGGCACAGCGACAGACATAAGGTCTCTAAAATCCTGTGTGTCCACTAGGCGGAAAGGCAGCATTTCGGTAGCCAACAGCTTACAGAGGGATAGAGTCAACCTCTTAGCTTTGTCATGGGTCGGAGGAAGTGGCCTTTTATTTGACCACATCTGAGGGACAGAGATCTGGCTGCTGTGTGTAGACGGTGTTGAGTAGGGTGTCCCTGGAAAAATGCAGGTTTGTGAGGAAAGTGCAGGCGGAGACATGATGTTGCCTTCATCCAACGTTGGTGCTATCGATGTCTGAGAGAGCTGTACACACTCACTTGTTTCCCCTTCCAAACCAACTGACGACCTTACAAGCAAACTGCCTGTTGCGGTTACAGTGGTGGAAGTTTGGCGTGGAAAAACAGGTGTGACAGCTGTCCCCACAGTCCTAGAAGATGAAGAGCGCGCGGATGCACTGGAAGGGGCGGGCGGTGGATGGTTCGCTCTTGCAGCATTGCAGCACAGTGAGCTTCCCACCGGGACCTATGATATTTATTCATGTGACGATTCATGGAAGAAGTTGTCAAACTGCTGAGGTTTTGACCTCTACTAAGAGAATCATGACACATTTTACATATCACATGATTTGGGCGATCTTTTTCTATGTCAAAAAAGGACCAGGCTAGGCAAGGCTTAGAGGCCATGCGACCTGTTGATCCACCCCGAATAATGCTCATAGGCAGAGTGGTGGCTGAGGATGCAGTTGTAGACGTGCTACCAGTGCTCCGACTCTGTCCAGGAAGGCGCAAGGTAACTTCGTCGTCGGTTGCATCCTCCTCCACCGCCTCTGTTGACCTCCTCGAGTGCCTGACTGGGGGTTGACAGTAGGTGGGATCTAGAACTTCATCATCAATTGTTGTGTTTGCACTCCCCTTCCCCTCAGACCGAGCCTCTTCTTGCCCTGACCGAATATTTAAGTTGTCATCCCAATCGGGTATCTGCGTCTCATCTTCATCAGTATGTTCCTCATTGTCTATAACCACAGGTGTTACAGTTTGTGACAAAGGGTCAACATTATGCTCAGAAACTTGGTCCTCACGGCCTGAATCAGAGTCACAAAGGTTCTGGGCATCACTGCAGACCATTTCCTGTTCTGTACTCACTGTAGCTTGGGAGCAGACCTCTGATTCCCAGGCTATAGTGTGACTGAACAGCTCTGCAGACTCAGCCATCTCAGTTCCACCATACTGTGCAGGGCTGATGGAGACTTCAGAGCTGGGAGAAATCAAGTGTGATTGGGATGACAACTCAGAGGACTGGTGTTTTTTGGATGCGGTACTTGAAGTGGCTGAGAGGGCACTTGTTGGACCACTTGAGATCCATTCAAGCATTTTCCTTTTTTGCCCATCATCTACCTTTCTTCCTGTTGTTCGTGTCCGTAAAAAAGGGAGCACATCGGATTGTCCACGGTAAGTAGTAGACATCTTACTTTTGCTGGTAGATGGTCTATCTTCAGCAGATGATAATGGAGCTTTGCCACTTTCCCCACAGACAAAACCTTTTTTGCCTTTTCCACCACGCCTCTTCCCCTTTCCACCAGCATCTGTCATTTTGCCACTCATGTTGATTGCGACAAGATTGTGGACTGAAAATGTGGTAGTAAAAATTGAGAGGTGGTGAAGATTGCAGTGGTGGTCTAGCTTTATTAACAGCAGAATAATAAAGAATAAATATCCCTGACAATGCAACTTAGTTATAATGAGTTGGAGTGTGCAACGCAGGCAGATGCGCTCTGCAAATGTCTTGGCACTAGTGGGACTATAGCAAAGTCCAATAGCCACGTATAGGATGCCACTAGGTACACTGAGTGTTTGCTAGTATAATGGCTAAGTTAAAATTAGTTGGAGTGTGCAACGAAGGCAGATGCGCTCTGCAAATGTCTTGGCACTAGTGGGACTATACCAAAGTCCAATAGCCACGTATAGGATGCCACTAGGTACACTGAGTGTTTGCTAGTATAATGGCTTACTTATAATTAGTTGGAGTGTGCAACGCAGGCAGATGCGCTCTGCAAATGTCTTGGCACTAGTGGGACTATAGCATAGTCCAATAGCCACAGATAGGATGCCACTAGGTACACTGAGTGTTTGCTAGTATAATGTCCAATAGCAAAGTCCAATAGCCACGTATAGGATGCCACTAGGTACACTAAATGTTTGCTAGTATAATGGCTTACTTATAATTAGTTGGAGTGTGCAACGCAGGCAGATGCGCTCTGCAAATGTCTTGGCACTAGTGGGACTATAGCAAGGTCCAATAGCCACGTATAGGATGCCACTAGGTACACTGAGTGTTTGCTAGTATAATGGTTTACTTATAATTAGTTGGAGTGTGAAACGCAGGCAGATGCGCTCTGCAAATGTCTTGGCACTAGTGGGACTATAGCAAAGTCCAATAGCCACGTATAGGATGCCACTAGGTACACTGAGTGTTTGCTAGTATAATGGCTAAGTTAAAATTAGTTGGAGTGTGCAACGCAGGCAGATGCGCTCTGCAAATGTCTTGGCACTAGTGGGACTATAGCAAAGTCCAATAGCCACGTATAGGATGCCACTAGGTACACTGAGTGTTTGCTAGTAAAATTGCTTAGTTTAAAAAAGTTGGAGTGTGCAATGCAGGCAGACGTGCTCTGCAAATGTCTTTGCACTAGTGGGACTATAGCAAAGTCCAATAGCCACAGATAGGATGCCACTAGGTACACTGAGTTTTTGCTTATAATTAGTTGGAGTGTGCAACGCAGGCAGATGCGCTCTGCAAATGTCTTGGCACTAGTGGGACTATAGCAAGGTCCAATAGCCACGTATAGGATGCCACTAGGTACACTGAGTGTTTGCTAGTATAATGGCTTACTTATAATTAGTTGGAGTGTGCAACGCAGGCAGATGCGCTCTGCAAATGTCTTGGCACTAGTGGGACTATAGCAAGGTCCAATAGCCACGTATAGGATGCCACTAGGTACACTGAGTGTTTGCTAGTATAATGGCTTACTTATAATTAGTTGGAGTGTGCAACGCAGGCAGATGCGCTCTGCAAATGTCTTGGCACTAGTGGGACTATAGCATAGTCCAATAGCCACAGATAGGATGCCACTAGGTACACTGAGTGTTTGCTAGTATAATGGCTTACTTATAATTAGTTGGAGTGTGCAACGCAGGCAGATGCGCTCTGCAAATGTCTTGGCACTAGTGGGACTATAGCAAGGTCCAATAGCCACGTATAGGATGCCACTAGGTACACTGAGTGTTTGCTAGTATAATGGCTTACTTATAATTAGTTGGAGTGTGCAACGCAGGCAGATGCGCTCTGCAAATGTCTTGGCACTAGTGGGACTATAGCAAGGTCCAATAGCCACGTATAGGATGCCACTAGGTACACTGAGTGTTTGCTAGTATAATGGTTTACTTATAATTAGTTGGAGTGTGCAACGCAGGCAGATGCGCTCTGCAAATGTCTTGGCACTAGTGGGACTATAGCAAAGTCCAATAGCCACGTATAGGATGCCACTAGGTACACTGAGTGTTTGCTAGTATAATGGCTAAGTTAAAATTAGTTGGAGTGTGCAACGCAGGCAGATGCGCTCTGCAAATGTCTTGGCACTAGTGGGACTATAGCAAAGTCCAATAGCCACGTATAGGATGCCACTAGGTACACTGAGTGTTTGCTAGTAAAATTGCTTAGTTTAAAAAAGTTGGAGTGTGCAATGCAGGCAGACGTGCTCTGCAAATGTCTTTGCACTAGTGGGACTATAGCAAAGTCCAATAGCCACAGATAGGATGCCACTAGGTACACTGAGTTTTTGCTTATAATTAGTTGGAGTGTGCAACGCAGGCAGATGCGCTCTGCAAATGTCTTGGCACTAGTGGGACTATAGCAAAGTCCAATAGCCACGTATAGGATGCCACTAGGTACACTGAGTGTTTGCTAGTAAAATTGCTTAGTTTAAAAAAGTTGGAGTGTGCAATGCAGGCAGACGTGCTCTGCAAATGTCTTTGCACTAGTGGGACTATAGCAAAGTCCAATAGCCACAGATAGGATGCCACTAGGTACACTGAGTGTTTGCTAGTATAATGGCTTACTTATAATTAGTTGGAGTGTGCAACGCAGGCAGATGCGCTCTGCAAATGTCTTGGCACTAGTGGGACTATAGCAAAGTCCAATAGCCACGTATAGGATGCCACTAGGTACACTGAGTGTTTGCTAGTATAATGGCTAAGTTAAAATTAGTTGGAGTGTGCAACGCAGGCAGATGCGCTCTGCAAATGTCTTGGCACTAGTGGGACTATAGCAAAGTCCAATAGCCACGTATAGGATGCCACTAGGTACACTGAGTGTTTGCTAGTAAAATTGCTTAGTTTAAAAAAGTTGGAGTGTGCAATGCAGGCAGACGTGCTCTGCAAATGTCTTTGCACTAGTGGGACTATAGCAAAGTCCAATAGCCACAGATAGGATGCCACTAGGTACACTGAGTGTTTGCTAGTATAATGGCTTAGTTATAATGAGTTGGAGTGTGCAGAGGACAGGAGGGTAAAGTGGCAGGATGGTGGTGCTCTGGGTAGAGGAATGGAAGCCTGCCTTTCTATTCCCTCCTAATGGTGAAATGCAGGGAGGAAATCCCTGACCTTGGCTACACAGATGCTGTTGCTGTTTGCAGGACCTGTCACCTATGGCTCTCTGACCCTGCCGGTTTGAGCCCTTAAAAGGACTGCTATAAAGTGCTCTCCCTATGCTGTCTAACACTGTGTATGCAGCGCATACAGCTGTATCGGCTATAGGACTCAGGAGGACGGAGCTGCGACAGTGATGTCTGACACCAAAGACGCAGAAGGCAGATAATGGCGTCCGTGAAGAAAATGTCCGGTTTTATAATGCAGGGACATGTGACATGCAGATCCTATCACACATGCCGTTGCTTCTCTGGCTCAAAGTCAACTTAGCTGTGTGTGTGTCTGTGATTGGCTGACATGCTGGCCCGCCCCACAAGACGCGCGAACTTAGGGAAGGAAGACAAGAAAAAAAAAAAAAAAATGGCGATCGCCATTATAGAAACAGCAGTGATCTGAAGGCGCTGTTCACGCACACTATACACTGAAATGTGATAATAGTTTGATTCACAGAGTGACTTACACTATTACAGCAGAAACCAAGCTATGATTTAGCTGTTTTTTGGCTGCTAGAACCGTTCTCGAACGTTTCTAGAACTATCGAGCTTTTGCAAAAAGCTCGAGTTCTAGTTCGATCTAGAACATGCCCCAAAATCACTCGAGCCTAGAACTGGAGAACCACGAACCACGAACCGCGCTCAACTCTATCCAGGAGCTTTGGTTCCCTGAGTTTCCAATAGCAAATGTCTAGAAAAAACTCTGTCCATTGGCACAACTCAGCAAGAAAACGAGAAGACCGAGAAGATATATTTCATTTATCCTAATGCCACCTTATTAACAGCACTAAACCCTTCTATTATGTCCCTTAGCCTTTTGAGCTTATCCTCTGGTAAGCGGAAGACCATGCCTCTGGTATCGATCTCAGTGCCTAAAAACTGTATTATAGTAGCCAATCAGAATACAAAAGGATGCATAGGAAGCGTGACTTTATTTCAATATTTTAAAACAATCCAATAAAATGAAGAAAAGTCACTCATACAAGATCCACAGAAGTTGTATAATACATACATAAATCAAAACACTATAAGGCCTGTTTCACACGTCAGTGATTCTGGTACGTTTGTGCTTTTTTTTAAACATAACAGAATCACTGAGATACGCAGATCCATTATAATGAATGGGTCTGCTCACACATCAGTGATTTTTCACTGCACGTGTCTCCGTGCGGCGTACCCGCGTGTCCGTGATTGCTGCACGGAGACATGTCCATTTTTTTCTGGCATCACTGATAGGATGTCCATAAGGTGGCAGCAGAGCATAACAGAAAAAGGTGCCTATTGTGCACTGAAAAGACCCAATGTGATGCACCAGACATATAGAGCCCTAATGGATTCACAAATATAAGATATATCATGAATGACTACTGCATAATGAACGCTAGCATGAAAAAAGAAAGGAATCCATAAAAATAAATAATAAATGGTGCACATATGTTAGAGCCCCACCGAAGGACAAAAAAAGTCTGATGGAAATAGAGAGCATATAGGAACAATAAGAATGTGCAACAGAGAGGAAGGTGAGAATGCAGGATCAATCACTGCCTGTCAGATATTAATAATCAGGGAAATAACTCTGGAGCAGACGCACAAATTAGGGTCTTACCTGGTAAGGTAACAAATAATTAATAGTAGTTGCACTCACCTATTAAGGTTGTGCCAGTCACAACCCCTAAATGCACGTTACAAATGGCGACAGCCGCAGCCCCTAGTAGAAGAGCAATAACGTATAGGAGGAAAATCGGGTGCGTGCCGCGCTGTCACCAAAGGAAACTGATGTTAATTATTTCATCTCTTTATTCTTTTTTCCGGTCAATGTGTTTCAGAGATCACTGTCTCCTTCATCAGGGCAAAAAAAGAACAGTATGCAATCAAAGGAGGAAGAACCTCTATATATACACATATGGAGCTACGTCAGAGGACTGACTGCTGTATTTCAAATACTGCCGGGATGGTCAACTGTTACAATACCGGCCATAAAAGTTCTCAAGTGATATATTGAGAAACATTTATAAAATCACTGGGGTATAGTGTTTCAAATTTCATCAGCTTTTTGAGACAAAAATCAGAAAAAGAAGAAGAAGAAGGACAAAATGAAAAAAAGAAAAAAAAGAAGAAAAAAAAAACAAAAAGGGAGCATTGAGCTCCAGACCCTGTATTGAGTCTTAGAAGTGTAGTGACAAGTGCATCTGTCCACAACCCTGTAAGGGTGAACGGGATGACGGACAAGAAAAATTATGTTCGTGGCAAAAAATGGTGGTGTTGCTATATAAAATTGCATTAAGAATAAAGAAAGGAAAAATTTCTTTATAAAAGTAGTGAAGAAAAAAGTGGAAAAAAGGGGAGTGTAAGCCATTTTACTAATAAATAGTGATGAGCGAGCATGCTTGTTACTACTCGGTACTCGCACGAGTATCACTGTACTCGGTCTACTCGACGGGGACCGAGTAATCTCGCGATACTCGTGCTGTACTCGTGGTCTTCATCCCTGCATGTTGGCGCTCTTTTGAGAGCCAGCCCTCATGCAGGGATTGGCTGGCAGACCACTGCAATGCCACAGCCCTGTTAGTTGTGGAATTGCAGTGATTGGCCGGCCTGCACAGCGTGACCGAGCCTTTATACCGGCGGGCGCGCTGTGCTCTGCTCACAGCTATCCAGACAGTCAGTGCAGGGAGAGGGTCGCTGCTTCAGGGAAAGGTTTGCGGCCCTTTATAGCTATTTCCGTAGCAGGGCTGCAAACAGTGTGACCAAAAGTCCTTCTCAGGACTATTCTAATTGTATACAGGCAGGCAGGGTATAGCCAGGTCGGAGTACAGTAGCAGAGTCCTTCTCAGGACTATTGTTGCTGTATACAGGCAGGGTATAGCCAGGTTGGAATACAGGCTAGTGACCAAAAGAGTCCTTGTCAGGACTATTGTAGCAGTATACAGGCAGGCAGGCAGGCAGGCAGGCAGGGTATATAGCCATTCCTAGTGGTGACCGTATACCAGCCTTCATCATATCTGGGGCTGGTGTACACAGTCTAAAACAGTCCTGATAGTGTCAGACTTCTCAGCAATTGTCGCTCCTAAAACCTGTTAGGTTCTTAGTGCGTCCGTGCTTGCATTTAAAAACCGCACGTGTGTGCCTGTCGGTGGCAGCGTACAGGTGCACTTGTGTGCGTTTTTACCAAACTATTATATAACGCACAAGTGTAGTGTATAATACACGTCAGTCAGCAGTGGCTGATAGTGTCAGAGTTCTCGTCATTAATTTTTGCTCCTAAAACCTGTGTTAGGTTCTTAGTGCGTCCGTGCTTGCATTTAAAAACCGCACGTGTGTGCCTGTCGGTGGCAGCGTACAGGTGCACTTGTGTGCGTTTTTACCAAACTATTATATAACGCACAAGTGTAGTGTATAATACACGTCAGTCAGCAGTGGCTGATAGTGTCAGAGTTCTCGTCATTAATTTTTGCTCCTAAAACCTGTGTTAGGTTCTTAGTGCGTCCGTGCTTGCATTTAAAAACCGCACGTGTGTGCCTGTCGGTGGCAGCGTACAGGTGCACTTGTGTGCGTTTTTACCAAACTATTATATAACGCACAAGTGTAGTGTATAATACACGTCAGTCAGCAGTGGCTGATAGTGTCAGAGTTCTCGTCATTAATTTTTGCTCCTAAAACCTGTGTTAGGTTCTTAGTGCGTCCGTGCTTGCATTTAAAAACCGCACGTGTGTGCCTGTCGGTGGCAGCGTACAGGTGCACTTGTGTGCGTTTTTACCAAACTATTATATAACGCACAAGTGTAGTGTATAATGCACGTCAGTCAGCAGTGGCTGATAGTGTCAGAGTTCTCGTCATTAATTTTTGCTCCTAAAACCTGTTAGGTTCTTAGTGCGTCCGTGCTTGCATTTAAAAACCGCACGTGTGTGCCTGTCGGTGGCAGCGTACAGGTGCACAATTTGCACAAACTTTGATATAACGCCCAAGTCTAGTGAATACACGTCAGCACAGCATTGCAAAATGCGCAAGGGCGTTGGCAAGGAACAAGGAAGTGGACGTGATGGTGGTGCAGGCAGAGGCCGAGGTCGTGGGCAAGCTCTAATTTTGCCACAACAAAGGGCCATATCTAGTCGCTCGCACGTCCTGTCCCAAATTCTTGGGGACCGCAGCAGTACACCGCTCTTGAACCAAGACCAGTGTCAACAGGTTGTTAGTTGGATAGCGGATAATGCTTCCAGTCAGATTGGCACCACCACAAACACTCTGTCTTCCACACGGTCAAGTGTCAGTAGCCGTGATACTGCACCGCACATTTCAGAACCTGATCCTCCTTCCTACCACAAGGCTGAGTACACGTCCTCGGACATTAATGATCCCACACTTGGACACTCGGAAGAGCTGTTCACGTTTCCATTCGCACATTCTGACCTCTCGCCAGCTCATGTTGAAGTGGGTCATGAGGAGATCGTATGTACAGATGGCCAAATATTTGAGCAGCCACGTTCTCACGAAGTTGGCAACGTGTCTCAACAAGGGGTGGACGATGATGAGACACAATTGTCAGGAAGTCAGGAGGAGGAGCAGGGTGCGGAAGAGGAAGACGACGTGGTGGATGATCCAGTAACTGACCCAACCTGGCAGGAGGATATGCAGAGCGAGGACAGCAGTGCACAGGGGGAGGGAGGCGTAGCATCCCAACAGGCAGTAAGAAGCAGGGTGGTGGCTCCAGGCAGAAGTCAGGAAACCGTTCCCCGGAACAACAACACGACACAAGGTGCCTGTACAAATGTTAGGTCTTCCCGAGTCTGGCAGTTTTTTAAGTTGGATCCAGATGATTCTAAAAAGGCCATTTGCAACACCTGCCGTGCCAGCATCAGCAGGGGTACCAAAACTAGCAGCCTGACCACCACCAGCATGATCAGGCACATGTCAGCCAAGCACCCGACTTTGTGGGAAGTACAACAGAGTCGAGGAGCAGTGCTTGCTAATGTCACTGCTACGTCTTCGCTGGTTGTGCATGCGAGCCAATCCCCTGTCCATGCTGCCTGCGAACAAGCCTCCTCCGGTCCTGCACCTGCAGTTGCCTACTCAGAAATAACACCATCATCAAGCACGTCCTTGTCCCAGCGCAGCGTTCAGTTATCCATTCAGCAAACCTTTGAACGCAGGCGCAAATACACTGCCAACACCCCACATGCCACAGTTCTAAATGCTAACATTTCGCGACTGCTTGCGCTGGAAATGTTGCCTTTAAGGCTGGTGGAGACAGAAGCATTCCGCGACCTGATGGCGGCAGCTGTCCCACGTTACTCGGTCCCCAGCCGCCACTATTTCTCCCGGTGTGCCGTCCCCGCGTTGCATAACCACGTGTCACAAAACATCACACGTGCCCTGAACAACGCTGTTTCACCCAAAGTCCACCTAACCACAGACACGTGGACAAGTGCTTGTGGGCAAGGCCGCTACATCTCGTTGACGGCACACTGGGTTAATATTGTGGAAGCTGGGACCCAGTCTGAGCGAGGGACGGAACACGTCCTTCCCACACCAAGGTTTGCAGGCCCTACCTCAGTCAGTGTTTCACCCACACTCTACAGCTCCGGAATGTCATGCTCTTCAGCCTCCTCCTCCTCCTGCGCATCCTCATCCACTGTACCCTCCACACCAGTCCCAAGCTGGAAGCACTGCAGCACTGCCTCGGCGAAGCGGCAACAGGCTGTGCTGAAGCTAATCTGCATAGGTGACAAACCCCACAATGCAGAAGAGCTGTGGACAGCTCTGAAACAGCAGGCAGATCACTGGCTCACACCTCTGAACCTAAAGCCAGGAAAGGTCGTGTGTGACAATGGCCGGAACCTGGTGGCGGCTTTGAGGCGAGGCCAGCTGACACATGTTCCATGCGTGGCCCATGTGCTCAACCTCGTGGTTCAGCGGTTTCTAAAGTCATACCCAGAGCTGTCTGATCTGCTGGTAAAAGTTCGCCGCCTGTCTGCACATTTTCGAAAGTCACCTACTGCTTCAGCCGGCCTTGCCGGCTTTCAGCGCAGTTTGCATCTTCCGGCTCACAGACTGGTGTGTGATGTCCCCACGCGTTGGAATTCAACTCTGCACATGTTGGTCAGGATATGTGAGCAGAAGAGGGCAGTTGTTGAGTACCTGCATCACCTAAGCCGTCGGGAAATGGGTCAAACTCCACACATAACACCTGAGGAGTGGAGATGGATGTCCGACCTATGTACCATCCTCCAAAACTTTGAGGACTCCACCAAGATGGTGAGTGGTGATGACGCCATTATTAGCGTCACCATACCGCTACTCTGCCTTCTAAAACGGTCTCTGCTCAAAACCAAACATGATGCATTGCAGGCGGAGCGCGATGAGTTGCAGCAAGAAACAGTAGTGGGTGTGGGTGATAACACACAGCCCAGCCTCGTCTCATCACAACGTGCAGTGGAGGACTATGACGAGGAGGAGGATGAAGACATGGAGCAAATCTCCGGCCAAATTGAGGATATGACATGCACACCAGTCATATCCTCGGTTCAGCGTGGCTGGCCAGAGGACAGGGTAGATGAGGAGGAGGAGGAGGAGGAGGAGGACAGCATGTTCAGTCAACGTGTTGGTCAGGCTACTGAAGTCCTGGCTGTTAAGAGTCTGGCGCACATGGCTGACTTTATGGTAAGCTGCCTGTCTCGTGACCCTCGCGTTAAGAACATCTTGGCCGACAATCATTACTGGTTGGTAACACTGTTAGACCCACGCTACAAGGAGAACTTTATGTCTCTTATTCCCGAGGCGGAGAGGTCAACCAAAATGCAGCAGTTCCGGAAGGCCATAGTCACGGAAGTAGGCAAAGCATTCCCCTCACAAAACGCTAGCGGCATAGGTCAGGAATCAGTGGACAACCAAGGCGTACAGCCGAGAGAGGCACAAGTCCAATCCGCCAGAGGTAGGGGAACAGTCTTTAAGATGTGGGACAGTTTTCTCAGCCCCTCACGTACCACAGCCCCTGAGGTGCGGGGTAGTGCCACAAGAAATCCTAAGTTTGCCCAGATGCTCAAGGAGTACCTTGCAGATCGAACAACTGTACTCCGACATTCCTCTGTGCCTTACAATTATTGGGTATCCAAGGTGGACACGTGGCATGAATTGGCTCTCTACGCCTTGGAAGTCCTGGCCTGCCCTGCCGCTAGCGTTTTGTCAGAGCGTGTTTTTAGTGCCGCAGGTGGAATCATTACAGATAAACGCACCCGCCTGTCAACTGAAAATGCTGACAGGCTGACTCTGATCAAGATGAACAAGGGTTGGATTGGGCCAGACTTCACCACACCACCAGCAAATGAGAGCGGAATTTAAAGTTTGTAACGGGAATTTGCCATGTACCTCCAGTCACCCATGGGTACACACTTCTGGACTTTGGATAATCGCTGGACTGCTCCTCCTTCTCCTCATGCGCCACCATGATGACCGTTACAAGAGTTAGGCCTTTGTTTCAGGTATACCCCCAGTGGTAAATTTTTTCGCCCATTCTTTGCAGAATGGACATTACAACGACAGGAGACCCGCTCCTTTGCAATGGGAACAATGTTTTGAGGCCCTCATGCACGTCTCTATGCAGGGACAACGTGGAGCCTCCCAATTTTTGGCTGCCCTGCCAAAGGGCTATACTATAATACACCCACTTCCTGACAATGGACACTTAATGTTTTGAGGCCCTCATGCACGTCTCTATCCAGGGACAACGTGGAGCCTCCCAATTTTTGGCTGCCCTGCCAAAGGGCTATACTACAAAAGACCCACTTCCTGACAATGGACACTTAATGTTTTGAGGCCCTCATGCACGTCTCTATCCAGGGACAACGTGGAGCCTCCCAATTTTTGGCTGCCCTGCCTAAGGGCTATACTATAATACACCCACTTCCTGACAATGGACACTTAATGTTTTGAGGCCCTCATGCACGTCTCTATCCAGGGACAACGTGGAGCCTCCCAATTTTTGGCTGCCCTGCCAAAGGGCTATACTACAAAAGACCCACTTCCTGACAATGGACACTTAATGTTTTGAGGCCCTCATGCACGTCTCTATCCAGGGACAACGTGGAGCCTCCCAATTTTTGGCTGCCCTGCCAAAGGGCTATACTACAAAAGACCCACTTCCTGACAATGGACACTTAATGTTTTGAGGCCCTCATGCACGTCTCTATCCAGGGACAACGTGGAGCCTCCCAATTTTTGGCTGCCCTGCCTAAGGGCTATACTATAATACACCCACTTCCTGACAATGGACACTTAATGTTTTGAGGCCCTCATGCACGTCTCTATCCAGGGACAACGTGGAGCCTCCCAATTTTTGGCTGCCCTGCCAAAGGGCTATACTATAATACACCCACTTCCTGACAATGGACACTTAATGTTTTGAGGCCCTCATGCACGTCTCTATCCAGGGACAACGTGGAGCCTCCCAATTTTTGGCTGCCCTGCCTAAGGGCTATACTATAATACACCCACTTCCTGACAATGGACACTTAATGTTTTGAGGCCCTCATGCATGTCTCTATCCAGGGACAACGTGGAGCCTCCCAATTTTTGGCTGCCCTGCCAAAGGGCTATACTACAAAAGACCCACTTCCTTCCAATGGGCACTTCAGGTTTACAAGCCCTCATGCACGTCTCTATCCAGGGACAACGTGGAGCCTCCCAATTTTTGGCTGCCCTGCCAAAGGGCTATACTACAAAAGACCCACTTCCTTCCAATGGGCACTTCAGGTTTACAGGCCCTCATGCACGTCTCTATCCAGGGACAACGTGGAGCCTCCCAATTTTTGGCTGCCCTGCCTAAGGGCTATACTATAATACACCCACTTCCTGACACTGGACACTTAATGTTTTGAGGCCCTCATGCACGTCTCTATCCAGGGACAACGTGGAGCCTCCCAATTTTTGGCTGCCCTGCCTAAGGGCTATACTACAATAGACCCACTTCCTTACAATGGGCACTTCAGGTTTACAGGCCATCATGCACGTCTGTATGCAGGGGCATTGGTGAACCTCACAATTTTGGACTGCCCTGGCAAAGGAAAATACTACAAAGACTCAGTTCCTCAAAATGGGCACATTAGACTCAGAGGCCTTTATGTACGTCTCTTCTCAGGGACATCGGAGTGCCACACAATGTTTTACGTAAAATCTTTCATGTATTGATCTCAAAAAGTAACATACATTAGCTCTATCTCACTATTGGGTATGTGCCCTTAACATTTCCGCTATGAAAAATCATTTTGGTGTCATTTTGGAAGGTTTTCTGGTGAGTCCGTAAAAATGGCGTAAAACGCGGACAAAATTATTCACAGCTGTGACTTTTGAGTGATAAATGCTTCAAGGGGTCTTCCCCATGCTGTTGCCATGTCATTTGAGCACTCTTCGGAGACTTTTGTGCCATTTTTAGGGTTTCTACATGCTGCCGGTGGTCATTTCACAAAAATACTCGGGTCTCCCATAGGATAACATTGGGCTCGGTGCTCGGGCCGAGTACACGAGTATCTTGGGAGGCTCGGCCCGAGCTTCGAGCACCCGAGCTTTTTAGTACTCGCTCATCACTACTAATAAACCTAAAAAATAAAAATAAATTGAATAAAAATCATGAATGTTGTGTTATAACAGGAAATTCGGTGTAAGAATGAATATCCGGGATGAGAGTTCAGCGAATGAGTTATAGAAATTGTTACAAAAAGGAGTGTGTACGGTTTATGCGTAAATTTTCAGAATGCGTACATGAAAATTATATGTATGTGAGAATGTCCCCCATGCTTTGTAAAAAGTTATTTATGAAAATGTAAATAAAATATATAAAAATGCCTAATTATTTATAATTTATGAGAAAGATATATATGTATGGAAGAATGTTATAAGGTGTCCAAGAACCATAAAGAAAAAGGGTGCATATATAATGTTAGAGGTCTAGAGTTCCACCAGGCTATATCACCCCTAAAGAAATAGAAAGAAGACCTTACTACCTGTGTACCCCAAAAAAAGCTATATTTCTTAGCCAGGATTATGGTGGAGATATGCACAAGTGAAATAAGAATATAAAGTAATACAATAAGATTATAAAACCAATATGTGTGCATTCATGCACCACCCGGTACGCTACCCTTGCCAAATTGCTCACTCTAGATCCCCACACGATCCATGAAGCCGTTCCCCCGGTCACACCACCTGCTGCCGGTTCCCACTCATCCCTGGGGGAGTTAGGCGAGTGGTATCGAGAGCTACATGTCGGCACTGATGATACCCCCATACACCACAAGGAAGGGGTATACCGGGTGGTACAGGAGTATGAGCGGGTTTTTAGCAAGCACCCTCTAGATTTTGGGCAGATTAAAGGGGTTCAACACCACATCCCTACCGGTACACACTCCCCTATTAAAGAGAGATACAGGCCTATTCCCCCTGCGCACTACCAATGCGCCAAAGACATGTTGAGGAACATGAAGGAGGCAGGGGTTATTAGGGACAGCTGTAGTCCCTGGGCCGCTCCGTTGGTGCTGGTTAAGAAGAAGGATGGCACCATGCGGATGTGTGTGGATTACCGGAAGATTAACCAGATAACGCATAAGGATGCTTACCCTCTGCCCCGCATCAAAGAGTCCCTGGCCTCGCTGAGAACCGCTAACTACTTCTCCACCCTTGACCTCACCAGCGGGTACTGGCAGGTGGCCGTGGCACCGGAAGACCGAGAGAAGACTGCCTATGGGACCGTTTTGCTGTACTTGGATGATGTGATTGTGTACTCACAGACGTATGAAGCCCACCTGGAGCACCTAGCCGAGGTGTTCGCGTCCCTTGCCAAGTATGGGATGAAGTTGAAGCCCTCAAAGTGTCATCTGCTGAAACCCAGAGTGCAGTACCTAGGACATGTGGTTGGTGCGGAAGGTGTCGCCCCCAACCCCGAGAAGATCACCGCCATCCAAGACTACATAAGGTACATAAAAGGTACATAAAATGAGAATAATGGGGATAGGGGAAATATGTGTAACTGGGTTAAAAACTGGCTCAGTGATAGGAAACAAAGGGTGGTTATTAATGGTACGTACTCGGACTGGGTCTCAGTTCATAGTGGGGTACCACAGGGGTCAGTATTGGGCCCGCTTCTTTTCAACATATTTATAAATGACCTTGTTGGGGGCATGCGGAGTAGAATTTCAATATTTGCAGATGATACTAAACTCTGCAGGGTAATCAATACAGAGGAGGATAATTTTATATTACAGGGAGATTTATGTAAATTGGAGGATTGGGCTGAGAAGTGGCAATTGAAGTTTAATGTAGATAAATGTAAGGTCATGCACTTGGGTAGAGGAAATAACATTTATGATTATGTACTTAATTGTAGAACACTGGGTAAAACAGACACAGAAAAAGACTTGGGTGTATGGGTGGATGGTAAACTTCACTTTAGTGGACAGTGTCAGGCAGCTGCTGCCAGGGCTAATAAAATAATGGGATGTATTAAAAGAGGTATAAGTGTTCATGAAAAAAATATAGTTCTACCTCTGTACAAGTCACTAGTGCGACCGCACGTAGAATACTGTGTACAATTCTGGTCACCGATATATAAGAAGGACATAGCTGAACTGGAGAGGGTGCAAAGAAGAGCGACCAAGATTATTAGAGGAATGGGGGGGATGCAATACGAAAACAGGTTATTAAACTTGGGGTTATTTAGTCTGGAAAAACGAAGGCTTAGGGGAGATCTAATCACAATGTATAAATATATGAGGGGACAGTACAGAGACCTTTCCAAAGATCTATTTACACCTAGGCCTGCGACTGGAACACGGGGGCATCCGCTACGTCTTGAGGAAAGAAGGTTTAATCATAATCACAGACGAGGATTCTTTACTGTACGAGCAGTGAGACTATGGAATTCTCTGCCGCATGATGTTGTAATGAGTGATTCACTACTAACATTTAAGCAGAGCCTGGATGCCTTTCTTGAAAAATTTAATATAACCAGTTATGTATATTAGATTTTATGACAGGGTATTGATCCAGGGAACTAGTCTGATTGCTGGATGTGGAGTCAGGAAGGAAATTTTTTCCCCATTGGAACTTGTTTGCCACATTGGGGTTTTTTGCCTTCCTCTGGATCAACATGTTAGGCTACGGGTTGAACTAGATGGACTTAGAGTCTCCCTTCAACCTTAAAACTATGATACTATGATGACTGGCCGAGACCGACCACAGTGAGGGAAGTGAGGCAGTTTCTGGGCCTGGTGGGATATTACCGTCGCTTCATTAAGGGGTACACAAAGATGGCTGCCCCCATGTAAGACCTCCTCGTAGGACAGACCAAGGGTGGTAGATCCCTAGTAGCCCCATTGGTGTGGGAAGAAAAGCATGAGGAATCCTTCCGCCAGCTGAGAACAGCCCTGACCGGAGAGGAAATCCTAGCGTACCCTGACTACAGCCGCCCATTCATCCTCTACACCGACGCCAGCAATGTGGGCTTGGGGGCTGTTCTATCCCAGGTCCAAGACAGAAGGGAAAAGGTAATAGCTTATGCTAGCCGAAAACTCCGACCGACTGAGAGGAACCCTGAGAACTACATCTCCTTCAAGCTTGAGCTCTTGGCACTGGTGTGGGCTATCACCGAGCGGTTCCGCCATTACCTGACAGCAGCCAAGTTCACCGCGTACACAGACAATAACCTGCTGACCCATCTAGATACGGCCAAGCTGGGCGCGTTGGAGCAGCGGTGGGTGACCAGGTTAGCCAACTACGATTTCACCATCAAGTACCGGGCCGGCCGTACCAACGTCAATGCCAATGCACTCTCCCGGATGCCCCACCTGTCGGAAGAGGGGCCAGAGGATGATGACCTCGAAGAGATCGAGTTGCCTGCATTTCACCGGCCATTCACTGAGAAGGTCTACCAACAACGGGTGAACCTGGATCCGCTGCCCCGACAGGACTGGCAGGAAGCTCAGGACCAGGCACCTGCTGTCCGCCTGGTCAAGACTCTAGTGGAACAGGGTTCTGCTGGGATAGACCCTGCTGCCCCTGCCGAAGCCCAACGTCTGTGGCAAGAACGGACCCGGCTATACCTACACCAGGAGAAGTTGTATCGCGAGCTGATTAATCCAAAGACTCACGAGAAGATCCGCCAGCTGGTGATTCCCCAGGCTAACGTGCCCACCGTCCTGCAAGCATACCATGATGGTGCAGTGCACTTCGGGTGGAAGAAGCTAGAGATGTTGTTAAGAGAGCGGTTCTATTGGAGTGGAATGCGGGAATCTGTGGAGGCCTGGTGCCGAGGATGTGGCCCTTGCGCATTGAGAAGGAAGGACGAGGCCAGCCAGAAGGCACCCCTACACCCGATCATTACACACCAACCGCTGGAGCTGGTTGCCCTTGACCATGTAAAGCTCACCCCCAGCCGAAGTGGGTACACCTACGCTCTGACCATCGTAGACCACTACTCGAGGTTCCTGGTGGTTGTCCCAGTTAAGGACTTAACCGGCCGCACCGCTGCTAAGGCTTTCCAGGCTTATTTCTGTTGACCGCATTGGTACCCGGAGAGGGTGCTTACCGACCAGGGTCCGGCCTTTGAAGCAGAGGTATTCCAGGAATTCTGCCAGTTGTACGGCTGCAAGAAAATCCGGACCACGCCTTACCACGCCCAAACCAATGGCATTTGTGAAAAGATGAACCACTTGGTCCTGGGCCTCCTCAAGACGTTACCACTGGAAGAGCGGAACCTGTGGCTGGAGAAGCTACCTGACCTGGTCGATATGTACAACAACATCCCTTCCAGCTCTACGAAATGCACTCCAGCATACCTGATGAGAGCTCGTCCCGGCCGGCTACCAGTGGATCTGGAAATGGGCTTGGAAGCTTCAGAAGCACTCCTGTCGACAGCTGAATGGGACACTCGGCGGAGGACACAGTACCGACAGGTCCAGGAGTATGTTGAAAAGAACTTGTGCCGGAGTCGGGGACAACAGGAGCAGTGCTTCAACAAGAAGGCGCCTGCCGGTTCCTTCCAACCTGGGGATGTAGTGCTGAAGCGGAAAAGAAGGGCCCACAAGCTGGATGATCAATGGGAAAAAACCCCGTATGTAGTCCAGCCCACAGGATGGGAGAATGGGAAGGCCTACCAGATCAGCCGTGACCAGGGGGGAACTTTAGCCACGGTTTCCCGAGACCACCTGAAGAAGTGCCCACCAGCATTGAGAGTAGCGGATGAGGCTCCAGTTCCCAGTCCAGTGGAGAAGGAAAAAGAGGTAATCCACACCATGATGGGTGATTTTCCAGCAGACTGGCCTACACAGAACGGTGCGGTGATCCTTCCAGTGATACTGTTCCCACAACCCGTGGATGAAGAAATGATGGAAACGGTTAACCGCGAGCCAGTGCCCAGGGATGTACCTGTACCCAGCTCCCCTACGCCTCCGCCTGCCCCACATGATAGCAGGGAGGAGGAACTGACTGTTCCCTCTGCCCCACTGCCTGTCACCACTGACACCAGACCCCGAAGGTCCACTCGCCCCAACCTAGGTAGACCCCCACTTAGGTACAGGTAAACTACTCTTTAAAAGGGGGGGGCTTTATGTGTTGAGTGTACCAGTTTGAAAGTTTTAAATGATAAGTAAAGATGATCAACCAAAGAAGTTTACCTGATTGAACCGTGATTAAACCGGCCGTTGCCGGCAACTGTTGTCCCCGTAGGGACTGTGCAACCATTGCGTAAGGAACTGCTTACGGACAAGCCCGAGAACTTGCAGGGCAACCACAAACTTAGTGCAATGTAAATAAAAATGTTTGTTGGCTTGACACCGTTACCGCCTCCGGAGAGGCTGATTTGGGAGGATGGGCCTGGAGGAAAGGGATGGCCTAGGCCCGCCACTACCGTAACCGGTGGCGATCCTCCGGGGGTTCAGGGGTCCCCTTGGACGTGGGCCCCCTGAAAGAGACAGAACCCGCTCGGGCAACTTGGTGCTGGACTGGGGTCAAGGGGTGCTGCCCGCTTCTTAGGGGCAGCATCAGGGCCAGGTTGTTTGGGTGGGAGAAGAGCGGAAGCTGTACCATTGTAAAATGTTTATGATGCTTTTACATGTTTTACCGTTTTATTCTTTTTCAGTTGTGAAAATAAAACCGGTGATGGACGGGCAGCCCGCGGACGGTCTGCATTTTACTATAGGGGAATGTGGCGCCCTGGACAAGCCAGGTCGTCACAGGTACTACACCAACACACTCTACACTCCGGCTAGGCACACCGAAGCTAAACACAAATCCTAGTTGCCTTCCTCCAGGGGCTGATGTCCACACCAGGGGGTGGGCCAGGCGGTTGATCCCACCCACCGAGGAGTTCACAGTCCTGGAGGCGGGAAAAGGAGTCA
Organism: Anomaloglossus baeobatrachus; assembly: GCF_048569485.1. Classification (NCBI taxonomy): domain Eukaryota; kingdom Metazoa; phylum Chordata; class Amphibia; order Anura; family Aromobatidae; genus Anomaloglossus; species Anomaloglossus baeobatrachus. Next base: position 884,662 of record NW_027444249.1, read on the forward strand.
GATTAGAGATCAGTTTTGGAGTTAGAGAAGTGAAGAGGAGAGGAGACTGACCGTGTCCGGGTGTGTGGCCCGGGCACTCAGCAAGGTTGGCAGACGGTGGTGACCTTCTGCAGGAGAGGCTGATTGGAGTGAACCGTACGGACCGGGGATGGGTGGTGGCCCGCCGGTACCAGATCGGGGAGTGAAGAGAAGCCAGCACCATCCGGCAGGGCCTACGGACCCCGACCAGGCTAGGAGTCGCCGTAAAACCGGTCAAATCCGTTAGCGACAGGAACCTCCAGGGTTTCCCAGCAGTCAAGACCCGATTGAAGGCAACAGCTCACACCGTAGAGGGAAGCACAGTCACCGCCAAGGCTACAGTTCCCAGGGCCAGAGCCTGCGGGCAAAAGGGGCTCCCTCAGCATCCATCCAAGCTGGGGAGCGGGTTACCGGTGGGAAGCCCGCTAGATTTTGGGGGAATAAAAGGGGTCCAACACCACATCCCCACAGGTGCACACCCACCCATCAAAGAGAGCTATAAGCCAATACCACCTTCACATTGCCAGTGTACCAAGGACATGTTGAGCAACATGAAGGCGGCTGGGGTTATCCGTGACAGTTGTAGCCTTTGGGCAGCTCTGTTGATCCTGTTAAAAAAGAAGGACGGCACCACTCCCCGTATTGAGGAATCGCTAGCTGCATTGAGAACTGCAAATTATTTTTCTACCCTTGATCTCACTAGTCACTATTGGCAAGTGTCCGTTGCTGAGGCAGACCGGGAGAAGACCGCCTTCGCCACCCCTATGGGTCTCTGCGAGTTCAAAAGCATGCCCTTCGAGCTGTGCAATGCGCCAGGAACCTTCCAGAGGCTGATGGAATGCTGCTTGGGACAAGATTTTAGGGTGTATAAAAAGGGAGATTAGATCCCGTGATCCCAACGTATTGTTACACCTCTATAAATCACTTGTAAGGCTACATCTGGAATATGGGAACCAGTTTTGGGCTCCACATTTTAAAAAGGACATTCAGAAGTTAGAGTCAGTTCAAAGGTGGGCAACTAGACTACTACAAGGAATGGAAGGCCTCCCATATGATGACAAGTTGAAAAAGTTATTAAGTGATTATTGGCTGCAATGGGGCTTTCTGGCTGGTGCCAGCCTCTCTTCTTAGCACACAGGAACCACAATCCCTACACCATGCTTCAATGGATTCTCTCATCCCAGCCCAGTAAAACTACATATTTTACACAGTCATAAGCAGCCAAAAGGGATCTATTCTATTCAATTGCAAATGATCTAGATAAGACTGAGAATAAGATACTGCACGGGACATAGCAGAGTTGGTCAAGTTGAGTGGAGATGAGTTTGCTATTTGGCACAGCTTTTTGCATCAATAAAGCAAGTAAAAGGTGTGAAAGATAAAAAAAAGGGTGAAAGTGTGTAAAGTGAATTGGCCAAATTGAGGTGCATATAAAGTTTTTGCTTTCTTTCAATTCACTAATGGGGCTCATTTGAATCAGGTGAATTGAGTTCTGCTTTTGGAAACTGGGTTAAGAAGGGGTGCACCGGTCCTGGAGGTACTGCAATACCAGGTCAATGCGTGGAGTGGACAGAGCAAGATTTTTTCCATCTCCTTGTTCTAAAAATCCATTTAATATATGGTCCCCAGAGAGGGGACGTATCAGATATTAAACTGATAAGAACAGATTTAATTTTTTTTTTTTCTGTTTATCAGTAGGACTTCAAAATAACAAAGGTGATCGCCTCCCGTTGCCTGGGAACCGTCCAGGCACAAGAGGGCTATGTGTCACCAGAAGGCGCACACACTTCCTCAAGGCCGGCAGACGTGCAATCCCAGGCACCTTCCAGTACCGACCAAGGTAGCGTCCTCCGAAACTACACTTGATCTTAGCCAAAAGGCCGAGAATCTATAACCCGAATTGGTTACGGCCTTGAGTGGCACCCTGGCCTATACCGGACACATCTTAGGGAGAGGGAGACAAACCCACGCCTACAGAAGACATTTTGTCACCCAAGCCAACCCTTGAAAAGGCTGTTTTGCAGAGCAAAAACAAGAAGAATGGTGCTTTTTGCAGCCGCCGCCCACTGCAATGAATCTGAATAACTCCTCCTTTTGGACACAAGCACCTCCCCTCCCCCTTGCAGTCTTTCCAATTCATGATACAAAAAGACGGACGGACAGGACAGGACAGGACAGGCTGCCTGACTTTCCGTCACTGCCACCCTTTGCCATCCTTGCCCGTAGAAAGCCCTTTCATCATCCCCAAACCCTAATCTTTTCCCTTCCCTTCCCAGATGCGTCTCACTCCCTTTCATTAGGAAGTGAGCGCAGCCTTTTCTCCGTTCTGCACATGCGCGACGTTAAACACAAATGCGCAGGCGTGCGTTCCATTACCCTCACTGCATTCCACTCCCATACAGGAAGTGGGCGCAGTTATTACTACGGTCGCACATAAAAGAACCCACGGCCACCACTGCACATAGCTGACTCCACCACAGGACACCCACTTCTACACCAACGCAGGTAAGACAGGATCGGCACCTCTATGCTCCCGTTACAATCAGGCTCAGTCACCATGTGATAACGCTCTCAACTCTTTAGTTGCAGGCTCCCCTTGCTTCACCTCCACTGGCTGTGCTGCCATTTCCTCTCCCACCTGGAAGGTATACTTTATTCCACTATTTTCCTGTTTCTCTCTTCCCTCTTTTCCCATAACCTACTTTTATCTGCATTTGTGGGGTATCTATATGCTATTTACATCATAGTTTTATTCATTAATATGGAAGGGAAGAGTGCCCATGAGAGTGTTGAACTGCGGAGAGCAAGAGATTAAGCTGCTCCGATTTGCCACCATTGATAAGCTGTTCTCAGTAGATACACATGCTATCCAAACAGCAGCATCCACCATTGCTTCAGCCCACCCATTCAGTGACAGCTCACCAAGTCAGCCAGAGGAGTGGTGTAAGGAATTACACGTAGGCACTGACTCCACACCTTCACATCACAAGAAGGGGGTCTACAGGCTAGTGCAAGAATACGAGCAAGTCTTCAGCAAACATCCGCTAGACTTTTGAAGAATAAAAGGGGTCAAACACTACATCCCCACAAGTGCACACCCACCCATCAAAGAGAGATATAAGCCAAAACTACCTGCACATTACCAGTGTACCAAGGACATGTTGAGCAACATGAAGGAGGCTGGGGTTATCCGTGACAGTTGTAGCCTCTGGGCAGCTCCGTTGGTCCTGTTAAAGAAGAAGGACAGCACCACTCCCCTGTATTGAGGAATAGCTAGCTGCATTGAGAACTGCAAATTATTTTTCTACCCTTGATCTCACTAGTCGCTATTGGCAAGTGTCCGTTGCTGAGGCAGACCGGGAGAAGACCGCCTTTGCCACCCCGATGGGTCTCTGCGAGTTCAAAAGCATGCCCTTCGAGCTGTGCAATTTGCCAGGAACCTTCCAGAGGCTGATGGAATGCTGCTTGGGACACCGAAACTTTGAAACGGTACTGCTATACCTTTATGATGGTATTGTTTATTCTAAAGCAAACAAGATTTTAGGGTGTATAAAAAGGGAGATTAGATCCGGTGATCCCAACGTATTGTTACCCCTCTATAAATCACTTGTAAGGCCACATCTGGAATATGGGGTAAAGTCCTGAGCAGGTTGATAACCATTGGTTTGAGCATGGTAGGGTGTAGTGCGCATCTTCCTGCATCGGTAAAAGCTGCAGAAGTCCTTGAAGATTTCCGCTTCAAAGGCTGTGCCTTGATCTGTGAGGACTCTCTCTGAGTAGCCATGAGGTCTGCATAAGTGTGCTTGGAAGACCTTCGCTGCAGTATGGGCCATTAGATCTTTGACTTGTACCACAACCATAAATCTCGAGTAGTTGTCTACCATCGTAAGTGCATACGTGAGCTCGCCTCGATATTCTGCAACAAAACTCCCTTTTTCGATTTCAGTTTCAGCAAACACTCCTCTTCCTGTAGAAAATATTTATCATTACCTAAGACAGTCATTCTAATGCATGACAATATTAAGGCAATTTAGTTAAAACTTGTTTTAACTCACCTTTAAGGGGATTGATGTATTTCATGGTCAATCCAGGTTTGTCAGTGATGGCACTGACATAATGTATGGCGTCTTTTTCGGGCGTTATCCTTTGCCTTTTCATTGTGAAAATCCAGTTGCCTATATCAAAGCAAATTCTACTACTTGTAAAGTATGCAGAAAATGAAATGTAGAACATATAACATCAACTGCTTAGGAACGCATCATAGGTTAGTACTTAAAAGGATATTGTCATGTTCTAGTCATAATGCAAGCTGGACATTTTTCATGTTACCCTGTAATCGCCGGCCTGTTCTAATGCTCACAAGCCAAGATATAGGCTCAGCTGCTAAGGCTTCCCTCTGCCTTCTGAATGAAACTTGAATATGTCTGGGTCACTGTGTATATAGCAGGTGCTCAGAAAAAATAAGAGTCAATTCAATAGAAATAGCTCTGGCACACTATAGTGATCAATAACGTAAGAAAAGAACTCTTGGAATGCTGAAAATTCTTTATTTGTGCAAAAGGATAATTCATCCAACGTTTCGACCTTGTTTTTAGGTCTTTATCAAGGATAAAGTTATCTAAGATCATAAAGGGTTACAAAACCATATAAACACGTAATTAGTACATAGTACAACATAACAGTACAATATATTGCTACTTGAGAGTACAATGGGTCAAATGACCATGATGCACATACAAAAAATTTTTCCAAAGCCATAGTGAAAACATTTGTACTGAGGAAAGAAAATTTCCACATGACCTATCTGGAGAAACATTCTGGATCAAACAACCAAAAATAGTCAAGCAGGTAAATACACACCTATATGGATAACAGGATGATATGTGTTCAATTGTATAGCGTCATTGCCATTAAGGTACAAATGGAAAACTTGCAATCCTATATAGTGAAGGAAATGAACACATATCATATCAAAGAACACAGGAACATGGGTGTGAGAAAAACCTCAATGTTTATACTTTGTTCTTTATAATGGTGTGAACATGTATATGTCTCAGTACCTTATGCACTTGAGAATTCTAGTGAGTAGATCATGAAAGCCTATTTCAGAACTGGAATCGGTAAATAATTGTAGGTGGAATCTAAATGAAAAGATGGTACAAGTGTTATCATGACACGTGGGCTATAACACAATGGACCGTGTGACAAAGAAGAAAGGAGAGAAAGAAGAGGAAGAAAATGCAACTACCTGTAACATTACGTGATAGTCACTGGTAAGTATCACTTGACAATTCAAGTGAAAAAGGATTCCTTTATTAAAGGGTTCTCAGTCGCCTCAGGATCATGAAATACTAGGGTAAATGATATGAGAATGGGTAAGAAGCACCACTAAAGGAAATATGAGATGCAGGACATATATCTATAAACCCCTGAACTACATGATAGAAATAAAAAGAAGAAAAAAGAAAAAAAAGAAGAAAGAAGAAGAACACATAGAATGCGGAAAGAGAATGGGTACAACTACCTGAGTTACTGCAGGGAGGCCCCTGGTTGGTATTGTGAGGGTTAGTGGAATTCCTTCACTGAAGGGTTCTCAGTTGCCTCAGGTTCGTGAAAAATGCTATAGACAAATAATGCCCGGAGAAAAGGGGTTCATATACAGCGAATAATGGTAATACAAGGAACATGTGTCACATGTAATAGTATATATATATATATATATATTGTACTAAGCTCTACACCAGAAATAGAAAGTAGTCCCTCTGCCTTCTGTCTAGGTGCCCTGAGTTATGTCCTGTAAACTGTCACAGGGACCCAGACACACATGTGTAGTAGGGGAATATCCCTGCTGAGATGCCAGTGCTAGAGCACTCGTTTGCTGTGGAGTTGAACGCTATGTGAGCAGTTCTTACCTTCAATGAGCAGAAGTCTCTTTTTTCAGATTTCAATATCTCTGTGGGTATCTGGCAGAAATATGGAATACTCTTTACTGCTAAGACCCTGTACACCACTCCCACTAAAGGGGGCTTTACACGCTGCGACATCGCTAATGCGGAGTCGTTGGGGTCACGGAATTTGTGACGCACATCCGGCCGCATTAGCGATGTTGCTGCGTGTGACACCGATGAGCGATTTTGCATCGCTGCAAAAACGTGCAAAATCGCTCATCGGTGACATGGGTCTCCATTCTCGATTATCGTTACTGCAGCAGTAACGATGTAGTTCGTCGCTCCTGCGGCAGCACACATCGCTCCGTGTGACACCGCAGAAACGAGGAACCTCTCCTTACCTGCCTCCCAGCCGCTATGAGGAAGGAAGGAGGTGGGCGGGATGTTCCGGCCACTCATCTCCGCCCCTCCGCTGCTATTGGGCGGTCGCTCAGTGACGTCGCTGTGACGCCGCACGGACCGCCCCCTTAGAAAGGAGGCGGTTCGCCGGTCACAGCGACGTCGCCGGGCAGGTAAGTATGTGTGACGGGTCTGGTCGGTGTTGTGCAGCATGGGCAGCGATTTGCCCGTGTCGCGCAACAGATGGGGGCGGGTATCCACACTAGCGATATCAGGACCGATATCGCAGTGTGTAAAGTAGCCTTTAATAAACTGTGTAAAGGATTTTAAGTAAAAATCCACAATAAACCAGCGCTAGATGGGTTTTAATAATTTTATTAATAGACCACAAATAAAAAATTTTTTGCTATCCTTGTTTCAAGACAGTATTTGATAATATACAATACACTGATTATTACTAAAACCAAGGACCACATAAAACAAGGACCACATAAAATAAAAAATGAAAGTAATGAGAATAAAATTCTTTTGTATAACCAATTAACTTCGAGGTGATACAATATTCACATTGATTTAGTTTTACCAGTCTAATGTAATGCCCCGGCCGGTGGCATATATTTTGTTTGGTTAATAATTTAGACTTATACAATGAAAGATGTACTATACCACCCCTGGCTAACTTACAAGTTTTAAGTTGTACAATATAAGTTTGCGACGTTATATTCATATATAGGAAGGCAAACAATATTGGCAATTTAGTGGCACCCACCATACGTAATCTTACAGCACCTAATAAGGGAGGATTATTTGGCCTGAAAGGTTTTTTTCCATGCAAAAGCTGTATAGTATGTAAGAATACAAAAAATATTTCATGGAAATCCTTCTTACAGGGGCAGTCAGAAGTCATGATTAGAGAATTTATTACATGTCAATCAAAGGGAGTAGTATATTGCATTCAATGTCCCTGTCAGAAAAAATACATTGAGAGAACTATTAGACCCCTATGGAAAAGGGTGGGTGAGCACATTAGAAGTGTTAAAAATAAATGTACTAAGCACCCCCTATCCAGACATTATGTGTTAAAACATGGAGGGTCCTTTAAAGGATCCCAAGTATGGGGCGTACAAAAAATAACTAAGGATTGGAGAGGTGGCGATTTCATTAAAAAAATGTCACGAGCAGAAAGCCAATGGATTTTTGAATTGAACACCTTGAAACCATATGGACTCAATAATGATATAGAACTGTTTGCTTTTAATTAATTTATATTTTTATAGGTAGAGGAGTAATAGGTACTGATAATAATACGGAGAGAAGGAAAAAAAAAAAAAAAAAAGCGATTGTCATGGAGATATATGTGTATATATGCATAATATATATTACAATTGGTGCTTCACTTGCCCAAGGTTGATGTAGATATAAGGGGCTTTTCATATTATAGCAAATTTATATTACACCTTTATGATGTCCTTTTGTTAAATTTATTGTTGAAAAAAAGCATATGCATATATACACATTGTCTTCCCAGTATATGATGATACAAGCAAGGCTATATATAGGTCTTTTTAGAAAAACCTTTAGAAAAACCTTTGCACATAATTATATTATATGGCTATTATGAACGGTCTTTCACAAATTGATATATGTAGTGGTCATTGAATGTTGGTTGAATTTAAACATTGTTTAATTTTATGCAAATTATAACCAATTAAATATATGCATAAATAGTGCTCTAGGCAACAGCTGAGTTATCCTTGAGGAAGGGGGCCGTTACACGCCCCCGAAACGCGCGTCGGATCAGGACTCTGTTTTTGCCTACCTCACCTGTGCGGTGATAACCTGCCAAGTAATCTCTCCCTCGTGTGGAATCAACCGGCTTCCACTGGACACGGTACGGATTGCCTGCTGGAGAGGTTGAGAGGTTACCGCTGACATTTCCTTTGTCTGCAACCAGGATACATTGGTACCTCCAGCGGTTCTGCATTGCTCGTTTGGAAGCGGATCGGAGCCTTGTGTGGTGCTAACCTGCCAAGCAACTTCCTCCTGTGTGGAATCAGTCAGCTGACACTGGATACTGTCTGGACTGCCCGCTGGAGAGGCTGAGTAGTTACCGCTGATCTTATTGTTGTCCGCAGCCAACATCTTGGTGCTTTCAGTGGCTTCGTACTGCTTGATTTCGAAAGTACATTTGGGAGAATACGGGACCGGCTGGTTTGTGGCCTTGTGAAGTGTTATAAAGGCTCTGTAAAGAGGGATGTCGGTAACCATACATCTCCCCCAGAGCCAGCACTAGTCGCGGCCACTGGCCTCAAAACGTCCGCTCTGGAAGTCTAACAGGTCAATCCTGTACATAGCGGTTCCAGCCTAATCAACGGAGAAATCCGGGGTGTTTTTTGCGGTCAAGTTGTTGTGAGGTTTATTCCCCCAGGCCCTGGGGGCGAATATAACGTCGCAAACTTATATTGTACAACTTAAAACTTGTAAGTTAGCCAGGGGTGGTATAGTACATCTTTCATTGTATAAGTCTAAATTATTAACCAAACAAAATATATGCCACCGGCCGGGGCATTACATTAGACTGGTAAAACTAAATCAATGTGAATATTGTATCACCTCGAAGTTAATTGGTTATACAAAAGAATTTTATTCTCATTACTTTCATTTTTTATTTTATGTGGTCCTTGTTTTATGTGGTCCTTGGTTTTAGTAATAATCAGTGTATTGTATATTATCAAATACTCTGTCTTGAAACAAGGATAGCAAAAAATTTTTTATTTGTGGTCTATTAATAAAATTATAAAAACCCATCTAGCGCTGGTTTATTGTGGATTTTTACTTAAAATCCTTTACACAGTTTATTAAAGGCTACTTTACACACTGCGATATCGGTCCCGATATCGCTAGTGTGGATACCCGCCCCCATCTGTTGCGCGACACGGGCAAATCGCTGCCCATGCTGCACAACACCGACCAGACCCGTCACACATACTTACCTGCCCGGCGACGTCGCTGTGACCGGCGAACCGCCTCCTTTCTAAGGGCGGCGGTCCGTGCGGCGTCACAGCGACGTCACTGAGCGACCGCCCAATAGCAGCGGAGGGGCGGAGATGAGTGGCCGGAACATCCCGCCCACCTCCTTCCTTCCTCATAGCGGCTGGGAGGCAGGTAAGGAGAGGTTCCTCGTTTCTGCGGTGTCACACGGAGCGATGTGTGCTGCCGCAGGAGCGACGAACTACATCGTTACTGCTGCAGTAACGATAATCGAGAATGGAGACCCATGTCACCGATGAGCGATTTTGCACGTTTTTGCAGCGATGCAAAATCGCTCATCGGTGTCACACGCAGCAACATCGCTAATGCGGCCGGATGTGCGTCACAAATTCCGTGACCCCAACGACTCCGCATTAGCGATGTCGCAGCGTGTAAAGCCCCCTTTAGTGGGAGTGGTGTACAGGGTCTTAGCAGTAAAGAGAATTCCATATTTCTGCCAGATACCCACAGAGATATTGAAATCTGAAAAAAGAGACTTCTGCTCATTGAAGGTAAGAACTGCTCACATAGCGTTCAACTCCACAGCAAACGAGTGCTCTAGCACTGGCATCTCAGCAGGGATATTCCCCTACTACACATGTGTGTCTGGGTCCCTGTGACAGTTTACAGGACATAACTCAGAGCACCTAGACAGAAGGCAGAGGGACTACTTTCTATTTCTGGTGTAGAGCTTAGTACAATATATATATATATACTATTACATGTGACACATGTACCTTGTATTACCATTATTCGCTGTATATGAACCCCTTTTCTCCGGGCATTATTTGTCTATAGCATTTTTCACGAACCTGAGGCAACTGAGAACCCTTCAGTGAAGGAATTCCACTAACCCTCACAATACCAACCAGGGGCCTCCCTGCAGTAACTCAGGTAGTTGTACCCATTCTCTTTCCGCATTCTATGTGTTCTTCTTCTTTCTTCTTTTTTTTCTTTTTTCTTCTTTTTATTTCTATCATGTAGTTCAGGGGTTTATAGATATATGTCCTGCATCTCATATTTCCTTTAGTGGTGCTTCTTACCCATTCTCATATCATTTACCCTAGTATTTCATGATCCTGAGGCGACTGAGAACCCTTTAATAAAGGAATCCTTTTTCACTTGAATTGTCAAGTGATACTTACCAGTGACTATCATGTAATGTTACAGGTAGTTGCATTTTCTTCCTCTTCTTTCTCTCCTTTCTTCTTTGTCACACGGTCCATTGTGTTATAGCCCACGTGTCATGATAACACTTGTACCATCTTTTCATTTAGATTCCACCTACAATTATTTACCGATTCCAGTTCTGAAATAGGCTTTCATGATCTACTCACTAGAATTCTCAAGTGCATAAGGTACTGAGACATATACATGTTCACACCATTATAAAGAACAAAGTATAAACATTGAGGTTTTTCTCACACCCATGTTCCTGTGTTCTTTGATATGATATGTGTTCATTTCCTTCACTATATAGGATTGCAAGTTTTCCATTTGTACCTTAATGGCAATGACGCTATACAATTGAACACATATCATCCTGTTATCCATATAGGTGTGTATTTACCTGCTTGACTATTTTTGGTTGTTTGATCCAGAATGTTTCTCCAGATAGGTCATGTGGAAATTTTCTTTCCTCAGTACAAATGTTTTCACTATGGCTTTGGAAAAATTTTTTGTATGTGCATCATGGTCATTTGACCCATTGTACTCTCAAGTAGCAATATATTGTACTGTTATGTTGTACTATGTACTAATTACGTGTTTATATGGTTTTGTAACCCTTTATGATCTTAGATAACTTTATCCTTGATAAAGACCTAAAAACAAGGTCGAAACGTTGGATGAATTATCCTTTTGCACAAATAAAGAATTTTCAGCATTCCAAGAGTTCTTTTCTTACGTTATTGATCACTATAGTGTGCCAGAGCTATTTCTATTGAATTGACTCTTATTTTTTCTGAGCACCTGCTATATACACAGTGACCCAGACATATTCAAGTTTCATTCAGAAGGCAGAGGGAAGCCTTAGCAGCTGAGCCTATATCTTGGCTTGTGAGCATTAGAACAGGCCGGCGATTACAGGGTAACATGAAAAATGTCCAGCTTGCATTATGACTAGAACATGACAATATCCTTTTAAGTACTAACCTATGATGCGTTCCTAAGCAGTTGATGTTATATGTTCTACATTTCATTTTCTGCATACTTTACAAGTAACTCACAATTTTGCCTCTTGTAACATACTCCCACCACCACTGTGGTAAAGCTTCAATTACAAATTCAAACGCACAAAAATCTGTTATAGATATACAGATTTTCAGAAAAGCTCAAGAGAGTCAGAAATAAAAAATACTTTTTCTTTATTTAGATATTTTCACTATTAAAATTACATATATACAAAACTCCACTGTATAGTACCCATGGACTGGTCAAAACAGGTCAGAAAAATCATAAGCCCGCATTAACAAATGGATTAAGAATTCATAATGCCCTATACTTGAAATAAACATATATAAGGCTCTAATGAAAATTCAAACTTCTTTTTTCCAAATGCAGGGTTATTCAGTAAACAGTAGACATAGTTACATCATGTGGTAAGTGATACTAAAGTGCACATACCATTATAACATTATCCTATACTACTCTGGGATTCACAATCTATTTAATACACTCCCAAGTTATTGTGGATAGGAACCGGGTTGTAATACTATTGGGGTTGCACCATAATATGCCACCCAGCTTTCAATGAGAGCAGTAAACCCACTGAACCACCACAGAGATAACTAATGTCCGTTACCTGTTAGGGAGACCTGAATTCCACGTCCTGCGACCCCAACACGTGTTGGGGTCGCAGGACGTGGAATTCAGGTCTCCCTAACAGGTAACGGACATTAGTTATCTCTGTGGTGGTTCAGTGGGTTTACTGCTCTCATTGAAAGCTGGGTGGCATATTATGGTGCAACCCCAATAGTATTACAACCCGGTTCCTATCCACAATAACTTGGGAGTGTATTAAATAGATTGTGAATCCCAGAGTAGTATAGGATAATGTTATAATGGTATGTGCACTTTAGTATCACTTACCACATGATGTAACTATGTCTACTGTTTACTGAATAACCCTGCATTTGGAAAAAAGAAGTTTGAATTTTCATTAGAGCCTTATATATGTTTATTTCAAGTATAGGGCATTATGAATTCTTAATCCATTTGTTAATGCGGGCTTATGATTTTTCTGACCTGTTTTGACCAGTCCATGGGTACTATACAGTGGAGTTTTGTATATATGTAATTTTAATAGTGAAAATATCTAAATAAAGAAAAAGTATTTTTTATTTCTGACTCTCTTGAGCTTTTCTGAAAATCTGTATATCTATAACAGATTTTTGTGCGTTTGAATACTTTACAAGTAGTAGAATTTGCTTTGATATAGGCAACTGGATTTTCACAATGAAAAGGCAAAGGATAACGCCCGAAAAAGACGCCATACATTATGTCAGTGCCATCACTGACAAACCTGGATTGACCATGAAATACATCAATCCTCTTAAAGGTGAGTTAAAACAAGTTTTAACTAAATTGCCTTAATATTGTCATGCATTAGAATGACTGTCTTAGGTAATGATAAATATTTTCTACAGGAAGAGGAGTGTTTGCTGAAACTGAAATCGAAAAAGGGAGTTTTGTTGCAGAATATCGAGGCGAGCTCACGTATGCACTTACGATGGTAGACAACTACTCGAGATTTATGGTTGTGGTACAAGTCAAAGATCTAATGGCCCATACTGCAGCGAAGGTCTTCCAAGCACACTTATGCAGACCTCATGGCTACTCAGAGAGAGTCCTCACAGATCAAGGCACAGCCTTTGAAGCGGAAATCTTCAAGGACTTCTGCAGCTTTTACCGATGCAGGAAGATGCGCACTACACCCTACCATGCTCAAACCAATGGTTATCAACCTGCTCAGGACTTTACCCCATATTCCAGATGTGGCCTTACAAGTGATTTATAGAGGGGTAACAATACGTTGGGATCACCGGATCTAATCTCCCTTTTTATACACCCTAAAATCTTGTTTGCTTTAGAATAAACAATAACATCATAAAGGTATAGCAGTACCGTTTCAAAGTTTCGGTGTCCCAAGCAGCATTCCATCAGCCTCTGGAAGGTTCCTGGCAAATTGCACAGCTCGAAGGGCATGCTTTTGAACTCGCAGAGACCCATCGGGGTGGCAAAGGCGGTCTTCTCCCGGTCTGCCTCAGCAACGGACACTTGCCAATAGCGACTAGTGAGATCAAGGGTAGAAAAATAATTTGCAGTTCTCAATGCAGCTAGCTATTCCTCAATACAGGGGAGTGGTGCTGTCCTTCTTCTTTAACAGGACCAACGGAGCTGCCCAGAGGCTACAACTGTCACGGATAACCCCAGCCTCCTTCATGTTGCTCAACATGTCCTTGGTACACTGGTAATGTGCAGGTAGTTTTGGCTTATATCTCTCTTTGATGGGTGGGTGTGCACTTGTGGGGATGTAGTGTTTGACCCCTTTTATTCTTCAAAAGTCTAGCGGATGTTTGCTGAAGACTTGCTCGTATTCTTGCACTAGCCTGTAGACCCCCTTCTTGTGATGTGAAGGTGTGGAGTCAGTGCCTACGTGTAATTCCTTACACCACTCCTCTGGCTGACTTGGTGAGCTGTCACTGAATGGGTGGGCTGAAGCAATGGTGGATGCTGCTGTTTGGATAGCATGTGTATCTACTGAGAACAGCTTATCAATGGTGGCAAATCGGAGCAGCTTAATCTCTTGCTCTCCGCAGTTCAACACTCTCATGGGCACTCTTCCCTTCCATATTAATGAATAAAACTATGATGTAAATAGCATATAGATACCCCACAAATGCAGATAAAAGTAGGTTATGGGAAAAGGGGGAAGAGAGAAACAGGAAAATAGTGGAATAAAGTATACCTTCCAGGTGGGAGAGGAAATGGCAGCACAGCCAGTGGAGGTGAAGCAAGGGGAGCCTGCAACTAAAGAGTTGAGAGCGTTATCACATGGTGACTGAGCCTGATTGTAACGGGAGCATAGAGGTGCCGATCCTGTCTTACCTGCGTTGGTGTAGAAGTGGGTGTCCTGTGGTGGAGTCAGCTATGTGCAGTGGTGGCCGTGGGTTCTTTTATGTGCGACCGTAGTAATAGCTGCGCCCACTTCCTGTATGGGAGTGGAATGCAGTGAGGGTAATGGAACGCACGCCTGCGCATTTGTGTTTAACGTCGCGCATGTGCAGAACGGAGAAAAGGCTGCGCTCACTTCCTAATGAAAGGGAGTGAGACGCATCTGGGAAGGGAAGGGAAAAGATTAGGGTTTGGGGATGATGAAAGGGCTTTCTACGGGCAAGGATGGCAAAGGGTGGCAGTGACGGAAAGTCAGGCAGCCTGTCCTATGGGGAGATAAGGTATGCACACCAGTGACTATGGAAGGGGAATACATGGAATAGCAGAAACTGCTGTGTGAATACTGACATGAAAAATTCAATAGCTATTTGTTAGAATGAAATGTGAAAAATGGAACCTGCATTACTGCCATGAATATATGAATAAAGAGAAATTTAGCTACTGAATTGATCAATGCAGAAGAGCCCCAACACTACGCCAAAGTATTTCTCTACGTTGGGGTCCCTAGCTTGTGTGTGTCCTCTCATGCAGTTAAAAAACTTACCGTGTATGGGACGCTGAGACCCAGGCTATATATGCGTATAATGTGGATTGGCAATAGGTGTGTATGGGGAGGGTTCACAAACGAAAAACTACTAACATTAAGGAATAACGTTTGGAACTCCATTCTATGTCTGAACTGGGTGCAAAAAACCTAAAAAACATCACTATGGGGAGATAAGGTATGCACACCAGTGACTATGGAAGGGGAATACATGGAATAGCAGAAACTGCTGTGTGAATACTGACATGAAAAATTCAATAGCTATTTGTTAGAATGAAATGTGAAAAATGGAACCTGCATTACTGCCATGAATATATGAATAAAGAGAAATTTAGCTACTGAATTGATCAATGCAGAAGAGCCCCAACACTACGCCAAAGTATTTCTCTACGTTGGGGTCCCTAGCTTGTGTGTGTCCTCTCATGCAGTTAAAAAACTTACCGTGTATGGGACGCTGAGACCCAGGCTATATATGCGTATAATGTGGATTGGCAATAGGTGTGTATGGGGAGGGTTCACAAACGAAAAACTACTAACATTAAGGAATAACGTTTGGAACTCCATTCTATGTCTGAACTGGGTGCAAAAAACCTAAAAAACATCACTATGGGGAGATAAGGTATGCACACCAGTGACTATGGAAGGGGAATACATGGAATAGCAGAAACTGCTGTGTGAATACTGACATGAAAAATTCAATAGCTATTTGTTAGAATGAAATGTGAAAAATGGAACCTGCATTACTGCCATGAATATATGAATAAAGAGAAATTTAGCTACTGAATTGATCAATGCAGAAGAGCCCCAACACTACGCCAAAGTATTTCTCTACGTTGGGGTCCCTAGCTTGTGTGTGTCCTCTCATGCAGTTAAAAAACTTACCGTGTATGGGACGCTGAGACCCAGGCTATATATGCGTATAATGTGGATTGGCAATAGGTGTGTATGGGGAGGGTTCACAAACGAAAAACTACTAACATTAAGGAATAACGTTTGGAACTCCATTCTATGTCTGAACTGGGTGCAAAAAACCTAAAAAACATCACTATGGGGAGATAAGGTATGCACACCAGTGACTATGGAAGGGGAATACATGGAATAGCAGAAACTGCTGTGTGAATACTGACATGAAAAATTCAATAGCTATTTGTTAGAATGAAATGTGAAAAATGGAACCTGCATTACTGCCATGAATATATGAATAAAGAGAAATTTAGCTACTGAATTGATCAATGCAGAAGAGCCCCAACACTACGCCAAAGTATTTCTCTACGTTGGGGTCCCTAGCTTGTGTGTGTCCTCTCATGCAGTTAAAAAACTTACCGTGTATGGGACGCTGAGACCCAGGCTATATATGCGTATAATGTGGATTGGCAATAGGTGTGTATGGGGAGGGTTCACAAACGAAAAACTACTAACATTAAGGAATAACGTTTGGAACTCCATTCTATGTCTGAACTGGGTGCAAAAAACCTAAAAAACATCACTATGGGGAGATAAGGTATGCACACCAGTGACTATGGAAGGGGAATACATGGAATAGCAGAAACTGCTGTGTGAATACTGACATGAAAAATTCAATAGCTATTTGTTAGAATGAAATGTGAAAAATGGAACCTGCATTACTGCCATGAATATATGAATAAAGAGAAATTTAGCTACTGAATTGATCAATGCAGAAGAGCCCCAACACTACGCCAAAGTATTTCTCTACGTTGGGGTCCCTAGCTTGTGTGTGTCCTCTCATGCAGTTAAAAAACTTACCGTGTATGGGACGCTGAGACCCAGGCTATATATGCGTATAATGTGGATTGGCAATAGGTGTGTATGGGGAGGGTTCACAAACGAAAAACTACTAACATTAAGGAATAACGTTTGGAACTCCATTCTATGTCTGAACTGGGTGCAAAAAACCTAAAAAACATCACTATGGGGAGATAAGGTATGCACACCAGTGACTATGGAAGGGGAATACATGGAATAGCAGAAACTGCTGTGTGAATACTGACATGAAAAATTCAATAGCTATTTGTTAGAATGAAATGTGAAAAATGGAACCTGCATTACTGCCATGAATATATGAATAAAGAGAAATTTAGCTACTGAATTGATCAATGCAGAAGAGCCCCAACACTACGCCAAAGTATTTCTCTACGTTGGGGTCCCTAGCTTGTGTGTGTCCTCTCATGCAGTTAAAAAACTTACCGTGTATGGGACGCTGAGACCCAGGCTATATATGCGTATAATGTGGATTGGCAATAGGTGTGTATGGGGAGGGTTCACAAACGAAAAACTACTAACATTAAGGAATAACGTTTGGAACTCCATTCTATGTCTGAACTGGGTGCAAAAAACCTAAAAAACATCACTATGGGGAGATAAGGTATGCACACCAGTGACTATGGAAGGGGAATACATGGAATAGCAGAAACTGCTGTGTGAATACTGACATGAAAAATTCAATAGCTATTTGTTAGAATGAAATGTGAAAAATGGAACCTGCATTACTGCCATGAATATATGAATAAAGAGAAATTTAGCTACTGAATTGATCAATGCAGAAGAGCCCCAACACTACGCCAAAGTATTTCTCTACGTTGGGGTCCCTAGCTTGTGTGTGTCCTCTCATGCAGTTAAAAAACTTACCGTGTATGGGACGCTGAGACCCAGGCTATATATGCGTATAATGTGGATTGGCAATAGGTGTGTATGGGGAGGGTTCACAAACGAAAAACTACTAACATTAAGGAATAACGTTTGGAACTCCATTCTATGTCTGAACTGGGTGCAAAAAACCTAAAAAACATCACTATGGGGAGATAAGGTATGCACACCAGTGACTATGGAAGGGGAATACATGGAATAGCAGAAACTGCTGTGTGAATACTGACATGAAAAATTCAATAGCTATTTGTTAGAATGAAATGTGAAAAATGGAACCTGCATTACTGCCATGAATATATGAATAAAGAGAAATTTAGCTACTGAATTGATCAATGCAGAAGAGCCCCAACACTACGCCAAAGTATTTCTCTACGTTGGGGTCCCTAGCTTGTGTGTGTCCTCTCATGCAGTTAAAAAACTTACCGTGTATGGGACGCTGAGACCCAGGCTATATATGCGTATAATGTGGATTGGCAATAGGTGTGTATGGGGAGGGTTCACAAACGAAAAACTACTAACATTAAGGAATAACGTTTGGAACTCCATTCTATGTCTGAACTGGGTGCAAAAAACCTAAAAAACATCACTATGGGGAGATAAGGTATGCACACCAGTGACTATGGAAGGGGAATACATGGAATAGCAGAAACTGCTGTGTGAATACTGACATGAAAAATTCAATAGCTATTTGTTAGAATGAAATGTGAAAAATGGAACCTGCATTACTGCCATGAATATATGAATAAAGAGAAATTTAGCTACTGAATTGATCAATGCAGAAGAGCCCCAACACTACGCCAAAGTATTTCTCTACGTTGGGGTCCCTAGCTTGTGTGTGTCCTCTCATGCAGTTAAAAAACTTACCGTGTATGGGACGCTGAGACCCAGGCTATATATGCGTATAATGTGGATTGGCAATAGGTGTGTATGGGGAGGGTTCACAAACGAAAAACTACTAACATTAAGGAATAACGTTTGGAACTCCATTCTATGTCTGAACTGGGTGCAAAAAACCTAAAAAACATCACTATGGGGAGATAAGGTATGCACACCAGTGACTATGGAAGGGGAATACATGGAATAGCAGAAACTGCTGTGTGAATACTGACATGAAAAATTCAATAGCTATTTGTTAGAATGAAATGTGAAAAATGGAACCTGCATTACTGCCATGAATATATGAATAAAGAGAAATTTAGCTACTGAATTGATCAATGCAGAAGAGCCCCAACACTACGCCAAAGTATTTCTCTACGTTGGGGTCCCTAGCTTGTGTGTGTCCTCTCATGCAGTTAAAAAACTTACCGTGTATGGGACGCTGAGACCCAGGCTATATATGCGTATAATGTGGATTGGCAATAGGTGTGTATGGGGAGGGTTCACAAACGAAAAACTACTAACATTAAGGAATAACGTTTGGAACTCCATTCTATGTCTGAACTGGGTGCAAAAAACCTAAAAAACATCACTATGGGGAGATAAGGTATGCACACCAGTGACTATGGAAGGGGAATACATGGAATAGCAGAAACTGCTGTGTGAATACTGACATGAAAAATTCAATAGCTATTTGTTAGAATGAAATGTGAAAAATGGAACCTGCATTACTGCCATGAATATATGAATAAAGAGAAATTTAGCTACTGAATTGATCAATGCAGAAGAGCCCCAACACTACGCCAAAGTATTTCTCTACGTTGGGGTCCCTAGCTTGTGTGTGTCCCATACACGGTAAGTTTTTTAACTGCATGAGAGGACACACACAAGCTAGGGACCCCAACGTAGAGAAATACTTTGGCGTAGTGTTGGGGCTCTTCTGCATTGATCAATTCAGTAGCTAAATTTCTCTTTATTCATATATTCATGGCAGTAATGCAGGTTCCATTTTTCACATTTCATTCTAACAAATAGCTATTGAATTTTTCATGTCAGTATTCACACAGCAGTTTCTGCTATTCCATGTATTCCCCTTCCATAGTCACTGGTGTGCATACCTTATCTCCCCATAGTGATGTTTTTTAGGTTTTTTGCACCCAGTTCAGACATAGAATGGAGTTCCAAACGTTATTCCTTAATGTTAGTAGTTTTTCGTTTGTGAACCCTCCCCATACACACCTATTGCCAATCCACATTATACGCATATATAGCCTGGGTCTCAGCGTCCCATACACGGTAAGTTTTTTAACTGCATGAGAGGACACACACAAGCTAGGGACCCCAACGTAGAGAAATACTTTGGCGTAGTGTTGGGGCTCTTCTGCATTGATCAATTCAGTAGCTAAATTTCTCTTTATTCATATATTCATGGCAGTAATGCAGGTTCCATTTTTCACATTTCATTCTAACAAATAGCTATTGAATTTTTCATGTCAGTATTCACACAGCAGTTTCTGCTATTCCATGTATTCCCCTTCCATAGTCACTGGTGTGCATACCTTATCTCCCCATAGTGATGTTTTTTAGGTTTTTTTGCACCCAGTTCAGACATAGAATGGAGTTCCAAACGTTATTCCTTAATGTTAGTAGTTTTTCGTTTGTGAACCCTCCCCATACACACCTATTGCCAATCCACATTATACGCATATATAGCCTGGGTCTCAGCGTCCCATACACGGTAAGTTTTTTAACTGCATGAGAGGACACACACAAGCTAGGGACCCCAACGTAGAGAAATACTTTGGCGTAGTGTTGGGGCTCTTCTGCATTGATCAATTCAGTAGCTAAATTTCTCTTTATTCATATATTCATCGCAGTAATGCAGGTTCCATTTTTCACATTTCATTCTAACAAATAGCTATTGAATTTTTCATGTCAGTATTCACACAGCAGTTTCTGCTATTCCATGTATTCCCCTTCCATAGTCACTGGTGTGCATACCTTATCTCCCCATAGTGATGTTTTTTAGGTTTTTTGCACCCAGTTCAGACATAGAATGGAGTTCCAAACGTTATTCCTTAATGTTAGTAGTTTTTCGTTTGTGAACCCTCCCCATACACACCTATTGCCAATCCACATTATACGCATATATAGCCTGGGTCTCAGCGTCCCATACACGGTAAGTTTTTTAACTGCATGAGAGGACACACACAAGCTAGGGACCCCAACGTAGAGAAATACTTTGGCGTAGTGTTGGGGCTCTTCTGCATTGATCAATTCAGTAGCTAAATTTCTCTTTATTCATATATTCATGGCAGTAATGCAGGTTCCATTTTTCACATTTCATTCTAACAAATAGCTATTGAATTTTTCATGTCAGTATTCACACAGCAGTTTCTGCTATTCCATGTATTCCCCTTCCATAGTCACTGGTGTGCATACCTTATCTCCCCATAGTGATGTTTTTTAGGTTTTTTGCACCCAGTTCAGACATAGAATGGAGTTCCAAACGTTATTCCTTAATGTTAGTAGTTTTTCGTTTGTGAACCCTCCCCATACACACCTATTGCCAATCCACATTATACGCATATATAGCCTGGGTCTCAGCGTCCCATACACGGTAAGTTTTTTAACTGCATGAGAGGACACACACAAGCTAGGGACCCCAACGTAGAGAAATACTTTGGCGTAGTGTTGGGGCTCTTCTGCATTGATCAATTCAGTAGCTAAATTTCTCTTTATTCATATATTCATGGCAGTAATGCAGGTTCCATTTTTCACATTTCATTCTAACAAATAGCTATTGAATTTTTCATGTCAGTATTCACACAGCAGTTTCTGCTATTCCATGTATTCCCCTTCCATAGTCACTGGTGTGCATACCTTATCTCCCCATAGTGATGTTTTTTAGGTTTTTTGCACCCAGTTCAGACATAGAATGGAGTTCCAAACGTTATTCCTTAATAATAAAGGCAGCCTGTCCTGTCCTGTCCTGTCCGTCCGTCTTTTTGTATCATGAATTGGAAAGACTGCAAGGGGGAGGGGAGGTGCTTGTGTCCAAAAGGAGGAGTTATTCAGATTCATTGCAGTGGGCGGCGGCTGCAAAAAGCACCATTCTTCTTGTTTTTGCTCTGCAAAACAGCCTTTTCAAGGGTTGGCTTGGGTGACAAAATGTCTTCTGTAGGCGTGGGTTTGTCTCCCTCTCCCTAAGATGTGTCCGGTATAGGCCAGGGTGCCACTCAAGGCCGTAACCAATTCGGGTTATAGCTTCTCGGCCTTTTGGCTAAGATCAAGTGTAGTTTCGGAGGACGCTACCTTGGTCGGTACTGGAAGGTGCCTGGGATTGCACGTCTGCCGGCCTTGAGGAAGTGTGTGCGCCTTCTGGTGACACATAGCCCTCTTGTGCCTGGACGGTTCCCAGGCAACGGGAGGCGATCACCTTTGTTATTTTGAAGTCCTACTGATAAACAGAAAAAAAAAAAATTAAATCTGTTCTTATCAGTTTAATATCTGATACGTCCCCTCTCTGGGGACCATATAATAAATGGATTTTTAGAACAAGGAGATGGAAAAAATCTTGCTCTGTCCACTGCACGCATTGACCTGGTATTGCAGTACCTCCAGGACCGGTGCACCCCTTCTTAACCCAGTTTCCAAAAGCAGAACTCAATTCACCTGATTCAAATGAGCCCCATTAGTGAATTGAAAGAAAGCAAAAACTTTATATGCACCTCAATTTGGCCAATTCACTTTTCACACTTTCACCCTTTTTTTTATCTTTCACACCTTTTACTTGCTTTATTGATGCAAAAAGCTGTGCCAAATAGCAAACTCATCTCCACTCAACTTGACCAACTCTGCTATGTCCCGTGCAGTATCTTATTCTCAGTCTTATCTAGATCATTTGCAATTGAATAGAATAGATCCCTTTTGGCTGATTATGACTGTGTAAAATATGTAGTTTTACTGGGCTGGGATGAGAGAATCCATTGAAGCATGGTGTAGGGATTGTGGTTCCTGTGTGCTAAGAAGAGAGGCTGGCACCAGCCAGAAAGCCCCATTGCAGCCAATAATCACTTAATAACTTTTTCAACTTGTCATCATATGGGAGGCCTTCCATTCCTTGTAGTAGTCTAGTTGCCCACCTTTGAACTGACTCTAACTTCTGAATGTCCTTATTAAAATGTGGAGCCCAAAACTGGTTCCCATATTCCAGATGTAGCCTTACAAGTGATTTATAGAGGTGTAACAATACGTTGGGATCACGGGATCTAATCTCCCTTTTTATACACCCTAAAATCTTGTCCCAAGCAGCATTCCATCAGCCTCTGGAAGGTTCCTGGCGCATTGCACAGCTCGAAGGGCATGCTTTTGAACTCGCAGAGACCCATAGGGGTGGCGAAGGCGGTCTTCTCCCGGTCTGCCTCAGCAACGGACACTTGCCAATAGTGACTAGTGAGATCAAGGGTAGAAAAATAATTTGCAGTTCTCAATGCAGCTAGCGATTCCTCAATACGGGGAGTGGTGCCGTCCTTCTTTTTTAACAGGATCAACAGAGCTGCCCAAAGGCTACAACTGTCACGGATAACCCCAGCCGCCTTCATGTTGCTCAACATGTCCTTGGTACACTGGCAATGTGAAGGTGGTATTGGCTTATAGCTCTCTTTGATGGGTGGGTGTGCACCTGTGGGGATGTGGTGTTGGACCCCTTTTATTCCCCCAAAATCTAGCGGGCTTCCCACCGGTAACCCGCTCCCCAGCTTGGATGGATGCTGAGGGAGCCCCTTTTGCCCGCAGGCTCTGGCCCTGGGAACTGTAGCCTTGGCGGTGACTGTGCTTCCCTCTACGGTGTGAGCTGTTGCCTTCAATCGGGTCTTGACTGCTGGGAAACCCTGGAGGTTCCTGTCGCTAACGGATTTGACCGGTTTTACGGCGACTCCTAGCCTGGTCGGGGTCCGTAGGCCCTGCCGGATGGTGCTGGCTTCTCTTCACTCCCCGATCTGGTACCGGCGGGCCACCGCCCATCCCCGGTCCGTACGGTTCACTCCAATCAGCCTCTCCTGCAGAAGGTCACCACCGTCTGCCAACCTTGCTGAGTGCCCGGGCCACACACCCGGACACGGTCAGTCTCCTCTCCTCTTCACTTCTCTAACTCCAAAACTGATCTCTAATCTGACTCCTTTTCCCGCCTCCAGGACTGTGAACTCCTCGGTGGGTGGGATCAACCGCCTGGCCCACCCCCTGGTGTGGACATCAGCCCCTGGAGGAAGGCAACTAGGATTTGTGTTTAGCTTCGGTGTGCCTAGCCGGAGTGTAGAGTGTGTTGGTGTAGTACCTGTGACGACCTGGCTTGTCCAGGGCGCCACATTCCCCTATAGTAAAATGCAGACCGTCCGCGGGCTGCCCGTCCATCACCGGTTTTATTTTCACAACTGAAAAAGAATAAAACGGTAAAACATGTAAAAGCATCATAAACATTTTACAACGGTACAGCTTCCGCTCTTCTCCCACCCAAACAACCAGGCCCTGATGCTGCCCCTAAGAAGCGGGCAGCACCCCTTGACCCCAGTCCAGCACCAAGTTGTCCGAGCGGGTTCTGTCTCTTTCAGGGGGCCCACGTCCAAGGGGACCCCTGGACCCCCGGAGGATCGCCACCGGTTACGGTAGTGGCGGGCCTAGGCCATCCCTTTCCTCCAGGCCCATCCTCCCAAATCAGCCTCTCCGGAGGCGGTAACGGTGTCAAGCCAACAAACATTTTTATTTACATTGCACTAAGTTTGTGGTTGCCCTGCAAGTTCTCGGGCTTGTCCGTAAGCAGTTCC
The DNA here is from genome assembly GCF_048569485.1 of Anomaloglossus baeobatrachus. Taxonomy (NCBI): domain Eukaryota; kingdom Metazoa; phylum Chordata; class Amphibia; order Anura; family Aromobatidae; genus Anomaloglossus; species Anomaloglossus baeobatrachus. Next base: position 909,078 of record NW_027444249.1, read on the forward strand.
TTACGCAATGGTTGCACAGTCCCTACGGGGACAACAGTTGCCGGCAACGGCCGGTTTAATCACGGTTCAATCAGGTAAACTTCTTTGGTTGATCATCTTTACTTATCATTTAAAACTTTCAAACTGGTACACTCAACACATAAAGCCCCCCCCTTTTAAAGAGTAGTTTCCCTGTACCTAAGTGGGGGTCTACCTAGGTTGGGGCGAGTGGACCTTCGGGGTCCGGTGTCAGTGGTGACAGGCAGTGGGGCAGAGGGAACAGTCAGTTCCTCCTCCCTGCTATCATGTGGGGCAGGCGGAGGCGTAGGGGAGCTGGGTACAGGTACATCCCTGGGCACTGGCTCGCGGTTAACCGTTTCCATCATTTCTTCATCCACGGGTTGTGGGAACAGTATCACTGGAAGGATCACCGCACCGTTCTGTGTAGGCCAGTCTGCTGGAAAATCACCCATCATGGTGTGGATTACCTCTTTTTCCTTCTCCACTGGACTGGGAACTGGAGCCTCATCCGCTACTCTCAATGCTGGTGGGCACTTCTTCAGGTGGTCTCGGGAAACCGTGGCCAAAGTCCCCCCTTGGTCACGGCTGATCTGGTAGGCCTTCCCATTCTCCCATCCTGTGGGCTGGACTACATACGGGGTTTTTTCCCATTGATCATCCAGCTTGTGGGCCCTTCTTTTCCGCTTCAGCACTACATCCCCAGGTTGGAAGGAACCGGCAGGCGCCTTCTTGTTGAAGCACTGCTCCTGTTGTCCCCGACTCCGGCACAAGTTCTTTTCAACATACTCCTGGACCTGTCGGTACTGTGTCCTCCGCCGAGTGTCCCATTCAGCTGTCGACAGGAGTGCTTCTGAAGCTTCCAAGCCCATTTCCAGATCCACTGGTAGCCGGCCGGGACGAGCTCTCATCAGGTATGCTGGAGTGCATTTCGTAGAGCTGGAAGGGATGTTGTTGTACATATCGACCAGGTCAGGTAGCTTCTCCAGCCACAGGTTCCGCTCTTCCAGTGGTAACGTCTTGAGGAGGCCCAGGACCAAGTGGTTCATCTTTTCACAAATGCCATTGGTTTGGGCGTGGTAAGGCGTGGTCCGGATTTTCTTGCAGCCGTACAACTGGCAGAATTCCTGGAATACCTCTGCTTCAAAGGCCGGACCCTGGTCGGTAAGCACCCTCTCCGGGTACCAATGCGGTCAACAGAAATAAGCCTGGAAAGCCTTAGCAGCGGTGCGGCCGGTTAAGTCCTTAACTGGGACAACCACCAGGAACCTCGAGTAGTGGTCTACGATGGTCAGAGCGTAGGTGTACCCACTTCGGCTGGGGGTGAGCTTTACATGGTCAAGGGCAACCAGCTCCAGCGGTTGGTGTGTAATGATCGGGTGTAGGGGTGCCTTCTGGCTGGCCTCGTCCTTCCTTCTCAATGCGCAAGGGCCACATTCTCGGCACCAGGCCTCCACAGATTCCCGCATTCCACTCCAATAGAACCGCTCTCTTAACAACATCTCTAGCTTCTTCCACCCGAAGTGCACTGCACCATCATGGTATGCTTGCAGGACGGTGGGCACGTTAGCCTGGGGAATCACCAGCTGGCGGATCTTCTCGTGAGTCTTTGGATTAATCAGCTCGCGATACAACTTCCCCTGGTGTAGGTATAGCCGGGTCCGTTCTTGCCACAGACGTTGGGCTTCGGCAGGGGCAGCAGGGTCTATCCCAGCAGAACCCTGTTCCACTAGAGTCTTGACCAGGCGGACAGCAGGTGCCTGGTCCTGAGCTTCCTGCCAGTCCTGTCGGGGCAGCGGATCCAGGTTCACCCGTTGTTGGTAGACGTGCACCTTCTCAGTGAATGGCCGGTGAAATGCAGGCAACTCGATCTCTTCGAGGTCATCATCCTCTGGCCCCTCTTCCGACAGGTGGGGCATCCGGGAGAGTGCATTGGCATTGACGTTGGTACGGCCGGCCCGGTACTTGATGGTGAAATCGTAGTTGGCTAACCTGGTCACCCACCGCTGCTCCAACGCGCCCAGCTTGGCCGTATCTAGATGGGTCAGCAGGTTATTGTCTGTGTACGCGGTGAACTTGGCTGCTGCCAGGTAATGGCGGAACCGCTCGGTGATAGCCCACACCAGTGCCAAGAGCTCAAGCTTGAAGGAGATGTAGTTCTCAGGGTTCCTCTCAGTCGGTCGGAGTTTTCGGCTAGCATAAGCTATTACCTTTTCCCTTCTGTCTTGGACCTGGGATAGAACAGCCCCCAAGCCCACATTGCTGGCGTCGGTGTAGAGGATGAATGGGCGGCTGTAGTCAGGGTACGCTAGGATTTCCTCTCCGGTCAGGGCTGTTCTCAGCTGGCGGAAGGATTCCTCATGCTTTTCTTCCCACACCAATGGGGCTACTAGGGATCTACCACCCTTGGTCTGTCCTACGAGGAGGTCTTGCATGGGGGCAGCCATCTTTGTGTACCCCTTAATGAAGCGACGGTAATATCCCACCAGGCCCAGAAACTGCCTCACTTCCCTCACTGTGGTCGGTCTCGGCCAGTCTTGGATGGCGGTGATCTTCTCGGGGTTGGGGGCGACACCTTCCGCACCAACCACATGTCCTAGGTACTGCACTCTGGGTTTCAGCAGATGACACTTTGAGGGCTTCAACTTCATCCCATACTTGGCAAGGGACGCGAACACCTCAGCTAGGTGCTCCAGGTGGGCTTCATACGTCTGTGAGTACACAATCACATCATCCAAGTACAGCAAAACGGTCCCATAGGCAGTCTTCTCTCGGTCTTCCGGTGCCACGGCCACCTGCCAGTACCCGCTGGTGAGGCCAAGGGTGGAGAAGTAGTTAGCGGTTCTCAGCGAGGCCAGGGACTCTTTGATGCGGGGCAGAGGGTAAGCATCCTTATGCGTTATCTGGTTAATCTTCCGGTAATCCACACACATCCGCATGGTGCCATCCTTCTTCTTAACCAGCACCAATGGAGCGGCCCAGGGACTACAGCTGTCCCTAATAACCCCTGCCTCCTTCATGTTCCTCAACATGTCTTTGGCGCATTGGTAGTGCGCAGGGGGAATAGGCCTGTATCTCTCTTTAATAGGGGAGTGTGTACCGGTAGGGATGTGGTGTTGAACCCCTTTAATCTGCCCAAAATCTAGAGGGTGCTTGCTAAAAACCCGCTCATACTCCTGTACCACCCGGTATACCCCTTCCTTGTGGTGTATGGGGGTATCATCAGTGCCGACATGTAGCTCTCGATACCACTCGCCTAACTCCCCCAGGGATGAGTGGGAACCGGCAGCAGGCGGTGTGACCGGGGGAACGGCTTCATGGATCGTGTGGGGATCTAGAGTGAGCAATTTGGCAAGGGTAGCGTACCGGGTGGTGCATGAATGCACACATATTGGTTTTATAATCTTATTGTATTACTTTATATTCTTATTTCACTTGTGCATATCTCCACCATAATCCTGGCTAAGAAATATAGCTTTTTTTGGGGTACACAGGTAGTAAGGTCTTCTTTCTATTTCTTTAGGGGTGATATAGCCTGGTGGAACTCTAGACCTCTAACATTATATATGCACCCTTTTTCTTTATGGTTCTTGGACACCTTATAACATTCTTCCATACATATATATCTTTCTCATAAATTATAAATAATTAGGCATTTTTATATATTTTATTTACATTTTCATAAATAACTTTTTACAAAGCATGGGGGACATTCTCACATACATATAATTTTCATGTACGCATTCTGAAAATTTACGCATAAACCGTACACACTCCTTTTTGTAACAATTTCTATAACTCATTCGCTGAACTCTCATCCCGGATATTCATTCTTACACCGAATTTCCTGTTATAACACAACATTCATGATTTTTATTCAATTTATTTTTATTTTTTAGGTTTATTAGTAGTGATGAGCGAGTACTAAAAAGCTCGGGTGCTCGAAGCTCGGGCCGAGCCTCCCAAGATACTCGTGTACTCGGCCCGAGCACCGAGCCCAATGTTATCCTATGGGAGACCCGAGTATTTTTGTGAAATGACCACCGGCAGCATGTAGAAACCCTAAAAATGGCACAAAAGTCTCCGAAGAGTGCTCAAATGACATGGCAACAGCATGGGGAAGACCCCTTGAAGCATTTATCACTCAAAAGTCACAGCTGTGAATAATTTTGTCCGCGTTTTACGCCATTTTTACGGACTCACCAGAAAACCTTCCAAAATGACACCAAAATGATTTTTCATAGCGGAAATGTTAAGGGCACATACCCAATAGTGAGATAGAGCTAATGTATGTTACTTTTTGAGATCAATACATGAAAGATTTTACGTAAAACATTGTGTGGCACTCCGATGTCCCTGAGAAGAGACGTACATAAAGGCCTCTGAGTCTAATGTGCCCATTTTGAGGAACTGAGTCTTTGTAGTATTTTCCTTTGCCAGGGCAGTCCAAAATTGTGAGGTTCACCAATGCCCCTGCATACAGACGTGCATGATGGCCTGTAAACCTGAAGTGCCCATTGTAAGGAAGTGGGTCTATTGTAGTATAGCCCTTAGGCAGGGCAGCCAAAAATTGGGAGGCTCCACGTTGTCCCTGGATAGAGACGTGCATGAGGGCCTCAAAACATTAAGTGTCCAGTGTCAGGAAGTGGGTGTATTATAGTATAGCCCTTAGGCAGGGAAGCCAAAAATTGGGAGGCTCCACGTTGTCCCTGGATAGAGACGTGCATGAGGGCCTGTAAACCTGAAGTGCCCATTGGAAGGAAGTGGGTCTTTTGTAGTATAGCCCTTTGGCAGGGCAGCCAAAAATTGGGAGGCTCCACGTTGTCCCTGGATAGAGACGTGCATGAGGGCCTGTAAACCTGAAGTGCCCATTGGAAGGAAGTGGGTCTTTTGTAGTATAGCCCTTTGGCAGGGCAGCCAAAAATTGGGAGGCTCCACGTTGTCCCTGGATAGAGACATGCATGAGGGCCTCAAAACATTAAGTGTCCATTGTCAGGAAGTGGGTGTATTATAGTATAGCCCTTAGGCAGGGCAGCCAAAAATTGGGAGGCTCCACGTTGTCCCTGGATAGAGACGTGCATGAGGGCCTGTAAACCTGAAGTGCCCATTGGAAGGAAGTGGGTCTTTTGTAGTATAGCCCTTTGGCAGGGCAGCCAAAAATTGGGAGGCTCCACGTTGTCCCTGGATAGAGACGTGCATGAGGGCCTCAAAACATTAAGTGTCCATTGTCAGGAAGTGGGTGTATTATAGTGTAGCCCTTTGGCAGGGCAGCCAAAAATTGGGAGGCTCCACGTTGTCCCTGGATAGAGACGTGCATGAGGGCCTCAAAACATTAAGTGTCCATTGTCAGGAAGTGGGTGTATTATAGTATAGCCCTTAGGCAGGGCAGCCAAAAATTGGGAGGCTCCACGTTGTCCCTGGATAGAGACGTGCATGAGGGCCTCAAAACATTAAGTGTCCATTGTCAGGAATTGGGTCTTTTGTAGTATAGCCCTTTGGCAGGGCAGCCAAAAATTGGGAGGCTCCACGTTGTCCCTGGATAGAGACGTGCATGAGGGCCTCAAAACATTAAGTGTCCATTGTCAGGAAGTGGGTGTATTATAGTATAGCCCTTAGGCAGGGCAGCCAAAAATTGGGAGGCTCCACGTTGTCCCTGGATAGAGACGTGCATGAGGGCCTCAAAACATTAAGTGTCCATTGTCAGGAAGTGGGTCTTTTGTAGTATAGCCCTTTGGCAGGGCAGCCAAAAATTGGGAGGCTCCACGTTGTCCCTGGATAGAGACGTGCATGAGGGCCTCAAAACATTAAGTGTCCATTGTCAGGAAGTGGGTGTATTATAGTATAGCCCTTTGGCAGGGCAGCCAAAAATTGGGAGGCTCCACGTTGTCCCTGCATAGAGACGTGCATGAGGGCCTCAAAACATTGTTCCCATTGCAAAGGAGCGGGTCTCCTGTCGTTGTAATGTCCATTCTGCAAAGAATGGGCGAAAAAATTTACCACTGGGGGTATACCTGAAACAAAGGCCTAACTCTTGTAACGGTCATCATGGTGGCGCATGAGGAGAAGGAGGAGCAGTCCAGCGATTATCCAAAGTCCAGAAGTGTGTACCCATGGGTGACTGGAGGTACATGGCAAATTCCCGTTACAAACTTTAAATTCCGCTCTCATTTGCTGGTGGTGTGGTGAAGTCTGGCCCAATCCAACCCTTGTTCATCTTGATCAGAGTCAGCCTGTCAGCATTTTCAGTTGACAGGCGGGTGCGTTTATCTGTAATGATTCCACCTGCGGCACTAAAAACACGCTCTGACAAAACGCTAGCGGCAGGGCAGGCCAGGACTTCCAAGGCGTAGAGAGCCAATTCATGCCACGTGTCCACCTTGGATACCCAATAATTGTAAGGCACAGAGGAATGTCGGAGTACAGTTGTTCGATCTGCAAGGTACTCCTTGAGCATCTGGGCAAACTTAGGATTTCTTGTGGCACTACCCCGCACCTCAGGGGCTGTGGTACGTGAGGGGCTGAGAAAACTGTCCCACATCTTAAAGACTGTTCCCCTACCTCTGGCGGATTGGACTTGTGCCTCTCTCGGCTGTACGCCTTGGTTGTCCACTGATTCCTGACCTATGCCGCTAGCGTTTTGTTAGGGGAATGCTTTGCCTACTTCCGTGACTATGGCCTTCCGGAACTGCTGCATTTTGGTTGACCTCTCCGCCTCGGGAATAAGAGACATAAAGTTCTCCTTGTAGCGTGGGTCTAACAGTGTTACCAACCAGTAATGATTGTCGGCCAAGATGTTCTTAACGCGAGGGTCACGAGACAGGCAGCTTACCATAAAGTCAGCCATGTGCGCCAGACTCTTAACAGCCAGGACTTCAGTAGCCTGACCAACACGTTGACTGAACATGCTGTCCTCCTCCTCCTCCTCCTCCTCCTCCTCATCTACCCTGTCCTCTGGCCAGCCACGCTGAACCGAGGATATGACTGGTGTGCATGTCATATCCTCAATTTGGCCGGAGATTTGCTCCATGTCTTCATCCTCCTCCTCGTCATAGTCCTCCACTGCACGTTGTGATGAGACGAGGCTGGGCTGTGTGTTATCACCCACACCCACTACTGTTTCTTGCTGCAACTCATCGCGCTCCGCCTGCAATGCATCATGTTTGGTTTTGAGCAGAGACCGTTTTAGAAGGCAGAGTAGCGGTATGGTGACACTAATAATGGCGTCATCACCACTCACCATCTTGGTGGAGTCCTCAAAGTTTTGGAGGATGGTACATAGGTCGGACATCCATCTCCACTCCTCAGGTGTTATGTGTGGAGTTTGACCCATTTCCCGACGGCTTAGGTGATGCAGGTACTCAACAACTGCCCTCTTCTGCTCACATATCCTGACCAACATGTGCAGAGTTGAATTCCAACGCGTGGGGACATCACACACCAGTCTGTGAGCCGGAAGATGCAAACTGCGCTGAAAGCCGGCAAGGCCGGCTGAAGCAGTAGGTGACTTTCGAAAATGTGCAGACAGGCGGCGAACTTTTACCAGCAGATCAGACAGCTCTGGGTATGACTTTAGAAACCGCTGAACCACGAGGTTGAGCACATGGGCCATGCATGGAACATGTGTCAGCTGGCCTCGCCTCAAAGCCGCCACCAGGTTCCGGCCATTGTCACACACGACCTTTCCTGGCTTTAGGTTCAGAGGTGTGAGCCAGTGATCTGCCTGCTGTTTCAGAGCTGTCCACAGCTCTTCTGCATTGTGGGGTTTGTCACCTATGCAGATTAGCTTCAGCACAGCCTGTTGCCGCTTCGCCGAGGCAGTGCTGCAGTGCTTCCAGCTTGGGACTGGTGTGGAGGGTACAGTGGATGAGGATGCGCAGGAGGAGGAGGAGGCTGAAGAGCATGACATTCCGGAGCTGTAGAGTGTGGGTGAAACACTGACTGAGGTAGGGCCTGCAAACCTTGGTGTGGGAAGGACGTGTTCCGTCCCTCGCTCAGACTGGGTCCCAGCTTCCACAATATTAACCCAGTGTGCCGTCAACGAGATGTAGCGGCCTTGCCCACAAGCACTTGTCCACGTGTCTGTGGTTAGGTGGACTTTGGGTGAAACAGCGTTGTTCAGGGCACGTGTGATGTTTTGTGACACGTGGTTATGCAACGCGGGGACGGCACACCGGGAGAAATAGTGGCGGCTGGGGACCGAGTAACGTGGGACAGCTGCCGCCATCAGGTCGCGGAATGCTTCTGTCTCCACCAGCCTAAAAGGCAACATTTCCAGCGCAAGCAGTCGCGAAATGTTAGTATTTAGAACTGTGGCATGTGGGGTGTTGGCAGTGTATTTGCGCCTGCGTTCAAAGGTTTGCTGAATGGATAACTGAACGCTGCGCTGGGACAAGGACGTGCTTGATGATGGTGTTATTTCTGAGTAGGCAACTGCAGGTGCAGGACCGGAGGAGGCTTGTTCGCAGGCAGCATGGACAGGGGATTGGCTCGCATGCAGAACCAGCGAAGACGTAGCAGTGACATTAGCAAGCACTGCTCCTCGACTCTGTTGTACTTCCCACAAAGTCGGGTGCTTGGCTGACATGTGCCTGATCATGCTGGTGGTGGTCAGGCTGCTAGTTTTGGTACCCCTGCTGATGCTGGCACGGCAGGTGTTGCAAATGGCCTTTTTAGAATCATCTGGATCCAACTTAAAAAACTGCCAGACTCGGGAAGACCTAACATTTGTACAGGCACCTTGTGTCGTGTTGTTGTTCCGGGGAACGGTTGCCTGACTTCTGCCTGGAGCCACCACCCTGCTTCTTACTGCCTGTTGGGATGCTACGCCTCCCTCCCCCTGTGCACTGCTGTCCTCGCTCTGCATATCCTCCTGCCAGGTTGGGTCAGTTACTGGATCATCCACCACGTCGTCTTCCTCTTCCGCACCCTGCTCCTCCTCCTGACTTCCTGACAATTGTGTCTCATCATTGTCCACCCCTTGTTGAGACACGTTGCCAACTTCGTGAGAACGTGGCTGCTCAAATATTTGGCCATCTGTACATACGATCTCCTCATGACCCACTTCAACATGAGCTGGCGAGAGGCCAGAATGTGCGAATGGAAACGTGAACAGCTCTTCCGAGTGTCCAAGTGTGGGATCATTAATGTCCGAGGACGTGTACTCAGCCTTGTGGTAGGAAGGAGGATCAGGTTCTGAAATGTGCGGTGCAGTATCACGGCTACTGACACTTGACCGTGTGGAAGACAGAGTGTTTGTGGTGGTGCCAATCTGACTGGAAGCATTATCCGCTATCCAACTAACAACCTGTTGACACTGGTCTTGGTTCAAGAGCGGTGTACTGCTGCGGTCCCCAAGAATTTGGGACAGGACGTGCGAGCGACTAGATGTGGCCCTTTGTTGTGGCAAAATTAGAGCTTGCCCACGACCTCGGCCTCTGCCTGCACCACCATCACGTCCACTTCCTTGTTCCTTGCCAACGCCCTTGCGCATTTTGCAATGCTGTGCTGACGTGTATTCACTAGACTTGGGCGTTATATCAAAGTTTGTGCAAATTGTGCACCTGTACGCTGCCACCGACAGGCACACACGTGCGGTTTTTAAATGCAAGCATGGACGCACTAAGAACCTAACAGGTTTTAGGAGCAAAAATTAATGACGAGAACTCTGACACTATCAGCCACTGCTGACTGACGTGTATTATACACTACACTTGTGCGTTATATAATAGTTTGGTAAAAACGCACACAAGTGCACCTGTACGCTGCCACCGACAGGCACACACGTGCGGTTTTTAAATGCAAGCACGGACGCACTAAGAACCTAACACAGGTTTTAGGAGCAAAAATTAATGACACTATCTGACACTATCAGGATTGTTTTAGACTGTGTACACCAGCCCCAGATATGATGAAGGCTGGTATACGGTCACCACTAGGAATGGCTATATACCCTGCCTGCCTGCCTGCCTGCCTGTATACTGCTACAATAGTCCTGACAAGGACTCTTTTGGTCACTAGCCTGTATTCCAACCTGGCTATACCCTGCCTGTATACAGCAACAATAGTCCTGAGAAGGACTCTGCTACTGTACTCCGACCTGGCTATACCCTGCCTGCCTGTATACAACTAGAATAGTCCTGAGAAGGACTTTTGGTCACACTGTTTGCAGCCCTGCTACGGAAATAGCTATAAAGGGCCGCAAACCTTTCCCTGAAGCAGCGACCCTCTCCCTGCACTGACTGTCTGGATAGCTGTGAGCAGAGCACAGCGCGCCCGCCGGTATAAAGGCTCGGTCACGCTGTGCAGGCCGGCCAATCACTGCAATTCCACAACTAACAGGGCTGTGGCATTGCAGTGGTCTGCCAGCCAATCCGTGCATGAGGGCTGGCTCTCAAAAGAGCGCCAACATGCAGGGATGAAGACCACGAGTACAGCACGAGTATCGCGAGATTACTCGGTCCCCGTCGAGTAGACCGAGTACAGTGATACTCGTGCGAGTACCGAGTAGTAACAAGCATGCTCGCTCATCACTATTTATTAGTAAAATGGCTTACACTCCCCTTTTTTCCACTTTTTTCTTCACTACTTTTATAAAGAAATTTTTCCTTTCTTTATTCTTAATGCAATTTTATATAGCAACACCACCATTTTTTGCCACGAACATAATTTTTCTTGTCCGTCATCCCGTTCACCCTTACAGGGTTGTGGACAGATGCACTTGTCACTACACTTCTAAGACTCAATACAGGGTCTGGAGCTCAATGCTCCCTTTTTGTTTTTTTTTTCTTCTTTTTTTTCTTTTTTTCATTTTGTCCTTCTTCTTCTTTTTCTGATTTTTGTCTCAAAAAGCTGATGAAATTTGAAACACTATACCCCAGTGATTTTATAAATGTTTCTCAATATATCACTTGAGAACTTTTATGGCCGGTATTGTAACAGTTGACCATCCCGGCAGTATTTGAAATACAGCAGTCAGTCCTCTGACGTAGCTCCATATGTGTATATATAGAGGTTCTTCCTCCTTTGATTGCATACTGTTCTTTTTTTGCCCTGATGAAGGAGACAGTGATCTCTGAAACACATTGACCGGAAAAAAGAATAAAGAGATGAAATAATTAACATCAGTTTCCTTTGGTGACAGCGCGGCACGCACCCGATTTTCCTCCTATACGTTATTGCTCTTCTACTAGGGGCTGCGGCTGTCGCCATTTGTAACGTGCATTTAGGGGTTGTGACTGGCACAACCTTAATAGGTGAGTGCAACTACTATTAATTATTTGTTACCTTACCAGGTAAGACCCTAATTTGTGCGTCTGCTCCAGAGTTATTTCCCTGATTATTAATATCTGACAGGCAGTGATTGATCCTGCATTCTCACCTTCCTCTCTGTTGCACATTCTTATTGTTCCTATATGCTCTCTATTTCCATCAGACTTTTTTTGTCCTTCGGTGGGGCTCTAACATATGTGCACCATTTTTTATTTATTTTTATGGATTCCTTTCTTTTTTCATGCTAGCGTTCATTATGCAGTAGTCATTCATGATATATCTTATATTTGTGAATCCATTAGGGCTCTATATGTCTGGTGCATCACATTGGGTCTTTTCAGTGCACAATAGGCACCTTTTTCTGTTATGCTCTGCTGCCACCTTATGGACATCCTATCAGTGATGCCAGAAAAAAATGGACATGTCTCCGTGCAGCAATCACGGACACGCGGGTACGCCGCACGGAGACAGGTGCAGTGAAAAATCACTGATGTGTGAGCAGACCCATTCATTATAATGGATCTGCGTATCTCAGTGATTCTGTTATGTTTAAAAAAAAGCACAAAAGTACCAGAATCACTGACGTGTGAAACAGGCCTTATAGTGTTTTGATTTATGTATGTATTATACAACTTCTGTGGATCTTGTATGAGTGACTTTTCTTCATTTTATTGGATTGTTTTAAAATATTGAAATAAAGTCACGCTTCCTATGCATCCTTTTGTATTCTGATTGGCTACTATAATACAGTTTTTAGGCACTGAGATCGATACCAGAGGCATGGTCTTCCGCTTACCAGAGGATAAGCTCAAAAGGCTAAGGGACATAATAGAAGGGTTTAGTGCTGTTAATAAGTAGAGATGAGCGAACCGGTCGCGGTTCGGCTCGAGGTTGGTTCGCCGAACGGACCTCCCGTTCGAGTTCGGTTCGTCGAACGTTCGACGAACCGAACTCGAACTGCATAGGAAACAATGGCAGGCAATCACAAACACAGAAAAACACCTAGAAAACACCCTCAAAGGTGTCCAAAAGGTCACAAACAACTCAAAACACATGGGAAAGTGACAAGGACATATACTCATGCGAAAACAAAAGAGCTGGACAAGGAAAAAGAGGAGGACACACAGATATATGAGTATATGCAAGGAAACATCGATTCCATTATTGTGCAACTTGAGCCCTGCTCATTTTAGGCTTCCAATCTTGATAAATTGCCTGAGCTCGCCACGTACGTCTTGGGGATCTTGTCGTGTCCTGCAGCCAGCGTTCTCTCGGAACCTGTCTTCAGTGCTTCTGTGGGTCTGCTGGCAGATAAGCACACGTGTCTGTCCACTGACAATGTGGACATGGCTCTCAGAGGACTTTTCTTCCCCTGGGTCAGCCAGGGGACGGGAAAGGCACGCGTATTTTTGAGAGTGCTTCATGCAAAGCATCTTTTTCTTTTTCAAAAGGGGGCTCAACCGATGCCAGTCAAGTGGGGTGTGTGTGGCCCAGTGAGTGGCAACGAGGGAGACTGTGGTTGGAGTCCCCTCGCTGTGTTTCTAAAAGAACCAAGATGAACAAGTCATGGCTCTCAGAGGACTTTTCTTCCCCGGGGTCAGCCAGGGGACGGGAAAGGCACGCGTATTTTTGAGAGTGCTTCATGCAAAGCATCTTTTTCTTTTTCAAAAGGGGGCTCAACCGATGCCAGTCAAGTGGGGTGTGTGTGGCCCAGTGAGTGGCAACGAGGGAGACTGTGGTTGGAGTCCCCTCGCTGTGTTTCTAAAAGAACCAAGATGAACAAGTCATGGCTCTCAGAGGACTTTTCTTCCCCGGGGTCAGCCAGGGGACGGGAAAGGCACGCGTATTTTTGAGAGTGCTTCATGCAAAGCATCTTTTTCTTTTTCAAAAGGGGGCTCAACCGATGCCAGTCAAGTGGGGTGTGTGTGGCCCAGTGAGTGGCAACGAGGGCGACTGTGGTTGGAGTCCCCTCGCTGTGTTTCTAAAAGAACCAAGATGAACAAGTCATGGCTCTCAGAGGACTTTTCTTCCCCTGGGTCAGCCAGGGGACGGGAAGGGCACGCGTATTTTTGAGAGTGCTTCATGCAAAGCATCTTTTTCTTTTTCAAAAGGGGGCTCAACCGATGCCAGTCAAGTGGGGTGTGTGTGGCCCAGTGAGTGGCAACGAGGGAGACTGTGGTTGGAGTCCCCTCGCTGTGTTTCTAAAAGAACCAAGATGAACAAGTCATGGCTCTCAGAGGACTTTTCTTCCCCTGGGTCAGCCAGGGGACGGGAAAGGCACGCGTATTTTTGAGAGTGCTTCATGCAAAGCATCTTTTTCTTTTTCAAAAGGGGGCTCAACCGATGCCAGTCAAGTGGGGTGTGTGTGGCCCAGTGAGTGGCAACGAGGGAGACTGTGGTTGGAGTCCCCTCGCTGTGTTTCTAAAAGAACCAAGATGAACAAGTCATGGCTCTCAGAGGACTTTTCTTCCCCTGGGTCAGCCAGGGGACGGGAAAGGCACGCGTATTTTTGAGAGTGCTTCATGCAAAGCATCTTTTTCTTTTTCAAAAGGGGGCTCAACCGATGCCAGTCAAGTGGGGTGTGTGTGGCCCAGTGAGTGGCAACGAGGGAGACTGTGGTTGGAGTCCCCTCGCTGTGTTTCTAAAAGAACCAAGATGAACAAGTCATGGCTCTCAGAGGACTTTTCTTCCCCTGGGTCAGCCAGGGGACGGGAAAGGCACGCGTATTTTTGAGAGTGCTTCATGCAAAGCATCTTTTTCTTTTTCAAAAGGGGGCTCAACCGATGCCAGTCAAGTGGGGTGTGTGTGGCCCAGTGAGTGGCAACGAGGGAGGCTGTGGTTGGAGTCCCCTCGCTGTGTTTCTAAAAGAACCAAGATGAACAAGTCATGGCTCTCAGAGGACTTTTCTTCCCCGGGGTCAGCCAGGGGACGGGAAAGGCACGCGTATTTTTGAGAGTGCTTCATGCAAAGCATCTTTTTCTTTTTCAAAAGGGGGCTCAACCGATGCCAGTCAAGTGGGGTGTGTGTGGCCCAGTGAGTGGCAACGAGGGAGACTGTGGTTGAAGTCCCCTCGCTGTGTTTCTAAAAGAACCAAGATGAACAAGTCATGGCTCTCAGAGGACTTTTCTTCCCCTGGGTCAGCCAGGGGACGGGAAAGGCACGCGTATTTTTGAGAGTGCTTCATGCAAAGCATCTTTTTCTTTTTCAAAAGGGGGCTCAACCGATGCCAGTCAAGTGGGGTGTGTGTGGCCCAGTGAGTGGCAACGAGGGAGACTGTGGTTGGAGTCCCCTCGCTGTGTTTCTAAAAGAACCAAGATGAACAAGTCATGGCTCTCAGAGGACTTTTCTTCCCCTGGGTCAGCCAGGGGACGGGAAAGGCACGCGTATTTTTGAGAGTGCTTCATGCAAAGCATCTTTTTCTTTTTCAAAAGGGGGCTCAACCGATGCCAGTCAAGTGGGGTGTGTGTGGCCCAGTGAGTGGCAACGAGGGAGACTGTGGTTGGAGTCCCCTCGCTGTGTTTCTAAAAGAACCAAGATGAACAAGTCATGGCTCTCAGAGGACTTTTCTTCCCCTGGGTCAGCCAGGGGACGGGAAAGGCACGCGTATTTTTGAGAGTGCTTCATGCAAAGCATCTTTTTCTTTTTCAAAAGGGGGCTCAACCGATGCCAGTCAAGTGGGGTGTGTGTGGCCCAGTGAGTGGCAACGAGGGAGACTGTGGTTGGAGTCCCCTCGCTGTGTTTCTAAAAGAACCAAGATGAACAAGTCATGGCTCTCAGAGGACTTTTCTTCCCCGGGGTCAGCCAGGGGACGGGAAAGGCACGCGTATTTTTGAGAGTGCTTCATGCAAAGCATCTTTTTCTTTTTCAAAAGGGGGCTCAACCGATGCCAGTCAAGTGGGGTGTGTGTGGCCCAGTGAGTGGCAACGAGGGAGACTGTGGTTGGAGTCCCCTCGCTGTGTTTCTAAAAGAACCAAGATGAACAAGTCATGGCTCTCAGAGGACTTTTCTTCCCCGGGGTCAGCCAGGGGACGGGAAAGGCATGCGTATTTTTGAGAGTGCTTCATGCAAAGCATCTTTTTCTTTTTCAAAAGGGGGCTCAACCGATGCCAGTCAAGTGGGGTGTGTGTGGCCCAGTGAGTGGCAACGAGGGAGACTGTGGTTGGAGTCCCCTCGCTGTGTTTCTAAAAGAACCAAGATGAACAAGTCATGGCTCTCAGAGGACTTTTCTTCCCCTGGGTCAGCCAGGGGACGGGAAAGGCACGCGTATTTTTGAGAGTGCTTCATGCAAAGCATCTTTTTCTTTTTCAAAAGGGGGCTCAACCGATGCCAGTCAAGTGGGGTGTGTGTGGCCCAGTGAGTGGCAACGAGGGAGACTGTGGTTGGAGTCCCCTCGCTGTGTTTCTAAAAGAACCAAGATGAACAAGTCATGGCTCTCAGAGGACTTTTCTTCCCCGGGGTCAGCCAGGGGACGGGAAAGGCACGCGTATTTTTGAGAGTGCTTCATGCAAAGCATCTTTTTCTTTTTCAAAAGGGGGCTCAACCGATGCCAGTCAAGTGGGGTGTGTGTGGCCCAGTGAGTGGCAACGAGGGAGACTGTGGTTGGAGTCCCCTCGCTGTGTTTCTAAAAGAACCAAGATGAACAAGTCATGGCTCTCAGAGGACTTTTCTTCCCCTGGGTCAGCCAGGGGACGGGAAAGGCACGCGTATTTTTGAGAGTGCTTCATGCAAAGCATCTTTTTCTTTTTCAAAAGGGGGCTCAACCGATGCCAGTCAAGTGGGGTGTGTGTGGCCCAGTGAGTGGCAACGAGGGAGACTGTGGTTGGAGTCCCCTCGCTGTGTTTCTAAAAGAACCAAGATGAACAAGTCATGGCTCTCAGAGGACTTTTCTTCCCCGGGGTCAGCCAGGGGACGGGAAAGGCACGCGTATTTTTGAGAGTGCTTCATGCAAAGCATCTTTTTCTTTTTCAAAAGGGGGCTCAACCGATGCCAGTCAAGTGGGGTGTGTGTGGCCCAGTGAGTGGCAACGAGGGAGACTGTGGTTGGAGTCCCCTCGCTGTGTTTCTAAAAGAACCAAGATGAACAAGTCATGGCTCTCAGAGGACTTTTCTTCCCCGGGGTCAGCCAGGGGACGGGAAAGGCACGCGTATTTTTGAGAGTGCTTCATGCAAAGCATCTTTTTCTTTTTCAAAAGGGGGCTCAACCGATGCCAGTCAAGTGGGGTGTGTGTGGCCCAGTGAGTGGCAACGAGGGAGACTGTGGTTGGAGTCCCCTCGCTGTGTTTCTAAAAGAACCAAGATGAACAAGTCATGGCTCTCAGAGGACTTTTCTTCCCCTGGGTCAGCCAGGGGACGGGAAAGGCACGCGTATTTTTGAGAGTGCTTCATGCAAAGCATCTTTTTCTTTTTCAAAAGGGGGCTCAACCGATGCCAGTCAAGTGGGGTGTGTGTGGCCCAGTGAGTGGCAACGAGGGAGACTGTGGTTGGAGTCCCCTCGCTGTGTTTCTAAAAGAACCAAGATGAACAAGTCATGGCTCTCAGAGGACTTTTCTTCCCCTGGGTCAGCCAGGGGACGGGAAAGGCACGCGTATTTTTGAGAGTGCTTCATGCAAAGCATCTTTTTCTTTTTCAAAAGGGGGCTCAACCGATGCCAGTCAAGTGGGGTGTGTGTGGCCCAGTGAGTGGCAACGAGGGAGACTGTGGTTGGAGTCCCCTCGCTGTGTTTCTAAAAGAACCAAGATGAACAAGTCATGGCTCTCAGAGGACTTTTCTTCCCCGGGGTCAGCCAGGGGACGGGAAAGGCACGCGTATTTTTGAGAGTGCTTCATGCAAAGCATCTTTTTCTTTTTCAAAAGGGGGCTCAACCGATGCCAGTCAAGTGGGGTGTGTGTGGCCCAGTGAGTGGCAACGAGGGAGACTGTGGTTGGAGTCCCCTCGCTGTGTTTCTAAAAGAACCAAGATGAACAAGTCATGGCTCTCAGAGGACTTTTCTTCCCCTGGGTCAGCCAGGGGACGGGAAAGGCACGCGTATTTTTGAGAGTGCTTCATGCAAAGCATCTTTTTCTTTTTCAAAAGGGGGCTCAACCGATGCCAGTCAAGTGGGGTGTGTGTGGCCCAGTGAGTGGCAACGAGGGAGACTGTGGTTGGAGTCCCCTCGCTGTGTTTCTAAAAGAACCAAGATGAACAAGTCATGGCTCTCAGAGGACTTTTCTTCCCCGGGGTCAGCCAGGGGACGGGAAAGGCACGCGTATTTTTGAGAGTGCTTCATGCAAAGCATCTTTTTCTTTTTCAAAAGGGGGCTCAACCGATGCCAGTCAAGTGGGGTGTGTGTGGCCCAGTGAGTGGCAACGAGGGAGACTGTGGTTGGAGTCCCCTCGCTGTGTTTCTAAAAGAACCAAGATGAACAAGTCATGGCTCTCAGAGGACTTTTCTTCCCCTGGGTCAGCCAGGGGACGGGAAAGGCACGCGTATTTTTGAGAGTGCTTCATGCAAAGCATCTTTTTCTTTTTCAAAAGGGGGCTCAACCGATGCCAGTCAAGTGGGGTGTGTGTGGCCCAGTGAGTGGCAACGAGGGAGACTGTGGTTGGAGTCCCCTCGCTGTGTTTCTAAAAGAACCAAGATGAACAAGTCATGGCTCTCAGAGGACTTTTCTTCCCCTGGGTCAGCCAGGGGACGGGAAAGGCACGCGTATTTTTGAGAGTGCTTCATGCAAAGCATCTTTTTCTTTTTCAAAAGGGGGCTCAACCGATGCCAGTCAAGTGGGGTGTGTGTGGCCCAGTGAGTGGCAACGAGGGAGACTGTGGTTGGAGTCCCCTCGCTGTGTTTCTAAAAGAACCAAGATGAACAAGTCATGGCTCTCAGAGGACTTTTCTTCCCCGGGGTCAGCCAGGGGACGGGAAAGGCACGCGTATTTTTGAGAGTGCTTCATGCAAAGCATCTTTTTCTTTTTCAAAAGGGGGCTCAACCGATGCCAGTCAAGTGGGGTGTGTGTGGCCCAGTGAGTGGCAACGAGGGAGACTGTGGTTGGAGTCCCCTCGCTGTGTTTCTAAAAGAACCAAGATGAACAAGTCATGGCTCTCAGAGGACTTTTCTTCCCCTGGGTCAGCCAGGGGACGGGAAAGGCACGCGTATTTTTGAGAGTGCTTCATGCAAAGCATCTTTTTCTTTTTCAAAAGGGGGCTCAACCGATGCCAGTCAAGTGGGGTGTGTGTGGCCCAGTTAGTGGCAACGAGGGAGACTGTGGTTGGAGTCCCCTCGCTGTGTTTCTAAAAGAACCAAGATGAACAAGTCATGGCTCTCAGAGGACTTTTCTTCCCCGGGGTCAGCCAGGGGACGGGAAAGGCACGCGTATTTTTGAGAGTGCTTCATGCAAAGCATCTTTTTCTTTTTCAAAAGGGGGCTCAACCGATGCCAGTCAAGTGGGGTGTGTGTGGCCCAGTGAGTGGCAACGAGGGAGACTGTGGTTGGAGTCCCCTCGCTGTGTTTCTAAAAGAACCAAGATGAACAAGTCATGGCTCTCAGAGGACTTTTCTTCCCCGGGGTCAGCCAGGGGACGGGAAAGGCACGCGTATTTTTGAGAGTGCTTCATGCAAAGCATCTTTTTCTTTTTCAAAAGGGGGCTCAACCGATGCCAGTCAAGTGGGGGGTGTGTGGCCCAGTGAGTGGCAACGAGGGAGACTGTGGTTGGAGTCCCCTCGCTGTGTTTCTAAAAGAACCAAGATGAACAAGTCATGGCTCTCAGAGGACTTTTCTTCCCCTGGGTCAGCCAGGGGACGGGAAAGGCACGCGTATTTTTGAGAGTGCTTCATGCAAAGCATCTTTTTCTTTTTCAAAAGGGGGCTCAACCGATGCCAGTCAAGTGGGGTGTGTGTGGCCCAGTTAGTTGCAACGAGGGAGACTGTGGTTGGAGTCCCCTCGCTGTGTTATACATGCTTTTAGAAGGGCATGACATGGCTTGGAGGTTGACTTTCATAAAATGCAAACTGTTGGCTACCAAAATGCTGCCTTTCCAACAACTGTGGTTATAGGCAATGAGGAACATACTGATGAAGATGAGACGCAGATACCCGATTGGGATGACAACTTAAATATTCGGTCAGGGCAAGAAGAAACTCGGTCTGAGGGGGAGGGGAGTGCAAACACAACAATTGATGATGAAGTTCTAGATCCCACCTACTGTCAACCCACAGTCAGACACTCGAGGAGGTCAATAGAGGCGGTGGAGGAGGATGCAACCGACGTCGAAGTAACCTGGCGCCTTCCTGGACACAGTCGGAGCACTGGTAGCACGTCTACAACTGCATTCTCAGCCACCACTCTGCCTCTGAGCATTATTCGGGGTGGATCAACAGGTCGCATGGCCTCTAAGCCTTGCCTAGCCTGGTCCTTTTTTGACATAAAAAAAGATCGGCCAAATTATGTGATCTGTAACATTTGCCATGGTTATCTTAGTAGAGGTCAAAACCTCAGCAGTTTGACAACTTCTTCCATGAATCGTCACATGAATAAATATCATATGGCCTGGTGGGAAGCTCACCGTGCTGCAATGCGGCCTAGTGGAGCCAACCATCCACCGCCTGCCCCTTCCAGGGCATCCGCGCGCTCGTCATCTTCTAGGACTGTGGGGACAGCTGTCACACCTGTTTTTCCACCCACAACTTCCACCACTGTAACCGCAACAGGCAGTTTGCTTGGTAGGTCGTCAGTTGGTTTGGAAGGGGAAACAAGTGAGTGTGTACAGCTCTCTCAGACATCGATAGCACCAACTTTGGATGAAGGCAACATCATGTCTCCGCCTGCACTTTCCTCCCAAAGCTGCATTTTTCCAGGGACACCCTACTCAACACCGTCTACACACAGCAGCCAGATCTCTGTCCCTCAGATGTGGTCAAATAAAAGGCCACTTCCTTCGACCCATGACAAAGCGAAGAGGTTGACTCTATCCCTCTGTAAGCTGTTGGCTACAGAAATGCTGCCTTTCCGCCTAGTGGACACACAGGATTTTAGAGACCTTATATCTGTCGCTGTGCCCCAGTACCAGATGCCTAGTCGCCACTACTTCTCTAAGAAAGGTGTGCCCGCGCTACACCAGCATGTCGCACACAATATCACCGCTTCCTTGAGAAACTCTGTGTGTGAACGGGTGAATTTCACCACCGATACTTGGACCAGTAAGCATGGACAGGGACGTTACATGTCGCTGACTGGGCACTGGGTAACTATGGTGATAGATGGTGAAGGGTCTGCTGCACAAGTCTTGCCGTCCCCACGACTTGTGTGTCAATCCTCTGTCTGTCCAAGTTCCACCACTGCTTCTGCATCCTCCACCTCATCTGGGTCCTCCACCTCCGCCCCAAGCCTGCCTGGTCAGGCCACCAGCGTTCTCACTGCGCAGAAGGAATCACGCACCCCTCATTACTATGCTGGCAGCAGAGCGCAACGGCATCAGGCGGTCTTTAGCTTGACATGTCTTGGGAATAAGAGTCACACAGCTGAGGAGTTGTGGTCAGCTCTGCGGTCCGAGTTTAATAAATGGTTGTCTCCACTCAACCTGCAGCCTGGTAAGGCCGTGTGCGACAATGCTGCAAACCTGGGTGCGGCCCTTCGCCTGGGCAAGGTGACACACGTGCCTTGTATGGCTCACGTGTTGAACCTTGTTGTCCAGCAATTTTTAACACACTATCCCGGCCTAGATGGCCTTCTGACCAGGGCACGGAAACTGTCTGCAGTGCTCACTTCCGCCGTTCAACCGCCGCAGCTGAGCGACTTGCATCGCTCCAGAAGTCTTTTGGCCTGCTGGTTCATCGCCTGAAATGCGATGTGGCGACACGCTGGAATTCAACTCTCCACATGTTACAGCGACTGTGGCAGCACCGGCGAGCCCTGGTGCAATACGTCATGATGTATAGCCTGGGCCAACGAGATGCAGAAGTGGGGCAGATCACCCTGATGGAGTGATCTCAGATCAAGGACCTATGCACCGTTCTGCACAGTTTCGACATGGCAACGAATATGTTTAGCGCTGACAATGCCATTATCAGCATGACGATTACAGTCATTTACATGCTGGAGCACACGCTAAACACTATTCGGAGTCAGGGGGTGGGACAACAGGAAGGGGAGGAACTACAGGAGGATTCATATGCGCAAGACACAACAACATCACCAAGGTCCAGACATTCATCATCACCAACGCGGCAGGCATGGGACCATGGGGGACAGGGATCAACAAGGGCGCATGGTAGCAGGCGAGATGTTGAGGAAGGTGCAGGAGGACATGAAGATAGGGAGGACGAACTGTCCATGGACATGGAAGACTCAGCAGATGAGGGGGACCTTGGTCAAATTTCAGTTGAAAGAGGTTGGGGGTAGATGACAGAGGAAGAAAGAACGTTTAGCACCTCTATGCCACAAACACAGCGTGGACTTGGTCCGCATGGCTGCGCAAGACACATGAGTGCCTTCTTGTTGCACTACCTCCAACATGACCCTCGTATTGTCAAAATTAGAAGTGATGATGACTACTGGCTTGCCACACTATTAGATCCCCGGGACAAGTCCAAATTTTGTGACATAATTCCACCCATAGAAAGGGACGCACGTATGCTGGAGTATCAGCATAAGCTGTTACTCGATCTTAGCTCGGCTTTTACACCAAACAACCGTGCAGGTGAAGGGAGTGATTCTCCCAGTTGTAACTTGACAAACATGGGACGGCATCGTCATCTTCAACAGTCTACCCGTACCAGTAGGACCGTATCTGGTGCTGGTAACAGCAATTTTATGGAATCTTTTCATAATTTTTTTAGACCCTCCTTTGCAAGGCCACCAGAGACAACAAGTCTGACACATAGTCAACGGATGGAGAGGATGATACAGGAGTATCTCCAAATGAACATCGATGCAATGACTTTGCAAATGGAGCCTTGCTCCTTTTGGGCTTCAAATCTAGAAAAATTGACAGAGCTCTCCAGTTACGCCTTGGATATTTTGTCGTGTGCAGCTGCCAGCGTTGTCTCTGAACGTGTCTTCAGTGCTGCTGGGTGTGTGCTGACAGATAAGCGCACGCGTCTGTCCAGTGACAATGTGGACAGACTGACGTTCATCAAAATGAACAAGTCATGGATCCAGAAGGAATTTACTACCCCTGTGTCATCCTGGGGAGAGTAAATGCTTGTGGATTTGGAATGTGCTTGATGCAAATCAAAACATCCTGTTTGCAACTAGGGCACAAGTGCTGCCACTGATGGGGTGTCTGTGTGCCCAATGTTGGGAAAAAAGGTAGACTCCGCTTGGAGTAACCCTTGCTTGCTGTGTTTTTTAAAAATGATACAAGATGAACAGATCTGAAGGCAAGATGAAGGCAACATCATGTCTCCGCCTGCACTTTTCTCACAAACCTGCATTTTTCCAGGGACACCCTACTCAACACCGTCTACAGACAGCAGCCAGATCTCTGTCCCTCAGATGTGGTCAAATAAAAGGCCACTTACTGCGACCCATGACAAAGCTAAGTGGTTGACTCTATCCCTCTGTAAGCTGTTGGCTACCGAAATGCTGCCTTTACGCGTAGTGGACACACAGGATTTTACAGACCTTATGTCTGTCGCTGTGCCCCAGTACCACATGCCCAATCACCACTGCTTCTCCAAGAAAAGCATGCCCGCGCTACACCAGCATGTCGCACACAACATCACCACTTCCTTGAGAAAATCTGTGTGCGACAGGGTGCATTTCAACACAGATACTTGGACCAGTAAGCATAGACAGGGTCATTACATGTCACTGACTGGGCACTGGCAAACTATGGTGAGAGATGGAGAAGGGTCTGCTGTACAAGTCTTGCCGTCCCCACGAGTTGTTTCAATCCTTGTTCTGTATGTAGAAGTTAATACACTGCTTCTGCCTCTTCAACCTCGTGTGGGTCCTCTACCTTGGCGCAAACCCTGTGTGGTCAGGCCACCCTTCCTTGCAACTGCGCACAAGGACTACCACACACCTCCTTACTATGCTGGCAGCAGAGCTCAATGCCATCAGGCGGTCAAAGCTTTACTTTGAAATGTATGGGAAATGTGAGTCACACCGCTATTACAGAGAATAGTAGTCAGGCAGGGTCAAAACATTAATTGAGGAACAGGAACAGAATGGGACGGCCAGGAAAGAATCAGAAAACAAGCAGAGGTGAAATGCGTATCGGCCAAAAAGGTACATAAACAGCAAGCAGGAAAAGTAGTCAGGTAACAAGCACACAAAATCATAAAACTGAACTGGGGGTAAAATTAACCAGAGGTTCATAGCATAACCTGCGTCCACCTGCGCCGCTGGCATCGACTACTCTCCCATCATCAGCACTATTCATGAAAGGAACACGTTGTCACCTGGCGACCGGAGTACAAATTGACGGAGCGGACTCCGTTGGTGACTTAACAGCCGTGTGCGGCAATGATGCAAACCTGGCTGCGGGCCATCCTCAGGGCAATGTGACACACGTGCCTTTTAGGGCTCACGTGTTGAACCGAATTCGCCAGCAATTTTTAAAACACCATCACGGCCTACATGGCCTTGTGCAGTGGGCACGCTCGCTATGTGCTCACTTCCATCGTGCGCACACAGCAGCTCAACAACTTTCATCACTCCGGAAGTCTTAGGGTCTGGCAGTTAAACGCCGTAAATGCGATGTTTCGACACGCAGGAATTGGAATCTGCACATGTTGCAGCGTGTGTGGCAGCACCGCAGAGCCCTGCTGAAATACGGTAAGACATATAGCCTGGGATAACTTGATCCAGAGGTGGTGCAGATCACGCTGCTGGAGTGGTGTCAGATCAAGGACCTATGCACCCTGCTACACAGTTTTGAAATGTCGACGAAGATGTTTAGCACTGGCAATGTCATTCTCAGCGTGACAATTCTGGTCATCTACATGATGGAGCACACTGTAATTATTATTCTGAGTCAGGTGTTGGGACAAGAGGAAGGGGAGGAAGTACAGGAGGAGTCATATGCGGAAGGGATAACAAGATCTACGAGGTCCAGATGGTCAGCGGCACCTATGCGGCATTCATGGTGAGGGAGAGGGATTAACAAGGGCGCATAGTATCAGCAAAAAGTGTTGATGAAAGTGCAGGAGCCCATGAAGAAATGGAGGACGAACTGGCGATGGGCATGGAAGACTCAGCAGATGAGTGAGAGCTTGCTCACATTTCGGTTGTGCGAGGTTGTGGGTAGAGGGCAGAGGAAGGATGCACGATTCTCACCTCTCTGCCACCAACACACCAAGGACTTGGTCCTCCTGGATGCACAAGACACATGAGCGCCTTCTTGCTGCACTACCTACATGACCCTCGGATTGTATGATTTTGAACTAATCCTGAATACTGGGTTGCCACACTGTTAGATCCCCGGTACAAGACAAAATTTGGCGAACTAATTCCTGCCATAGAAATAGACGCACGTATACAGGAGTATCTGCAGAATGTGGTACGCAATCTTAGATCTACTTGTCCACTAAACACCAGTGCTGCACAGAGTGAATCTCAACGCTTTGTCATGGATAGGAGGAAATGGTCTTTTACTTGTCCACATCGGAGGGACCGAGGGATGGCTGCTGTGCTGAGATGGCGTTGAGTACGGTGTCCCTGCACAGTTGCACTTTTGGTCATATCCCAAAATGAGTTGAAAAAGGACAGATGCTGTTGGAAAGGGGAACAGGTGTGTTGGAAAGGGGAAAAAAGTTTTGGTCCGTGGATTTGGTGGTTAAGCAACTGTAACATTTGCTGAAGAAACAACATCTGTTACAGTGGGACTGGCAGATTTGGATAAAGTGGTATATAATCTGTGACCGCTATATAACGAAAATTAATAAGAAAAGAAAGAGAAAGGTATATATCCCCATCAGCAGTCAGTGTCCACCGTGCTCCCAGTTGGAAAAGGAGAGGTTGGCAACTTGAAGGTTTGGTGGAGGATACAGAGCTGTGTGGCTATGAAACTAATAGTAGCCTGAACCGAGTTAGACGCCATTCGGATCTGGAGACTGTGAGCCCTGTTAGCGTCACAGGGTCCACATGCCCACCCAGCCCAGGAACTCCCTGTTAACAACACAGGGGCCATTGAGTACGCTGACCGTGTGCGTAGGGGCCACACCTGTGGACAGCAGGCGCATCAGCAGCAGCAGGCCTGTTAATGCCACTGGGCTGCACAAGCAGGACTGTTAGGACAGGAGCTGGTCTTAACCGTTCTGCGTTACCAACTGTGGTGGTGGCCTGCATCCACCACCCGATCCCTGCCTACCTCTGGCCTAAAACCGCAATGGGTTCAACACATGGAGGTGTGCTCTTTCGGAGCATAATAGAAGACTGCGCACCTCCTTGTTGGCTCCAGCCCCTTTTATAACCTGGGTCCGCCCCAAACCAGGGTGAACCACAATGCACCTCCTGGAGACAAAAGTAGAGTGACACGTCATGAGTGGCATAACTAGCGTCCTATTTGGAAACGCAACTTCAATGATGACCTCATGGCTGCCATGACCCAAACACCTCACCAGTCATCGTCTGAGCATCAATAATGCGGTGACAAGTCATAGGTGTGGGCCTCTGCAAGCCATTTGGGAGGACACCTGATGCCCTGTGGTCTATATGGGACCCCCACATCAGGGCCAGGGCCAAAGAGTTCATTACCGGACCATGAACCACGAACCGCGCTCAACTCTATTAATAAGGTGGCATTAAGATAAATGAAATATATCTTCTCGGTCTTCTCGTTTTCTTGCTGAGTTGTGCCAATGGACAGAGTTTTTCTAGACATTTGCTATTGGAAACTCAGGGAACCAAAGCTCCTGGATAGAGTTGAGCGCGGTTCGTGGTTCGTGGTTCTCCAGTTCTAGGCTCGAGTGATTTTGGGGCATGTTCTAGATCGAACTAGAACTCGAGCTTTTTGCAAAAGCTCGATAGTTCTAGAAACGTTCGAGAACGGTTCTAGCAGCCAAAAAACAGCTAAATCATAGCTTGGTTTCTGCTGTAATAGTGTAAGTCACTCTGTGAATCAAACTATTAGCATATTTCAGTGTATAGTGTGCGTGAACAGCGCCTTCAGATCACTGCTGCTTCTATAATGGCGATCGCCATTTTTTTTTTTTTTTCTTGTCTTCCTTCCCTAAGTGCGCGCGTCTTGTGGGGCGGGCCAGCATGTCAGCCAATCACAGACACACACACAGCTAAGTTGACTTTGAGCCAGAGAAGCAACGGCATGTGTGATAGGATCTGCATGTCACATGTCCCTGCATTATAAAACCGGACATTTTCTTCACGGACGCCATTATCTGCCTTCTGCGTCTTTGGTGTCAGACATCACTGTCGCAGCTCCGTCCTCCTGAGTCCTATAGCCGATACAGCTGTATGCGCTGCATACACAGCGTTAGACAGCATAGGGAGAGCACTTTATAGCAGTCCTTTTAAGGGCTCAAACCGGCAGGGTCAGAGAGCCATAGGTGACAGGTCCTGCAAACAGCAACAGCATCTGTGTAGCCAAGGTCAGGGATTTCCTCCCTGCATTTCACCATTAGGAGGAAATAGAAAGGCAGGCTTCCATTCCTCTACCCAGAGCACCACAATCCTGCCACTGTACCCTCCTGTCCTCTGCACACTCCAACTCATTATAACTAAGCCATTATACTAGCAAACACTCAGTGTACCTAGTGGCATCCTATCTGTGGCTATTGGACTTTGCTATAGTCCCACTAGTGCAAAGACATTTGCAGAGCACGTCTGCCTGCATTGCACACTCCAACTTTTTTAAGCTAAGCAATTTTACTAGCAAACACTCAGTGTACCTAGTGGCATCCTATACGTGGCTATTGGACTTTGCTATAGTCCCACTAGTGCCAAGACATTTGCAGAGCGCATCTGCCTGCGTTGCACACTCCAACTAATTTTAACTTAGCCATTATACTAGCAAACACTCAGTGTACCTAGTGGCATCCTATACGTGGCTATTGGACTTTGCTATAGTCCCACTAGTGCCAAGACATTTGCAGAGCGCATCTGCCTGCGTTGCACACTCCAACTAATTATAAGTAAGCCATTATAATGGCAAACACTCAGTGTACCTAGTGGCATCCTATCTGTGGCTATTGGACTTTGCTATAGTCCCACTAGTGCAAAGACATTTGCAGAGCACGTCTGCCTGCATTGCACACTCCAACTTTTTTAAACTAAGCAATTTTACTAGCAAACACTCAGTGTACCTAGTGGCATCCTATACGTGGCTATTGGACTTTGCTATAGTCCCACTAGTGCCAAGACATTTGCAGAGCGCATCTGCCTGCGTTGCACACTCCAACTAATTATAAGTAAGCCATTATACTAGCAAACACTCAGTGTACCTAGTGGCATCCTATCTGTGGCTATTGGACTTTGCTATAGTCCCACTAGTGCAAAGACATTTGCAGAGCACGTCTGCCTGCATTGCACACTCCAACTTTTTTAAACTAAGCAATTTTACTAGCAAACACTCAGTGTACCTAGTGGCATCCTATACGTGGCTATTGGACTTTGCTATAGTCCCACTAGTGCCAAGACATTTGCAGAGCGCATCTGCCTGCGTTGCACACTCCAACTAATTATAAGTAAGCCATTATACTAGCAAACACTCAGTGTACCTAGTGGCATCCTATCTGTGGCTATTGGACTTTGCTATAGTCCCACTAGTGCCAAGACATTTGCAGAGCGCATCTGCCTGCGTTGCACACTCCAACTAATTATAAGTAAGCCATTATACTAGCAAACACTCAGTGTACCTAGTGGCATCCTATACGTGGCTATTGGACCTTGCTATAGTCCCACTAGTGCCAAGACATTTGCAGAGCGCATCTGCCTGCGTTGCACACTCCAACTAATTATAAGTAAGCCATTATACTAGCAAACACTCAGTGTACCTAGTGGCATCCTATACGTGGCTATTGGACCTTGCTATAGTCCCACTAGTGCCAAGACATTTGCAGAGCGCATCTGCCTGCGTTGCACACTCCAACTAATTATAAGTAAGCCATTATACTAGCAAACACTCAGTGTACCTAGTGGCATCCTATCTGTGGCTATTGGACTTTGCTATAGTCCCACTAGTGCCAAGACATTTGCAGAGCGCATCTGCCTGCGTTGCACACTCCAACTAATTATAAGTAAGCCATTATACTAGCAAACACTCAGTGTACCTAGTGGCATCCTATACGTGGCTATTGGACCTTGCTATAGTCCCACTAGTGCCAAGACATTTGCAGAGCGCATCTGCCTGCGTTGCACACTCCAACTAATTATAAGTAAGCCATTATACTAGCAAAAACTCAGTGTACCTAGTGGCATCCTATCTGTGGCTATTGGACTTTGCTATAGTCCCACTAGTGCAAAGACATTTGCAGAGCACGTCTGCCTGCATTGCACACTCCAACTTTTTTAAACTAAGCAATTTTACTAGCAAACACTCAGTGTACCTAGTGGCATCCTATACGTGGCTATTGGACTTTGCTATAGTCCCACTAGTGCCAAGACATTTGCAGAGCGCATCTGCCTGCGTTGCACACTCCAACTAATTTTAACTTAGCCATTATACTAGCAAACACTCAGTGTACCTAGTGGCATCCTATACGTGGCTATTGGACTTTGCTATAGTCCCACTAGTGCCAAGACATTTGCAGAGCGCATCTGCCTGCGTTGCACACTCCAACTAATTATAAGTAAGCCATTATACTAGCAAACACTCAGTGTACCTAGTGGCATCCTATACGTGGCTATTGGACCTTGCTATAGTCCCACTAGTGCGAAGACATTTGCAGAGCGCATCTGCCTGCGTTGCACACTCCAACTAATTATAAGTAAGCCATTATACTAGCAAACACTCAGTGTACCTAGTGGCATCCTATACGTGGCTATTGGACTTTGCTATAGTCCCACTAGTGCCAAGACATTTGCAGAGCGCATCTGCCTGCGTTGCACACTCCAACTAATTATAAGTAAGCCATTATACTAGCAAACACTCAGTGTACCTAGTGGCATCCTATACGTGGCTATTGGACCTTGCTATAGTCCCACTAGTGCCAAGACATTTGCAGAGCGCATCTGCCTGCGTTGCACACTCCAACTAATTATAAGTAAGCCATTATACTAGCAAACACTCAGTGTACCTAGTGGCATCCTATCTGTGGCTATTGGACTTTGCTATAGTCCCACTAGTGCCAAGACATTTGCAGAGCGCATCTGCCTGCGTTGCACACTCCAACTAATTATAAGTAAGCCATTATACTAGCAAACACTCAGTGTACCTAGTGGCATCCTATACCTGGCTATTGGACTTTGCTATAGTCCCACTAGTGCCAAGACATTTGCAGAGCGCATCTGCCTGCGTTGCACACTCCAACTAATTATAAGTAAGCCATTATACTAGCAAACACTCAGTGTACCTAGTGGCATCCTATACGTGGCTATTGGACTTTGCTATAGTCCCACTAGTGCCAAGACATTTGCAGAGCGCATCTGCCTGCGTTGCACACTCCAACTAATTTTAACTTAGCCATTATACTAGCAAACACTCAGTGTACCTAGTGGCATCCTATACGTGGCTATTGGACTTTGCTATAGTCCCACTAGTGCCAAGACATTTGCAGAGCGCATCTGCCTGCGTTGCACACTCCAACTTATTATAAGTAAGCCATTATACTAGCAAACACTCAGTGTACCTAGTGGCATCCTATACGTGGCTATTGGACTTTGCTATAGTCCCACTAGTGCCAAGACATTTGCAGAGCGCATCTGCCTGCGTTGCACACTCCAACTAATTTTAACTTAGCCATTATACTAGCAAACACTCAGTGTACCTAGTGGCATCCTATACGTGGCTATTGGACTTTGCTATAGTCCCACTAGTGCCAAGACATTTGCAGAGCGCATCTGCCTGCGTTGCACACTCCAACTCATTATAACTAAGTTGCATTGTCAGGGATATTTATTCTTTATTATTCTGCTGTTAATAAAGCTAGACCACCACTGCAATCTTCACCACCTCTCAATTTTTACTACCACATTTTCAGTCCACAATCTTGTCGCAATCAACATGAGTGGCAAAATGACAGATGCTGGTGGAAAGGGGAAGAGGCGTGGTGGAAAAGGCAAAAAAGGTTTTGTCTGTGGGGAAAGTGGCAAAGCTCCATTATCATCTGCTGAAGATAGACCATCTACCAGCAAAAGTAAGATGTCTACTACTTACCGTGGACAATCCGATGTGCTCGCTTTTTTACGGACACGAACAACAGGAAGAAAGGTAGATGATGGGCAAAAAAGGAAAATGCTTGAATGGATCTCAAGTGGTCCAACAAGTGCCCTCTCAGCCACTTCAAGTACCGCATCCAAAAAACACCAGTCCTCTGAGTTGTCATCCCAATCACACTTGATTTCTCCCAGCTCTGAAGTCTCCATCAGCCCTGCACAGTATGGTGGAACTGAGATGGCTGAGTCTGCAGAGCTGTTCAGTCACACTATAGCCTGGGAATCAGAGGTCTGCTCCCAAGCTACAGTGAGTACAGAACAGGAAATGGTCTGCAGTGATGCCCAGAACCTTTGTGACTCTGATTCAGGCCGTGAGGACCAAGTTTCTGAGCATAATGTTGACCCTTTGTCACAAACTGTAACACCTGTGGTTATAGACAATGAGGAACATACTGATGAAGATGAGACGCAGATACCCGATTGGGATGACAACTTAAATATTCGGTCAGGGCAAGAAGAGGCTCGGTCTGAGGGGGAGGGGAGTGCAAACACAACAATTGATGATGAAGTTCTAGATCCCACCTACTGTCAACCCCCAGTCAGGCACTCGAGGAGGTCAACAGAGGCGGTGGAGGAGGATGCAACCGACGACGAAGTTACCTTGCGCCTTCCTGGACAGAGTCGGAGCACTGGTAGCACGTCTACAACTGCATCCTCAGCCACCACTCTGCCTATGAGCATTATTCGGGGTGGATCAACAGGTCGCATGGCCTCTAAGCCTTGCCTAGCCTGGTCCTTTTTTGACATAGAAAAAGATCGCCCAAATCATGTGATATGTAAAATTTGTCATGATTCTCTTAGTAGAGGTCAAAACCTCAGCAGTTTGACAACTTCTTCCATGAATCGTCACATGAATAAATATCATAGGTCCCGGTGGGAAGCTCACTGTGCTGCAATGCTGCAAGAGCGAACCATCCACCGCCCGCACCTTCCAGTGCATCCGCGCGCTCTTCATCTTCTAGGACTGTGGGGACAGCTGTCACACCTGTTTTTCCACGCCAAACTTCCACCACTGTAACCGCAACAGGCAGTTTGCTTGTAAGGTCGTCAGTTGGTTTGGAAGGGGAAACAAGTGAGTGTGTACAGCTCTCTCAGACATCGATAGCACCAACGTTGGATGAAGGCAACATCATGTCTCCGCCTGCACTTTCCTCACAAACCTGCATTTTTCCAGGGACACCCTACTAAACACCGTCTACACACAGCAGCCAGATCTCTGTCCCTCAGATGTGGTCAAATAAAAGGCCACTTCCTCCGACCCATGACAAAGCTAAGAGGTTGACTCTATCCCTCTGTAAGCTGTTGGCTACCGAAATGCTGCCTTTCCGCCTAGTGGACACACAGGATTTTAGAGACCTTATGTCTGTCGCTGTGCCCCAGTACCAGATGCCTAGTCGCCACTACTTCTCTAAGAAAGGTGTGCCCGCGCTAAACCAGCATGTCGCACACAACATCACCGCTTCCTTGAGAAACTCTGTGTGTGAACGGGTGCATTTCACCACCGATACTTGGACCAGTAAGCATGGACAGGGACGTTACATGTCGCTGACTGGGCACTGGGTAACTATGGTGATAGATGGTGAAGGGTCTGCTGCACAAGTCTTGCCGTCCCCACGACTTGTGTGTCAATCCTCTGTCTGTCCAAGTTCCGCCACAGCTTCTGCATCCTCCACCTCATCTGGGTCCTCCACCTCCGCCCCAAGCCTGCCTGGTCAGGCCACCAGCGTTCTCACTGCGCAGAAGGAATCACGCACAAGTGGGCGGGGCCTGTTCTTCGTTTTTCCTAAGCTAGGAGTCAGGTCTCCTTGTGTCTCTGTGATATACTTACCTATCTCTCTTCTAGAGCCGCTCCTGCCTCGCCATCCGGTCCTGCCGATTCCCGAACCCCGAACGCTGACTATCTGCCATCCCGTCAGTCCGTACCATCTCTGATCCCTGTGGTGACCCGTCCTCTCGCTCCATCGGTTCCGGACTGTTGATGTGACGATTCATGGAAGAAGTTGTCAAACTGCTGAGGTTTTGACCTCTACTAAGAGAATCATGACAAATTTTACATATCACATGATTTGGGCGATCTTTTTCTATGTCAAAAAAGGACCAGGCTAGGCAAGGCTTAGAGGCCATGCGACCTGTTGATCCACCCCGAATAATGCTCATAGGCAGAGTGGTGGCTGAGGATGCAGTTGTAGACGTGCTACCAGTGCTCCGACTCTGTCCAGGAAGGCGCAAGGTAACTTCGTCGTCGGTTGCATCCTCCTCCACCGCCTCTGTTGACCTCCTCGAGTGCCTGACTGGGGGTTGACAGTAGGTGGGATCTAGAACTCCATCATCAATTGTTGTGTTTGCACTCCCCTCCCCCTCAGACCGAGCCTCTTCTTGCCCTGACCGAATATTTAAGTTGTCATCCCAATCGGGTATCTGCGTCTCATCTTCATCAGTATGTTCCTCATTGTCTATAACCACAGGTGTTACAGTTTGTGACAAAGGGTCAACATTATGCTCAGAAACTTGGTCCTCACGGCCTGAATCAGAGTCACAAAGGTTCTGGGCATCACTGCAGACCATTTCCTGTTCTGTACTCACTGTAGCTTGGGAGCAGACCTCTGATTCCCAGGCTATAGTGTGACTGAACAGCTCTGCAGACTCAGCCATCTCAGTTCCACCATACTGTGCAGGGCTGATGGAGACTTCAGAGCTGGGAGAAATCAAGTGTGATTGGGATGACAACTCAGAGGACTGGTGTTTTTTGGATGCGGTACTTGAAGTGGCTGAGAGGGCATTTGTTGGACCACTTGAGATCCATTCAAGCATTTTCCTTTTTTGCCCATCATCTACCTTTCTTCCTGTTGTTCGTGTCCGTAAAAAAGGGAGCACATCGGATTGTCCACGGTAAGAAGTAGACATCTTACTTTTGCTGGTAGATGGTCTATC
This sequence comes from Anomaloglossus baeobatrachus, assembly GCF_048569485.1. NCBI lineage: Eukaryota > Metazoa > Chordata > Amphibia > Anura > Aromobatidae > Anomaloglossus > Anomaloglossus baeobatrachus. The sequence continues at coordinate 942,578 of NW_027444249.1, forward strand.
TTCAGCAGATGATAATGGAGCTTTGCCACTTTCCCCACAGACAAAACCTTTTTTGCCTTTTCCACCACGCCTCTTCCCCTTTCCACCAGCATCTGTCATTTTGCCACTCATGTTGATTGCAACAAGATTGTGGACTGAAAATGTGGTAGTAAAAATTGAGAGGTGGTGAAGATTGCAGTGGTGGTCTAGCTTTATTAACAGCAGAATAATAAAGAATAAATATCCCTGACAATGCAACTTAGTTATAATGAGTTGGAGTGTGCAACGCAGGCAGATGCGCTCTGCAAATGTCTTGGCACTAGTGGGACTATAGCAAAGTCCAATAGCCACGTATAGGATGCCACTAGGTACACTGAGTGTTTGCTAGTATAATGGCTAAGTTAAAATTAGTTGGAGTGTGCAACGCAGGCAGATGCGCTCTGCAAATGTCTTGGCACTAGTGGGACTATAGCAAAGTCCAATAGCCACGTATAGGATGCCACTAGGTACACTGAGTGTTTGCTAGTATAATGGCTTACTTATAATTAGTTGGAGTGTGCAACGCAGGCAGATGCGCTCTGCAAATGTCTTGGCACTAGTGGGACTATAGCAAAGTCCAATAGCCACGTATAGGATGCCACTAGGTACACTGAGTGTTTGCTAGTATAATGGCTAAGTTAAAATTAGTTGGAGTGTGCAACGCAGGCAGATGCGCTCTGCAAATGTCTTGGCACTAGTGGGACTATAGCAAAGTCCAATAGCCACGTATAGGATGCCACTAGGTACACTGAGTGTTTGCTAGTATAATGGCTTACTTATAATTAGTTGGAGTGTGCAACGCAGGCAGATGCGCTCTGCAAATGTCTTGGCACTAGTGGGACTATAGCAAAGTCCAATAGCCACGTATAGGATGCCACTAGGTACACTGAGTGTTTGCTAGTATAATGGCTTACTTATAATTAGTTGGAGTGTGCAACGCAGGCAGATGCGCTCTGCAAATGTCTTGGCACTAGTGGGACTATAGCAAAGTCCAATAGCCACAGATAGGATGCCACTAGGTACACTGAGTGTTTGCTAGTATAATGGCTTACTTATAATTAGTTGGAGTGTGCAACGCAGGCAGATGCGCTCTGCAAATGTCTTGGCACTAGTGGAACTATAGCAAGGTCCAATAGCCACGTATAGGATGCCACTATGTACACTGAGTGTTTGCTAGTATAATGGCTTACTTATAATTAGTTGGAGTGTGCAACGCAGGCAGATGCGCTCTGCAAATGTCTTGGCACTAGTGGGACTATAGCAAGGTCCAATAGCCACGTATAGGATGCCACTAGGTACACTGAGTGTTTGCTAGTATAATGGCTTACTTATAATTAGTTGGAGTGTGCAACGCAGGCAGATGCGCTCTGCAAATGTCTTGGCACTAGTGGGACTATAGCAAAGTCCAATAGCCACGTATAGGATGCCACTAGGTACACTGAGTGTTTGCTAGTATAATGGCTAAGTTAAAATTAGTTGGAGTGTGCAACGCAGGCAGATGCGCTCTGCAAATGTCTTGGCACTAGTGGGACTATAGCAAAGTCCAATAGCCACGTATAGGATGCCACTAGGTACACTGAGTGTTTGCTAGTAAAATTGCTTAGTTTAAAAAAGTTGGAGTGTGCAATGCAGGCAGACGTGCTCTGCAAATGTCTTTGCACTAGTGGGACTATAGCAAAGTCCAATAGCCACAGATAGGATGCCACTAGGTACACTGAGTTTTTGCTAGTATAATGGCTTACTTATAATTAGTTGGAGTGTGCAACGCAGGCAGATGCGCTCTGCAAATGTCTTGGCACTAGTGGGACTATAGCAAGGTCCAATAGCCACGTATAGGATGCCACTAGGTACACTGAGTGTTTGCTAGTATAATGGCTTACTTATAATTAGTTGGAGTGTGCAACGCAGGCAGATGCGCTCTGCAAATGTCTTGGCACTAGTGGGACTATAGCAAAGTCCAATAGCCACGTATAGGATGCCACTAGGTACACTGAGTGTTTGCTAGTATAATGGCTAAGTTAAAATTAGTTGGAGTGTGCAACGCAGGCAGATGCGCTCTGCAAATGTCTTGGCACTAGTGGGACTATAGCAAAGTCCAATAGCCACGTATAGGATGCCACTAGGTACACTGAGTGTTTGCTAGTAAAATTGCTTAGTTTAAAAAAGTTGGAGTGTGCAATGCAGGCAGACGTGCTCTGCAAATGTCTTTGCACTAGTGGGACTATAGCAAAGTCCAATAGCCACAGATAGGATGCCACTAGGTACACTGAGTTTTTGCTAGTATAATGGCTTACTTATAATTAGTTGGAGTGTGCAACGCAGGCAGATGCGCTCTGCAAATGTCTTGGCACTAGTGGGACTATAGCAAGGTCCAATAGCCACGTATAGGATGCCACTAGGTACACTGCGTGTTTGCTAGTATAATGGCTTACTTATAATTAGTTGGAGTGTGCAACGCAGGCAGATGCGCTCTGCAAATGTCTTGGCACTAGTGGGACTATAGCAAAGTCCAATAGCCACGTATAGGATGCCACTAGGTACACTGAGTGTTTGCTAGTATAATGGCTTACTTATAATTAGTTGGAGTGTGCAACGCAGGCAGATGCACTCTGCAAATGTCTTGGCACTAGTGGGACTATAGCAAAGTCCAATAGCCACGTATAGGATGCCACTAGGTACACTGAGTGTTTGCTAGTATAATGGCTAAGTTAAAATTAGTTGGAGTGTGCAACGCAGGCAGATGCGCTCTGCAAATGTCTTGGCACTAGTGGGACTATAGCAAAGTCCAATAGCCACGTATAGGATGCCACTAGGTACACTGAGTGTTTGCTAGTAAAATTGCTTAGTTTAAAAAAGTTGGAGTGTGCAATGCAGGCAGACGTGCTCTGCAAATGTCTTTGCACTAGTGGGACTATAGCAAAGTCCAATAGCCACAGATAGGATGCCACTAGGTACACTGAGTTTTTGCTAGTATAATGGCTTACTTATAATTAGTTGGAGTGTGCAACGCAGGCAGATGCGCTCTGCAAATGTCTTGGCACTAGTGGGACTATAGCAAGGTCCAATAGCCACGTATAGGATGCCACTAGGTACACTGAGTGTTTGCTAGTATAATGGCTTACTTATAATTAGTTGGAGTGTGCAGCGCAGGCAGATGCGCTCTGCAAATGTCTTGGCACTAGTGGGACTATAGCAAGGTCCAATAGCCACGTATAGGATGCCACTAGGTACACTGAGTGTTTGCTAGTATAATGGCTTACTTATAATTAGTTGGAGTGTGCAACGCAGGCAGATGCGCTCTGCAAATGTCTTGGCACTAGTGGGACTATAGCAAAGTCCAATAGCCACAGATAGGATGCCACTAGGTACACTGAGTGTTTGCTAGTATAATGGCTTACTTATAGTTAGTTGGCGTGTGCAACGCAGGCAGATGCGCTCTGCAAATGTCTTGGCACTAGTGGGACTATAGCAAGGTCCAATAGCCACGTATAGGATGCCACTAGGTACACTGAGTGTTTGCTAGTATAATGGCTTACTTATAATTAGTTGGAGTGTGCAACGCAGGCAGATGCGCTCTGCAAATGTCTTGGCACTAGTGGGACTATAGCAAGGTCCAATAGCCACGTATAGGATGCCACTAGGTACACTGAGTGTTTGCTAGTATAATGGCTTACTTTTAATTAGTTTGAGTGTGCAACGCAGGCAGATGCGCTCTGCAAATGTCTTGGCACTAGTGGGACTATAGCAAGGTCCAATAGCCACGTATAGGATGCCACTAGGTACACTGAGTGTTTGCTAGTATAATGGCTTACTTATAATTAGTTGGAGTGTGCAACGCAGGCAGATGCGCTCTGCAAATGTCTTGGCACTAGTGGGACTATAGCAAAGTCCAATAGCCACAGATAGGATGCCACTAGGTACACTGAGTGTTTGCTAGTATAATGGCTTACTTATAATTAGTTGGAGTGTGCAACGCAGGCAGATGCGCTCTGCAAATGTCTTGGCACTAGTGGGACTATAGCAAAGTCCAATAGCCACGTATAGGATGCCACTAGGTACACTGAGTGTTTGCTAGTATAATGGCTTACTTATAATTAGTTGGAGTGTGCAACGCAGGCAGATGCGCTCTGCAAATGTCTTGGCACTAGTGGGACTATAGCAAAGTCCAATAGCCACGTATAGGATGCCACTAGGTACACTGAGTGTTTGCTAGTATAATGGCTAAGTTAAAATTAGTTGGAGTGTGCAACGCAGGCAGATGCGCTCTGCAAATGTCTTGGCACTAGTGGGACTATAGCAAAGTCCAATAGCCACGTATAGGATGCCACTAGGTACACTGAGTGTTTGCTAGTATAATGGCTTACTTATAATTAGTTGGAGTGTGCAACGCAGGCAGATGCGCTCTGCAAATGTCTTGGCACTAGTGGGACTATAGCAAAGTCCAATAGCCACGTATAGGATGCCACTAGGTACACTGAGTGTTTGCTAGTATAATGGCTTACTTATAATTAGTTGGAGTGTGCAACGCAGGCAGATGCGCTCTGCAAATGTCTTGGCACTAGTGGGACTATAGCAAAGTCCAATAGCCACAGATAGGATGTCACTAGGTACACTGAGTGTTTGCTAGTATAATGGCTTACTTATAATTAGTTGGAGTGTGCAACGCAGGCAGATGCGCTCTGCAAATGTCTTGGCACTAGTGGAACTATAGCAAGGTCCAATAGCCACGTATAGGATGCCACTATGTACACTGAGTGTTTGCTAGTATAATGGCTTACTTATAATAATTAGTTGGAGTGTGCAACGCAGGCAGCTGCGCTCTGCAAATGTCTTGGCACTAGTGGGACTATAGCAAAGTCCAATAGCCACGTATAGGATGCCACTAGGTACACTGAGTGTTTGCTAGTATAATGGCTTACTTATAATTAGTTGGAGTGTGCAACGCAGGCAGATGCGCTCTGCAAATGTCTTGGCACTAGTGGGACTATAGCAAGGTCCAATAGCCACGTATAGGATGCCACTAGGTACACTGAGTGTTTGCTAGTATAATGGCTTACTTATAATTAGTTGGAGTGTGCAACGCAGGCAGATGCGCTCTGCAAATGTCTTGGCACTAGTGGGACTATAGCAAAGTCCAATAGCCACGTATAGGATGCCACTAGGTACACTGAGTGTTTGCTAGTATAATGGCTAAGTTAAAATTAGTTGGAGTGTGCAACGCAGGCAGATGCGCTCTGCAAATGTCTTGGCACTAGTGGGACTATAGCAAAGTCCAATAGCCACGTATAGGATGCCACTAGGTACACTGAGTGTTTGCTAGTATAATGGCTTACTTATAATTAGTTGGAGTGTGCAACGCAGGCAGATGCGCTCTGCAAATGTCTTGGCACTAGTGGGACTATAGCAAGGTCCAATAGCCACGTATAGGATGCCACTAGGTACACTGAGTGTTTGCTAGTATAATGGCTTACTTATAATTAGTTGGAGTGTGCAACGCAGGCAGATGCGCTCTGCAAATGTCTTGGCACTAGTGGGACTATAGCAAAGTCCAATAGCCACGTATAGGATGCCACTAGGTACACTGAGTGTTTGCTAGTATAATGGCTAAGTTAAAATTAGTTGGAGTGTGCAACGCAGGCAGATGCGCTCTGCAAATGTCTTGGCACTAGTGGGACTATAGCAAAGTCCAATAGCCACGTATAGGATGCCACTAGGTACACTGAGTGTTTGCTAGTAAAATTGCTTAGTTTAAAAAAGTTGGAGTGTGCAATGCAGGCAGACGTGCTCTGCAAATGTCTTTGCACTAGTGGGACTATAGCAAAGTCCAATAGCCACAGATAGGATGCCACTAGGTACACTGAGTTTTTGCTAGTATAATGGCTTACTTATAATTAGTTGGAGTGTGCAACGCAGGCAGATGCGCTCTGCAAATGTCTTGGCACTAGTGGGACTATAGCAAGGTCCAATAGCCACGTATAGGATGCCACTAGGTACACTGAGTGTTTGCTAGTATAATGGCTTACTTATAATTAGTTGGAGTGTGCAACGCAGGCAGATGCGCTCTGCAAATGTCTTGGCACTAGTGGAACTATAGCAAAGTCCAATAGCCACGTATAGGATGCCACTAGGTACACTGAGTGTTTGCTAGTATAATGGCTTACTTATAATTAGTTGGAGTGTGCAACGCAGGCAGATGCACTCTGCAAATGTCTTGGCACTAGTGGGACTATAGCAAAGTCCAGTAGCCACGTATAGGATGCCACTAGGTACACTGAGTGTTTGCTAGTATAATGGCTAAGTTAAAATTAGTTGGAGTGTGCAACGCAGGCAGATGCGCTCTGCAAATGTCTTGGCACTAGTGGGACTATAGCAAAGTCCAATAGCCACGTATAGGATGCCACTAGGTACACTGAGTGTTTGCTAGTAAAATTGCTTAGTTTAAAAAAGTTGGAGTGTGCAATGCAGGCAGACGTGCTCTGCAAATGTCTTTGCACTAGTGGGACTATAGCAAAGTCCAATAGCCACAGATAGGATGCCACTAGGTACACTGAGTTTTTGCTAGTATAATGGCTTACTTATAATTAGTTGGAGTGTGCAACGCAGGCAGATGCGCTCTGCAAATGTCTTGGCACTAGTGGGACTATAGCAAGGTCCAATAGCCACGTATAGGATGCCACTAGGTACACTGAGTGTTTGCTAGTATAATGGCTTACTTATAATTAGTTGGAGTGTGCAACGCAGGCAGATGCGCTCTGCAAATGTCTTGGCACTAGTGGGACTATAGCAAGGTCCAATAGCCACGTATAGGATGCCACTAGGTACACTGAGTGTTTGCTAGTATAATGGCTTACTTATAATTAGTTGGAGTGTGCAACGCAGGCAGATGCGCTCTGCAAATGTCTTGGCACTAGTGGGACTATAGCAAAGTCCAATAGCCACAGAAAGGATGCCACTAGGTACACTGAGTGTTTGCTAGTATAATGGCTTACTTATAATTAGTTGGAGTGTGCAACGCAGGCAGATGCGCTCTGCAAATGTCTTGGCACTAGTGGGACTATAGCAAGGTCCAATAGCCACGTATAGGATGCCACTAGGTACACTGAGTGTTTGCTAGTATAATGGCTTACTTATAATTAGTTGGAGTGTGCAACACAGGCAGATGCGCTCTGCAAATGTCTTGGCACTAGTGGGACTATAGCAAGGTCCAATAGCCACGTATAGGATGCCACTAGGTACACTGAGTGTTTGCTAGTATAATGGCTTACTTTTAATTAGTTTGAGTGTGCAACGCAGGCAGATGCGCTCTGCAAATGTCTTGGCACTAGTGGGACTATAGCAAGGTCCAATAGCCACGTATAGGATGCCACTAGGTACACTGAGTGTTTGCTAGTATAATGGCTTACTTATAATTAGTTGGAGTGTGCAACGCAGGCAGATGCGCTCTGCAAATGTCTTGGCACTAGTGGGACTATAGCAAAGTCCAATAGCCACAGATAGGATGCCACTAGGTACACTGAGTGTTTGCTAGTATAATGGCTTACTTATAATTAGTTGGAGTGTGCAACGCAGGCAGATGCGCTCTGCAAATGTCTTGGCACTAGTGGGACTATAGCAAAGTCCAATAGCCACGTATAGGATGCCACTAGGTACACTGAGTGTTTGCTAGTATAATGGCTTACTTATAATTAGTTGGAGTGTGCAACGCAGGCAGATGCGCTCTGCAAATGTCTTGGCACTAGTGGGACTATAGCAAAGTCCAATAGCCACGTATAGGATGCCACTAGGTACACTGAGTGTTTGCTAGTATAATGGCTAAGTTAAAATTAGTTGGAGTGTGCAACGCAGGCAGATGCGCTCTGCAAATGTCTTGGCACTAGTGGGACTATAGCAAAGTCCAATAGCCACGTATAGGATGCCACTAGGTACACTGAGTGTTTGCTAGTATAATGGCTTACTTATAATTAGTTGGAGTGTGCAACGCAGGCAGATGCGCTCTGCAAATGTCTTGGCACTAGTGGGACTATAGCAAAGTCCAATAGCCACGTATAGGATGCCACTAGGTACACTGAGTGTTTGCTAGTATAATGGCTTACTTATAATTAGTTGGAGTGTGCAACGCAGGCAGATGCGCTCTGCAAATGTCTTGGCACTAGTGGGACTATAGCAAAGTCCAATAGCCACAGATAGGATGTCACTAGGTACACTGAGTGTTTGCTAGTATAATGGCTTACTTATAATTAGTTGGAGTGTGCAACGCAGGCAGATGCGCTCTGCAAATGTCTTGGCACTAGTGGAACTATAGCAAGGTCCAATAGCCACGTATAGGATGCCACTATGTACACTGAGTGTTTGCTAGTATAATGGCTTACTTATAATAATTAGTTGGAGTGTGCAACGCAGGCAGATGCGCTCTGCAAATGTCTTGGCACTAGTGGGACTATAGCAAAGTCCAATAGCCACGTATAGGATGCCACTAGGTACACTGAGTGTTTGCTAGTATAATGGCTTACTTATAATTAGTTGGAGTGTGCAACGCAGGCAGATGCGCTCTGCAAATGTCTTGGCACTAGTGGGACTATAGCAAGGTCCAATAGCCACGTATAGGATGCCACTAGGTACACTGAGTGTTTGCTAGTATAATGGCTTACTTATAATTAGTTGGAGTGTGCAACGCAGGCAGATGCGCTCTGCAAATGTCTTGGCACTAGTGGGACTATAGCAAAGTCCAATAGCCACGTATAGGATGCCACTAGGTACACTGAGTGTTTGCTAGTATAATGGCTAAGTTAAAATTAGTTGGAGTGTGCAACGCAGGCAGATGCGCTCTGCAAATGTCTTGGCACTAGTGGGACTATAGCAAAGTCCAATAGCCACGTATAGGATGCCACTAGGTACACTGAGTGTTTGCTAGTAAAATTGCTTAGTTTAAAAAAGTTGGAGTGTGCAATGCAGGCAGACGTGCTCTGCAAATGTCTTTGCACTAGTGGAACTATAGCAAAGTCCAATAGCCACAGATAGGATGCCACTAGGTACACTGAGTTTTTGCTAGTATAATGGCTTACTTATAATTAGTTGGAGTGTGCAACGCAGGCAGATGCGCTCTGCAAATGTCTTGGCACTAGTGGGACTATAGCAAGGTCCAATAGCCACGTATAGGATGCCACTAGGTACACTGAGTGTTTGCTAGTATAATGGCTTACTTATAATTAGTTGGAGTGTGCAACGCAGGCAGATGCGCTCTGCAAATGTCTTGGCACTAGTGGGACTATAGCAAGGTCCAATAGCCATGTATAGGATGCCACTAGGTACACTGAGTGTTTGCTAGTATAATGGCTTACTTATAATTAGTTGGAGTGTGCAACGCAGGCAGATGCGCTCTGCAAATGTCTTGGCACTAGTGGGACTATAGCAAAGTCCAATAGCCACGTATAGGATGCCACTAGGTACACTGAGTGTTTGCTAGTATAATGGCTAAGTTAAAATTAGTTGGAGTGTGCAACGCAGGCAGATGCGCTCTGCAAATGTCTTGGCACTAGTGGGACTATAGCAAAGTCCAATAGCCACGTATAGGATGCCACTAGGTACACTGAGTGTTTGCTAGTAAAATTGCTTAGTTTAAAAAAGTTGGAGTGTGCAATGCAGGCAGACGTGCTCTGCAAATGTCTTTGCACTAGTGGGACTATAGCAAAGTCCAATAGCCACAGATAGGATGCCACTAGGTACACTGAGTTTTTGCTAGTATAATGGCTTACTTATAATTAGTTGGAGTGTGCAACGCAGGCAGATGCGCTCTGCAAATGTCTTGGCACTAGTGGGACTATAGCAAGGTCCAATAGCCACGTATAGGATGCCACTAGGTACACTGAGTGTTTGCTAGTATAATGGCTTACTTATAATTAGTTGGAGTGTGCAACGCAGGCAGATGCGCTCTGCAAATGTCTTGGCACTAGTGGAACTATAGCAAAGTCCAATAGCCACGTATAGGATGCCACTAGGTACACTGAGTGTTTGCTAGTATAATGGCTTACTTATAATTAGTTGGAGTGTGCAACGCAGGCAGATGCACTCTGCAAATGTCTTGGCACTAGTGGGACTATAGCAAAGTCCAGTAGCCACGTATAGGATGCCACTAGGTACACTGAGTGTTTGCTAGTATAATGGCTAAGTTAAAATTAGTTGGAGTGTGCAACGCAGGCAGATGCGCTCTGCAAATGTCTTGGCACTAGTGGGACTATAGCAAAGTCCAATAGCCACGTATAGGATGCCACTAGGTACACTGAGTGTTTGCTAGTAAAATTGCTTAGTTTAAAAAAGTTGGAGTGTGCAATGCAGGCAGACGTGCTCTGCAAATGTCTTTGCACTAGTGGGACTATAGCAAAGTCCAATAGCCACAGATAGGATGCCACTAGGTACACTGAGTTTTTGCTAGTATAATGGCTTACTTATAATTAGTTGGAGTGTGCAACGCAGGCAGATGCGCTCTGCAAATGTCTTGGCACTAGTGGGACTATAGCAAGGTCCAATAGCCACGTATAGGATGCCACTAGGTACACTGAGTGTTTGCTAGTATAATGGCTTACTTATAATTAGTTGGAGTGTGCAACGCATGCAGATGCGCTCTGCAAATGTCTTGGCACTAGTGGGACTATAGCAAGGTCCAATAGCCACGTATAGGATGCCACTAGGTACACTGAGTGTTTGCTAGTATAATGGCTTACTTATAATTAGTTGGAGTGTGCAACGCAGGCAGATGCGCTCTGCAAATGTCTTGGCACTAGTGGGACTATAGCAAAGTCCAATAGCCACAGATAGGATGCCACTAGGTACACTGAGTGTTTGCTAGTATAATGGCTTACTTATAATTAGTTGGAGTGTGCAACGCAGGCAGATGCGCTCTGCAAATGTCTTGGCACTAGTGGGACTATAGCAAGGTCCAATAGCCACGTATAGGATGCCACTAGGTACACTGAGTGTTTGCTAGTATAATGGCTTACTTATAATTAGTTGGAGTGTGCAACACAGGCAGATGCGCTCTGCAAATGTCTTGGCACTAGTGGGACTATAGCAAGGTCCAATAGCCACGTATAGGATGCCACTAGGTACACTGAGTGTTTGCTAGTATAATGGCTTACTTTTAATTAGTTTGAGTGTGCAACGCAGGCAGATGCGCTCTGCAAATGTCTTGGCACTAGTGGGACTATAGCAAGGTCCAATAGCCACGTATAGGATGCCACTAGGTACACTGAGTGTTTGCTAGTATAATGGCTTACTTATAATTAGTTGGAGTGTGCAACGCAGGCAGATGCGCTCTGCAAATGTCTTGGCACTAGTGGGACTATAGCAAAGTCCAATAGCCACAGATAGGATGCCACTAGGTACACTGAGTGTTTGCTAGTATAATGGCTTACTTATAATTAGTTGGAGTGTGCAACGCAGGCAGATGCGCTCTGCAAATGTCTTGGCACTAGTGGGACTATAGCAAAGTCCAATAGCCACGTATAGGATGCCACTAGGTACACTGAGTGTTTGCTAGTATAATGGCTTACTTATAATTAGTTGGAGTGTGCAACGCAGGCAGATGCGCTCTGCAAATGTCTTGGCACTAGTGGGACTATAGCAAAGTCCAATAGCCACGTATAGGATGCCACTAGGTACACTGAGTGTTTGCTAGTATAATGGCTAAGTTAAAATTAGTTGGAGTGTGCAACGCAGGCAGATGCGCTCTGCAAATGTCTTGGCACTAGTGGGACTATAGCAAAGTCCAATAGCCACGTATAGGATGCCACTAGGTACACTGAGTGTTTGCTAGTATAATGGCTTACTTATAATTAGTTGGAGTGTGCAACGCAGGCAGATGCGCTCTGCAAATGTCTTGGCACTAGTGGGACTATAGCAAAGTCCAATAGCCACGTATAGGATGCCACTAGGTACACTGAGTGTTTGCTAGTATAATGGCTTACTTATAATTAGTTGGAGTGTGCAACGCAGGCAGATGCGCTCTGCAAATGTCTTGGCACTAGTGGGACTATAGCAAAGTCCAATAGCCACAGATAGGATGTCACTAGGTACACTGAGTGTTTGCTAGTATAATGGCTTACTTATAATTAGTTGGAGTGTGCAACGCAGGCAGATGCGCTCTGCAAATGTCTTGGCACTAGTGGAACTATAGCAAGGTCCAATAGCCACGTATAGGATGCCACTATGTACACTGAGTGTTTGCTAGTATAATGGCTTACTTATAATAATTAGTTGGAGTGTGCAACGCAGGCAGATGCGCTCTGCAAATGTCTTGGCACTAGTGGGACTATAGCAAAGTCCAATAGCCACGTATAGGATGCCACTAGGTACACTGAGTGTTTGCTAGTATAATGGCTTACTTATAATTAGTTGGAGTGTGCAACGCAGGCAGATGCGCTCTGCAAATGTCTTGGCACTAGTGGGACTATAGCAAGGTCCAATAGCCACGTATAGGATGCCACTAGGTACACTGAGTGTTTGCTAGTATAATGGCTTACTTATAATTAGTTGGAGTGTGCAACGCAGGCAGATGCGCTCTGCAAATGTCTTGGCACTAGTGGGACTATAGCAAAGTCCAATAGCCACGTATAGGATGCCACTAGGTACACTGAGTGTTTGCTAGTATAATGGCTAAGTTAAAATTAGTTGGAGTGTGCAACGCAGGCAGATGCGCTCTGCAAATGTCTTGGCACTAGTGGGACTATAGCAAAGTCCAATAGCCACGTATAGGATGCCACTAGGTACACTGAGTGTTTGCTAGTAAAATTGCTTAGTTTAAAAAAGTTGGAGTGTGCAATGCAGGCAGACGTGCTCTGCAAATGTCTTTGCACTAGTGGAACTATAGCAAAGTCCAATAGCCACAGATAGGATGCCACTAGGTACACTGAGTTTTTGCTAGTATAATGGCTTACTTATAATTAGTTGGAGTGTGCAACGCAGGCAGATGCGCTCTGCAAATGTCTTGGCACTAGTGGGACTATAGCAAGGTCCAATAGCCACGTATAGGATGCCACTAGGTACACTGAGTGTTTGCTAGTATAATGGCTTACTTATAATTAGTTGGAGTGTGCAACGCAGGCAGATGCGCTCTGCAAATGTCTTGGCACTAGTGGGACTATAGCAAAGTCCAATAGCCACGTATAGGATGCCACTAGGTACACTGAGTGTTTGCTAGTATAATGGCTTACTTATAATTAGTTGGAGTGTGCAACGCAGGCAGATGCACTCTGCAAATGTCTTGGCACTAGTGGGACTATAGCAAAGTCCAATAGCCACGTATAGGATGCCACTAGGTACACTGAGTGTTTGCTAGTATAATGGCTAAGTTAAAATTAGTTGGAGTGTGTAACGCAGGCAGATGCGCTCTGCAAATGTCTTGGCACTAGTGGGACTATAGCAAAGTCCAATAGCCACGTATAGGATGCCACTAGGTACACTGAGTGTTTGCTAGTAAAATTGCTTAGTTTAAAAAAGTTGGAGTGTGCAATGCAGGCAGACGTGCTCTGCAAATGTCTTTGCACTAGTGGGACTATAGCAAAGTCCAATAGCCACAGATAGGATGCCACTAGGTACACTGAGTTTTTGCTAGTATAATGGCTTACTTATAATTAGTTGGAGTGTGCAACGCAGGCAGATGCGCTCTGCAAATGTCTTGGCACTAGTGGGACTATAGCAAGGTCCAATAGCCACGTATAGGATGCCACTAGGTACACTGAGTGTTTGCTAGTATAATGGCTTACTTATAATTAGTTGGAGTGTGCAACGCAGGCAGATGCGCTCTGCAAATGTCTTGGCACTAGTGGGACTATAGCAAGGTCCAATAGCCACGTATAGGATGCCACTAGGTACACTGAGTGTTTGCTAGTATAATGGCTTACTTATAATTAGTTGGAGTGTGCAACGCAGGCAGATGCGCTCTGCAAATGTCTTGGCACTAGTGGGACTATAGCAAAGTCCAATAGCCACAGATAGGATGCCACTAGGTACACTGAGTGTTTGCTAGTATAATGGCTTACTTATAATTAGTTGGAGTGTGCAACGCAGGCAGATGCGCTCTGCAAATGTCTTGGCACTAGTGGGACTATAGCAAGGTCCAATAGCCACGTATAGGATGCCACTAGGTACACTGAGTGTTTGCTAGTATAATGGCTTACTTATAATTAGTTGGAGTGTGCAACGAAGGCAGATGCGCTCTGCAAATGTCTTGGCACTAGTGGGACTATAGCAAGGTCCAATAGCCACGTATAGGATGCCACTAGGTACACTGAGTGTTTGCTAGTATAATGGCTTACTTATAATTTGTTGGAGTGTGCAACGCAGGCAGATGCGCTCTGCAAATGTCTTGGCACTAGTGGGACTATAGCAAACTCCAATAGCCACAGATAGGATGCCACTAGGTACACTGAGTGTTTGCTAGTATAATGGCTTACTTATAATTAGTTGGAGTGTGCAACGCAGGCAGATGCGCTCTGCAAATGTCTTGGCACTAGTGGGACTATAGCAAAGTCCAATAGCCACGTATAGGATGCCACTAGGTACACTGAGTGTTTGCTAGTAAAATTGCTTAGTTTAAAAAAGTTGGAGTGTGCAATGCAGGCAGACGTGCTCTGCAAATGTCTTTGCACTAGTGGGACTATAGCAAAGTCCAATAGCCACAGATGGGATGCCACTAGGTACACTGAGTGTTTGCTAGTATAATGGCTTACTTATAATTAGTTGGAGTGTGCAACGCAGGCAGATGCGCTCTGCAAATGTCTTGGCACTAGTGGGACTATAGCAAAGTCCAATAGCCACGTATAGGATGCCACTAGGTACACTGAGTGTTTGCTAGTATAATGGCTAAGTTAAAATTAGTTGGAGTGTGCAACGCAGGCAGATGCGCTCTGCAAATGTCTTGGCACTAGTGGGACTATAGCAAAGTCCAATAGCCACGTATAGGATGCCACTAGGTACACTGAGTGTTTGCTAGTAAAATTGCTTAGTTTAAAAAAGTTGGAGTGTGCAATGCAGGCAGACGTGCTCTGCAAATGTCTTTGCACTAGTGGGACTATAGCAAAGTCCAATAGCCACAGATAGGATGCCACTCAGATTCCTTAATAACAGGGTCGGTACCGCAGGACTGGCGCATAGCAAATGTGGTGCCAATATTCAAAAAGGGGACAAAAACTGAGCCGGGAAATTATAGGCCGGTAAGTTTAACCTCTACGGTTGGTAAAATCCTTGAGGGTTTCTTGAGAGATGCTATACTGGAGTATCTCAAGAAAAATAACCTTATGACAGAGTATCAACATGGGTTTATGAGGGATCGATCCTGTCAAACTAATTTGATCAGCTTCTATGAAGAGGTAAGTTCAAGTCTGGACCAGGGAAATGCAGTGGATGTTGTGTATATGGACTTTTCAAAAGCTTTTGATACGGTGCCACACAAAAGGTTGGTACATAAAATGAGAATAATGGGGATAGGGGAAAATATGTGTAACTGGGTTAAAAACTGGCTCAGTGATAGGAAACAAAGGGTGGTTATTAATGGTACGTACTCGGACTGGGTCTCAGTTCATAGTGGGGTACCACAGGGGTCAGTATTGGGCCCGCTTCTTTTCAACATATTTATAAATGACCTTGTTGGGGGCATGCGGAGTAGAATTTCAATATTTGCAGATGATACTAAACTCTGCAGGGTAATCAATACAGAGGAGGATAATTTTATATTACAGGGAGATTTATGTAAATTGGAGGATTGGGCTGAGAAGTGGCAATTGAAGTTTAATGTAGATAAATGTAAGGTCATGCACTTGGGTAGAGGAAATAAAATTTATAATTATGTACTTAATTGTAGAGCACTGGGTAAAACAGACACAGAAAAAGACTTGGGTGTATGGGTGGATGGTAAACTTCACTTTAGTGGACAGTGTCAGGCAGCTGCTGCCAGGGCTAATAAAATAATGGGATGTATTAAAAGAGGTATAAGTGTTCATGAAAAAAATATAGTTCTACCTCTGTACAAGTCACTAGTGCGACCGCACTTAGAATACTGTGTACAATTCTGGTCACCGATATATAAGAAGGACATAGCTGAACTGGAGAGGGTGCAGAGAAGAGCGACCAAGATTATTAGAGGAATAGGTGGGCTGCAATACCAAGACAGGTTATTAAACTTGGGGTTATTTAGTTTGGAAAAACGAAGGCTTAGGGGGGATCTAATCACAATGTATAAATATATGAGGGGACAGTACAGAGACCTTTCCAAAGATCTTTTTACACCTAGGCCTGCGACTGGAACACGGGGGCATCCGCTACGTCTTGAGGAAAGAAGGTTTAATCATAATCACAGACGAGGATTCTTTACTGTACGAGCAGTGAGACTATGGAACTCTCTGCCGCATGATGTTGTAATGAGTGATTCACTACTAACATTTAAGCAGAGCCTGGATGCCTTTCTTGAAAAATTTAATATTACCAGTTATGTATATTAGATTTTATGACAGGGTATTGATCCAGGGAACTAGTCTGATTGCCGGATGTGGAGTCAGGAAGGAAATTTTTCCCCATTGGAACTTGTTTGCCACATTGGGTTTTTTTTGCCTTCCTCTGGATCAACATGTTAGGCTACGGGTTGAACTAGATGGACTTAGAGTCTCCCTTCAACCTTAAAAACTATGATACTATGATACTATGATACTATGATACTATGATACTAGGTACACTGAGTGTTTGCTAGTATAATGGCTTAGTTATAATGAGTTGGAGTGTGCAGAGGACAGGAGGGTACAGTGGCAGGATTGTGGTGCTCTGGGTAGAGGAAGGGAAGCCTGCCTTTCTATTCCCTCCTAATGGTGAAATGCAGGGAGGAAATCCCTGACCTTGGCTACACAGATGCTGTTGCTGTTTTCAGGACCTGTCACCTATGTCTCTCTGACCCTGCCGGTTTGAGCCCTTAAAAGGACTGCTATAAAGTGCTCTACCTATGCTGTCTAACGCTGTGTATGCAGCGCATACAGCTGTATCGGCTATAGGACTCAGGAGGACGGAGCTGCGACAGTGATGTCTGACACCAAAGACGCAGAAGGCAGATAATGGCGTCCGTGAAGAAAATGTCCGGTTTTATAATGCAGGGACATGTGACATGCAGATCCTATCACACATGCCGTTGCTTCTCTGGCTCAAAGTCAACTTAGCTGTGTGTGTGTCTGTGATTGGCTGACATGCTGGCCCGCCCCACAAGACGCGCGCACTTAGGGAAGGAAGACAAGAAAAAAAAAAAATGGCGATCGCCATTATAGAAACAGCAGTGATCTGAAGGCGCTGTTCACGCACACTATACACTGAAATGTGATAATAGTTTGATTCACAGAGTGACTTACACTATTACAGCAGAAACCAAGCTATGATTTAGCTGTTTTTTGGCTGCTAGAACCGTTCTCGAACGTTTCTAGAACTATCGAGCTTTTGCAAAAAGCTCGAGTTCTAGTTCGATCTAGAACATGCCCCAAAATCACTCGAGCCTAGAACTGGAGAACCACGAACCACGAACCGCGCTCAACTCTATCCAGGAGCTTTGGTTCCCTGAGTTTCCAATAGCAAATCTCTAGAAAAAACTCTGTCCATTGGCACAACTCAGCAAGAAAACGAGAAGACCGAGAAGATATATTTCATTTATCTTAATGCCACCTTATTAACAGCACTAAACCCTTCTATTATGTCCCTTAGCCTTTTGAGCTTATCCTCTGGTAAGCGGAAGACCATGCCTCTGGTATCGATCTCAGTGCCTAAAAACTGTATTATAGTAGCCAATCAGAATACAAAAGGATGCATAGGAAGCGTGACTTTATTTCAATATTTTAAAACAATCCAATAAAATGAAGAAAAGTCACTCATACAAGATCCACAGAAGTTGTATAATACATACATAAATCAAAACACTATAAGGCCTGTTTCACACGTCAGTGATTCTGGTACGTTTGTGCTTTTTTTTAAACATAACAGAATCACTGAGATACGCAGATCCATTATAATGAATGGGTCTGCTCACACATCAGTGATTTTTCACTGCACGTGTCTCCGTGCGGCGTACCCGCGTGTCCGTGATTGCTGCACGGAGACATGTCCATTTTTTTCTGGCATCACTGATAGGATGTCCATAAGGTGGCAGCAGAGCATAACAGAAAAAGGTGCCTATTGTGCACTGAAAAGACCCAATGTGATGCACCAGACATATAGAGCCCTAATGGATTCACAAATATAAGATATATCATGAATGACTACTGCATAATGAACGCTAGCATGAAAAAAGAAAGGAATCCATAAAAATAAATAATAAATGGTGCACATATGTTAGAGCCCCACCGAAGGACAAAAAAAGTCTGATGGAAATAGAGAGCATATAGGAACAATAAGAATGTGCAACAGAGAGGAAGGTGAGAATGCAGGATCAATCACTGCCTGTCAGATATTAATAATCAGGGAAATAACTCTGGAGCAGACGCACAAATTAGGGTCTTACCTGGTAAGGTAACAAATAATTAATAGTAGTTGCACTCACCTATTAAGGTTGTGCCAGTCACAACCCCTAAATGCACGTTACAAATGGCGACAGCCGCAGCCCCTAGTAGAAGAGCAATAACGTATAGGAGGAAAATCGGGTGCGTGCCGCGCTGTCACCAAAGGAAACTGATGTTAATTATTTCATCTCTTTATTCTTTTTTCCGGTCAATGTGTTTCAGAGATCACTGTCTCCTTCATCAGGGCAAAAAAAGAACAGTATGCAATCAAAGGAGGAAGAACCTCTATATATACACATATGGAGCTACGTCAGAGGACTGACTGCTGTATTTCAAATACTGCCGGGATGGTCAACTGTTACAATACCGGCCATAAAAGTTCTCAAGTGATATATTGAGAAACATTTATAAAATCACTGGGGTATAGTGTTTCAAATTTCATCAGCTTTTTGAGACAAAAATCAGAAAAAGAAGAAGAAGAAGGACAAAATGAAAAAAAGAAAAAAAAGAAGAAAAAAAAAACAAAAAGGGAGCATTGAGCTCCAGACCCTGTATTGAGTCTTAGAAGTGTAGTGACAAGTGCATCTGTCCACAACCCTGTAAGGGTGAACGGGATGACGGACAAGAAAAATTATGTTCGTGGCAAAAAATGGTGGTGTTGCTATATAAAATTGCATTAAGAATAAAGAAAGGAAAAATTTCTTTATAAAAGTAGTGAAGAAAAAAGTGAGAAAAAGGGGAGTGTAAGCCATTTTACTAATAAATAGTGATGAGCGAGCATGCTTGTTACTACTCGGTACTCGCACGAGTATCACTGTACTCGGTCTACTCGACGGGGACCGAGTAATCTCGCGATACTCGTGCTGTACTCGTGGTCTTCATCCCTGCATGTTGGCGCTCTTTTGAGAGCCAGCCCTCATGCAGGGATTGGCTGGCAGACCACTGCAATGCCACAGCCCTGTTAGTTGTGGAATTGCAGTGATTGGCCGGCCTGCACAGCGTGACTGAGCCTTTATACCGGCGGGCGCGCTGTGCTCTGCTCACAGCTATCCAGACAGTCAGTGCAGGGAGAGGGTCGCTGCTTCAGGGAAAGGTTTGCGGCCCTTTATAGCTATTTCCGTAGCAGGGCTGCAAACAGTGTGACCAAAAGTCCTTCTCAGGACTATTCTAGTTGTATACAGGCAGGCAGGGTATAGCCAGGTCGGAGTACAGTAGCAGAGTCCTTCTCAGGACTATTGTTGCTGTATACAGGCAGGGTATAGCCAGGTTGGAATACAGGCTAGTGACCAAAAGAGTCCTTGTCAGGACTATTGTAGCAGTATACAGGCAGGCAGGCAGGCAGGGTATATAGCCATTCCTAGTGGTGACCGTATACCAGCCTTCATCATATCTGGGGCTGGTGTACACAGTCTAAAACAGTCCTGATAGTGTCAGACTTCTCAGCAATTGTCGCTCCTAAAACCTGTTAGGTTCTTAGTGCGTCCGTGCTTGCATTTAAAAACCGCACGTGTGTGCCTGTCGGTGGCAGCGTACAGGTGCACTTGTGTGCGTTTTTACCAAACTATTATATAACGCACAAGTGTAGTGTATAATACACGTCAGTCAGCAGTGGCTGATAGTGTCAGAGTTCTCGTCATTAATTTTTGCTCCTAAAACCTGTGTTAGGTTCTTAGTGCGTCCGTGCTTGCATTTAAAAACCGCACGTGTGTGCCTGTCGGTGGCAGCGTACAGGTGCACTTGTGTGCGTTTTTACCAAACTATTATAAAACGCACAAGTGTAGTGTATAATACACGTCAGTCAGCAGTGGCTGATAGTGTCAGAGTTCTCGTCATTAATTTTTGCTCCTAAAACCTGTGTTAGGTTCTTAGTGCGTCCGTGCTTGCATTTAAAAACCGCACGTGTGTGCCTGTCGGTGGCAGCGTACAGGTGCACTTGTGTGCGTTTTTACCAAACTATTATATAACGCACAAGTGTAGTGTATAATACACGTCAGTCAGCAGTGGCTGATAGTGTCAGAGTTCTCGTCATTAATTTTTGCTCCTAAAACCTGTTAGGTTCTTAGTGCGTCCGTGCTTGCATTTAAAAACCGCACGTGTGTGCCTGTCGGTGGCAGCGTACAGGTGCACTTGTGTGCGTTTTTACCAAACTATTATATAACGCACAAGTGTAGTGTATAATACACGTCAGTCAGCAGTGGCTGATAGTGTCAGAGTTCTCATCATTAATTTTTGCTCCTAAAACCTGTTAGGTTCTTAGTGCGTCCGTGCTTGCATTTAAAAACCGCACGTGTGTGCCTGTCGGTGGCAGCGTACAGGTGCACAATTTGCACAAACTTTGATATAACGCCCAAGTCTAGTGAATACACGTCAGCACAGCATTGCAAAATGCGCAAGGGCGTTGGCAAGGAACAAGGAAGTGGACGTGATGGTGGTGCAGGCAGAGGCCGAGGTCGTGGGCAAGCTCTAATTTTGCCACAACAAAGGGCCACATCTAGTCGCTCGCACGTCCTGTCCCAAATTCTTGGGGACCGCAGCAGTACACCGCTCTTGAACCAAGACCAGTGTCAACAGGTTGTTAGTTGGATAGCGGATAATGCTTCCAGTCAGATTGGCACCACCACAAACACTCTGTCTTCCACACGGTCAAGTGTCAGTAGCCGTGATACTGCACCGCACATTTCAGAACCTGATCCTCCTTCCTACCACAAGGCTGAGTACACGTCCTCGGACATTAATGATCCCACACTTGGACACTCGGAAGAGCTGTTCACGTTTCCATTCGCACATTCTGGCCTCTCGCCAGCTCATGTTGAAGTGGGTCATGAGGAGATCGTATGTACAGATGGCCAAATATTTGAGCAGCCACGTTCTCACGAAGTTGGCAACGTGTCTCAACAAGGGGTGGACGATGATGAGACACAATTGTCAGGAAGTCAGGAGGAGGAGCAGGGTGCGGAAGAGGAAGACGACGTGGTGGATGATCCAGTAACTGACCCAACCTGGCAGGAGGATATGCAGAGCGAGGACAGCAGTGCACAGGGGGAGGGAGGCGTAGCATCCCAACAGGCAGTAAGAAGCAGGGTGGTGGCTCCAGGCAGAAGTCAGGCAACCGTTCCCCGGAACAACAACACGACACAAGGTGCCTGTACAAATGTTAGGTCTTCCCGAGTCTGGCAGTTTTTTAAGTTGGATCCAGATGATTCTAAAAAGGCCATTTGCAACACCTGCCGTGCCAGCATCAGCAGGGGTACCAAAACTAGCAGCCTGACCACCACCAGCATGATCAGGCACATGTCAGCCAAGCACCCGACTTTGTGGGAAGTACAACAGAGTCGAGGAGCAGTGCTTGCTAATGTCACTGCTACGTCTTCGCTGGTTGTGCATGCGAGCCAATCCCCTGTCCATGCTGCCTGCGAACAAGCCTCCTCCGGTCCTGCACCTGCAGTTGCCTACTCAGAAATAACACCATCATCAAGCACGTCCTTGTCCCAGCGCAGCGTTCAGTTATCCATTCAGCAAACCTTTGAACGCAGGCGCAAATACACTGCCAACACCCCACATGCCACAGTTCTAAATGCTAACATTTCGCGACTGCTTGCGCTGGAAATGTTGCCTTTTAGGCTGGTGGAGACAGAAGCATTCCGCGACCTGATGGCGGCAGCTGTCCCACGTTACTCGGTCCCCAGCCGCCACTATTTCTCCCGGTGTGCCGTCCCCGCGTTGCATAACCACGACTATAATACACCCACTTCCTGACACTGGACACTTAATGTTTTGAGGCCCTCATGCACGTCTCTATCCAGGGACAACGTGGAGCCTCCCAATTTTTGGCTGCCCTGCCTAAGGGCTATACTACAATAGACCCACTTCCTTACAATGGGCACTTCAGGTTTACAGGCCATCATGCACGTCTGTATGCAGGGGCATTGGTGAACCTCACAATTTTGGACTGCCCTGGCAAAGGAAAATACTACAAAGACTCAGTTCCTCAAAATGGGCACATTAGACTCAGAGGCCTTTATGTACGTCTCTTCTCAGGGACATCGGAGTGCCACACAATGTTTTACGTAAAATCTTTCATGTATTGATCTCAAAAAGTAACATACATTAGCTCTATCTCACTATTGGGTATGTGCCCTTAACATTTCCGCTATGAAAAATCATTTTGGTGTCATTTTGGAAGGTTTTCTGGTGAGTCCGTAAAAATGGCGTAAAACGCGGACAAAATTATTCACAGCTGTGACTTTTGAGTGATAAATGCTTCAAGGGGTCTTCCCCATGCTGTTGCCATGTCATTTGAGCACTCTTCGGAGACTGCATCTGTTATAGTTTTGGAGAAAAATGTGTTCATTTCATGTATGCGCGAAATGCCTTAAAAATGGCTTTAAAATGGATTTGGAGCATGGAGACGATTATCTCGGGATTGCAAGATAACCAAACAAAACTTTTAGTGGATTTCTACTTATTTTATTAAATATCATCTCCACCAAACAGGACAAGCTTGCATCTGTTATAGTTTTGGAGAAAAATGTGTTCATTTCATGTATGCGCGAAATGCCTTAAAAATGGCTTTAAAATGGATTTGGAGCATGGAGACGATTATCTCGGGATTGCAAGATAACCAAACAAAACTTTTAGTGGATTTCTACTTATTTTATTAAATATCATCTCCACCAAATAGGACAAGCTTGCATGTGTTATAGTTTTGGAGAAAAATGTGTTCATTTCATGTATGCGCAAAATGCCTTTGAAATGGCTTTAAAATGGATTTGGAGCATGGAGACGATTATCTCAGGATGGCAATATAAAAAAACGAAACTTTTAGTAGATTTCTACTTATTTTATGAAATATTATCTCCACCAAACAGGACAAGCTTGCATCTGTTATAGTTTTGGAGAAAAATGTGTTCATTTCATGTATGCGCGAAATGCCTTAAAAATGGCTTTAAAATGGATTTGGAGCATGGAGACGATTATCTCGGGATTGCAAGATAACCAAACAAAACTTTTAGTGGATTTCTACTTATTTTATTAAATATCATCTCCACCAAACAGGACAAGCTTGCATCTGTTATAGTTTTGGAGAAAAATGTGTTCATTTCATGTATGCGCGAAATGCCTTAAAAATGGCTTTAAAATGGATTTGGAGCATGGAGACGATTATCTCGGGATTGCAAGATAACCAAACAAAACTTTTAGT
The DNA here is from genome assembly GCF_048569485.1 of Anomaloglossus baeobatrachus. Classification (NCBI taxonomy): domain Eukaryota; kingdom Metazoa; phylum Chordata; class Amphibia; order Anura; family Aromobatidae; genus Anomaloglossus; species Anomaloglossus baeobatrachus. Next base: position 966,311 of record NW_027444249.1, read on the forward strand.
GGATTTCTACTTATTTTATTAAATATCATCTCCACCAAACAGGACAAGCTTGCATCTGTTATAGTTTTGGAGAAAAATGTGTTCATTTCATGTATGCGCGAAATGCCTTAAAAATGGCTTTAAAATGGATTTGGAGCATGGAGACGATTATCTCGGGATTGCAAGATAACCAAACAAAACTTTTAGTGGATTTCTACTTATTTTATTAAATATCATCTCCACCAAACAGGACAAGCTTGCATCTGTTATAGTTTTGGAGAAAAATGTGTTCATTTCATGTATGCGCGAAATGCCTTAAAAATGGCTTTAAAATGGATTTGGAGCATGGAGACGATTATCTCCGGATTGCAAGATAACCAAACAAAACTTTTAGTGGATTTCTACTTATTTTATTAAATATCATCTCCACCAAACAGGACAAGCTTGCATCTGTTATAGTTTTGGAGAAAAATGTGTTCATTTCATGTATGCGCGAAATGCCTTAAAAATGGCTTTAAAATGGATTTGGAGCATGGAGACGATTATCTCGGGATTGCAATATAACCAAACAAAACTTTTAGTGGATTTCTACTTATTTTATTAAATATCATCTCCACCAAACAGGACAAGCTTGCATCTGTTATAGTTTTGGAGAAAAATGTGTTCATTTCATGTATGCGGGAAATGCCTTAAAAATGGCTTTAAAATGGATTTGGAGCATGGAGACGATTATCTCGGGATTGCAAGATAACCAAACAAAACGTTTAGTGGATTTCTACTTATTTTATTAAATATCATCTCCACCAAACAGGACAAGCTTGCATCTGTTATAGTTTTGGAGAAAAATGTGTTCATTTCATGTATGCGCGAAATGCCTTAAAAATGGCTTTAAAATGGATTTGGAGCATGGAGACGATTATCTCGGGATTGCAAGATAACCAAACAAAACTTTTAGTGGATTTCTACTTATTTTATTAAATATCATCTCCACCAAACAGGACAAGCTTGCATCTGTTATAGTTTTGGAGAAAAATGTGTTCATTTCATGTATGCGCGAAATGCCTTAAAAATGGCTTTAAAATGGATTTGGAGCATGGAGACGATTATCTCGGGATTGCAAGATAACCAAACAAAACTTTTAGTGGATTTCTACTTATTTTATTAAATATCATCTCCACCAAACAGGACAAGCTTGCATGTGTTATAGTTTTGGAGAAAAATGTGTTCATTTCATGTATGCGCAAAATGCCTTTGAAATGGCTTTAAAATGGATTTGGAGCATGGAGACGATTATCTCGGGATTGCAAGATAACCAAACAAAACTTTTAGTGGATTTCTACTTATTTTATTAAATATCATCTCCACCAAACAGGACAAGCTTGCATCTGTTATAGTTTTGGAGAAAAATGTGTTCATTTCATGTATGCGCGAAATGCCTTAAAAATGGCTTTAAAATGGATTTGGAGCATGGAGACGATTATCTCGGGATTGCAAGATAACCAAACAAAACTTTTAGTGGATTTCTACTTATTTTATTAAATATCATCTCCACCAAACAGGACAAGCTTGCATCTGTTATAGTTTTGGAGAAAAATGTGTTCATTTCATGTATGCGCGAAATGCCTTAAAAATGGCTTTAAAATGGATTTGGAGCATGGAGACGATTATCTCGGGATTGCAAGATAACTAGTGATGAGCGAGTATGCTTGTTACTACTCGGTACTCGCACGAGTATCACTGTACTCGGGCTACTCGGCGGGTACCGAGTAATTTCGTGATACTCGTGCTTTACTCGTGGTCTTCATTTCTGCATGTTGGCGCTCTTTTGAGAGCCAGCCCTCATGCAGGGATTGGCTGGCAGACCACTGCAATGCCACAGCCCTGTTAGTTGTGGAATTGCAGTGATTGGCCGGCCTGCACAGCGTGACCGAGCCTTTATACCGGCCGGCGCGCTGTGCTCTGTACACAGCCATCTCATATTCCCTGCTTTCCACGCCCACAGGCGCCTATGATTGGTTGCAGTGAGACACGCCCCCACGCTGAGTGACAGGTGTCACACTGCACCCAATCACAGCAGCCGGTGGGCGTGTCTATACTGTGCAGTAAAATAAATAAATAAATAATTAAAAAAACCGGCGTGCGGTCCCCCCAATTTTAATACCAGCCAGATAAAGCCATACGGCTGAAGGCTGGTATTCTCAGGATGGGGAGCTCCACGTTATGGGGAGCCCCCCACCCTAACAATAACAGTCAGCAGCCGCCCAGAATTGCCGCATACATTATATGCGACAGTTCTGGGACTGTACCCGGCTCTTCCCGATTTACCCTGGTGCGTTGGCAAATCGGGGTAATAAGGAGTTATTGGCAGCCCATAGCTGCCAATAAGTCCTAGATTAATCATGTCAGGCGTCTATGAGACACCCTCCATGATTAATCTGTAAATTACAGTAAATAAACACACACACCCGAAAAATCCTTTATTAGAAATAAAAAACAATAACAAAGTCCCTCATCACCAATTTATTAACCCCGACAAACCCTCCATGTCCGGTGTAATCCACGGTCCTCCAGCGTCGCGTCCAGCTCTGCTGCATGCAGGTGACAGGAGCTGCAGAATACACCGCCGCTCCGGTCACCTCCACGCAGCTAATGAGGTGAGTATAGCGATCAGCTGAGCTGTCACTGAGGTTACCTGGATCCAGCGGTGGATGCAGCGGTGGCCGCGGGTAACCTCAGTGACAGCAGCTGATCGCGCTACTTACCGCCGCTCCGGTCAGCTTCACACAGCAACTGAGGTGAGAAGCGCGATCAGCTGCTGTCAGTCAGGTAACTCGCGGCCACCGCTGGATCCAGCGGTGGCCGCGATTAACCTCAGTGACAGCTCAGCTGATCGCTATACTCTCCTCAGTTGGTGCATGGAGCTGACCGGAGCGGCGGTGAGTAGCGCGATCAGCTGCTGTCACTGAGGTTACCCGCGGCCACCGCTGGATCCAGGTAACCTCAGTGACAGCAGCTGATCGCTATACTCACCTCATTAGCTGCGTGGAGGTGACCGGAGCGGCGGTGTATTCTGCAGCTCCTGTCACCTGCATGCAGCAGAGCTGGACGCGACGCTGGAGGACCGTGGATTACACCGGACATGGAGGGTTTGTCGGGGTTAATAAATTGGTAATGAGGGACTTTGTTATTGTTTTTTATTTCTAATAAAGGATTTTTCGTGTGTGTGTGTTTTTTAACTGTAATTTACAGATTAATCATGGAGGGTGTCTCATAGACGCCTGACATGATTAATCTAGGACTTATTGGCAGCTATGGGCTGCCAATAACTCCTTATTACCCCGATTTGCCAACGCACCAGGGTAAATCGGGAAGAGCCGGGTACAGCCCCAGAACTGTCGCATATAATGTATGCGGCAATTCTGGGCGGCTGCTGACTGATATTGTTAGGGTGGGGGGCTCCCCATAACGTGGCGCTCCCCATCCTGAGAATACCAGCCTTCAGCCGTATGGCTTTATCTGGCTGGTATTAAAATTGGGGGGGACCGCACGCCGTTTTTTTTAATTATTTAATTATTTATTTCACTGCACAGTATACACACACACCGGCTGCTGTGATTGGGTGCAGTGTGACACCTGTCACTCAGAGTGGGGGCGTGTCTCACTGCAACCAATCATAGGCGCCGAAAAGCAGGAAAGCAGAGAATACGAGATTGATTAATGACCGGCCGGCTTTTTCAAAAGAAGAAAAGCCGCAGGAGCAGTGTGAATGCCGTGCAGTGCCGCAGCAGTGATCGGCGAACGGTGAGTAAGAGAGAGGGGGGAGAATGACCGACAGACTGTGAGAGGGGGACAGACAAGACAGAGAGAGACCGACAGAGTGAGACCGACCGACGGGAGATAGAATGAAAAAAAAAATGACCGACATCGCTAGTAAAAAGCACAAAACGTGCGTTTTGGACATCGGAGTGCCACACAATGTTTATGTAAAATCTTTCATGTATTAATCTCAAAAAGTAACATACACCAGCTCTATCTCACTATTGGGTATGTGCCCTTAACATTTCCGCCATGAAAATTCATTTTGGGGTCATTTTGCAAGGTTTTCTGGTGAGTCCGTAAAAATGGCGTAAAACTCGGACAAAATTGTTCACAGCTGTGACTTTTGAGTGATAAATGCTTCAAGGGGTCTTCCCCATGCTGATGCCATGTCATTTGAGCACTCTTCTGAGACTTTTGTGACAGTTTTAGGGTTTCTCCATGCTGCCGGGGGGTCATTTCACAAAAATACTCGGGTCTCCCATAGGATAACATTGGGCTCGTTGCTCGGGCCGAGTACACGAGTATCTTGGGAGGCTCGGCCCGAGCCTCGAGCACCCGAGCTTTTTAGTACTCGCTCATCACTAAAGATAACCAAACAAAACTTTTAGTGGATTTCTACTTATTTTATTAAATATCATCTCCACCAAACAGGACAAGCTTGCATCTGTTATAGTTTTGGAGAAAAATGTGTTCATTTCATGTATGCGCGAAATGCCTTAAAAATGGCTTTAAAATGGATTTGGAGCATGGAGACGATTATCTCGGGATTGCAAGATAACCAAACAAAACTTTTAGTGGATTTCTACTTATTTTATTAAATATCATCTCCACCAAACAGGACAAGCTTGCATGTGTTATAGTTTTGGAGAAAAATGTGTTCATTTCCTGTATGCGCAAAATGCCTTTGAAATGGCTTTAAAATGGATTTGGAGCATGGAGACGATTATCTCAGGATGGCAATATAAACAAACGAAACTTTTAGTAGATTTCTACTTATTTTATTAAATATTATCTCCACCAAACAGGACAAGCTTGCATCTGTTATAGTTTTGGAGAAAAATGTGTTCATTTCATGTATGCGCGAAATGCCTTAAAAATGGCTTTAAAATGGATTTGGAGCATGGAGACGATTATCTCGGGATTGCAATATAACCAAACAAAACTTTTAGTGGATTTCTACTTATTTTATTAAATATCATCTCCACCAAACAGGACAAGCTTGCATCTGTTATAGTTTTGGAGAAAAATGTGTTCATTTCATGTATGCGCGAAATGCCTTAAAAATGGCTTTAAAATGGATTTGGAGCATGGAGACGATTATCTCGGGATTGCAAGATAACCAAACAAAACTTTTAGTGGATTTCTACTTATTTTATTAAATATCATCTCCACCAAACAGGACAAGCTTGCATCTGTTATAGTTTTGGAGAAAAATGTGTTCATTTCATGTATGCGCGAAATGCCTTAAAAATGGCTTTAAAATGGATTTGGAGCATGGAGACGATTATCTCAGGATGGCAATATAAACAAACGAAACTTTTAGTAGATTTCTACTTATTTTATTAAATATTATCTCCACCAAACAGGACAAGCTTGCATCTGTTATAGTTTTGGAGAAAAATGTGTTCATTTCATGTATGCGCGAAATGCCTTAAAAATGGCTTTAAAATGGATTTGGAGCATGGAGACGATTATCTCGGGATTGCAAGATAACCAAACAAAACTTTTAGTGGATTTCTACTTATTTTATTAAATATCATCTCCACCAAACAGGACAAGCTTGCATCTGTTATAGTTTTGGAGAAAAATGTGTTCATTTCATGTATGCGCGAAATGCCTTAAAAATGGCTTTAAAATGGATTTGGAGCATGGAGACGATTATCTCGGGATTGCAAGATAACCAAACAAAACTTTTAGTGGATTTCTACTTATTTTATTAAATATCATCTCCACCAAACAGGACAAGCTTGCATCTGTTATAGTTTTGGAGAAAAATGTGTTCATTTCATGTATGCGCGAAATGCCTTAAAAATGGCTTTAAAATGGATTTGGAGCATGGAGACGATTATCTCGGGATTGCAAGATAACCAAACAAAACTTTTAGTGGATTTCTACTTATTTTATTAAATATCATCTCCACCAAACAGGACAAGCTTGCATGTGTTATAGTTTTGGAGAAAAATGTGTTCATTTCATGTATGTGCAAAATGCCTTTGAAATGGCTTTAAAATGGATTTGGAGCATGGAGACGATTATCTCAGGATGGCAATATAAACAAACGAAACTTTTAGTAGATTTCTACTTATTTTATTAAATATTATCTCCACCAAACAGGACAAGCTTGCATCTGTTATAGTTTTGGAGAAAAATGTGTTCATTTCATGTATGCGCGAAATGCCTTAAAAATGGCTTTAAAATGGATTTGGAGCATGGAGACGATTATCTCGGGATTGCAAGATAACCAAACAAAACTTTTAGTGGATTTCTACTTATTTTATTAAATATCATCTCCACCAAACAGGACAAGCTTGCATCTGTTATAGTTTTGGAGAAAAATGTGTTCATTTCATGTATGCGCGAAATGCCTTAAAAATGGCTTTAAAATGGATTTGGAGCATGGAGACGATTATCTCGGGATTGCAAGATAACCAAACAAAACTTTTAGTGGATTTCTACTTATTTTATTAAATATCATCTCCACCAAACAGGACAAGCTTGCATGTGTTATAGTTTTGGAGAAAAATGTGTTCATTTCATGTATGCGCAAAATGCCTTTGAAATGGCTTTAAAATGGATTTGGAGCATGGAGACGATTATCTCAGGATGGCAATATAAACAAACGAAACTTTTAGTAGACTTCTACTTATTTTATTAAATATTATCTCCACCAAACAGGACAAGCTTGCATCTGTTATAGTTTTGGAGAAAAATGTGTTCATTTCATGTATGCGCGAAATGCCTTAAAAAGGCTTTAAAATGGATTTGGAGCATGGAGACGATTATCTCGGGATTGCAAGATAACCAAACAAAACTTTTAGTGGATTTCTACTTATTTTATTAAATATCATCTCCACCAAACAGGACAAGCTTGCATCTGTTATAGTTTTGGAGAAAAATGTGTTCATTTCATGTATGCGCGAAATGCCTTAAAAATGGCTTTAAAATGGATTTGGAGCATGGAGACGATTATCTCGGGATTGCAAGATAACCAAACAAAACTTTTAGTGGATTTCTACTTATTTTATTAAATATCATCTCCACCAAACAGGACAAGCTTGCATGTGTTATAGTTTTGGAGAAAAATGTGTTCATTTCATGTATGCGCAAAATGCCTTTGAAATGGCTTTAAAATGGATTTGGAGCATGGAGACGATTATCTCAGGATGGCAATATAAACAAACGAAACTTTTAGTAGATTTCTACTTATTTTATTAAATATTATCTCCACCAAACAGGACAAGCTTGCATCTGTTATAGTTTTGGAGAAAAATGTGTTCATTTCATGTATGCGCGAAATGCCTTAAAAATGGCTTTAAAATGGATTTGGAGCATGGAGACGATTATCTCGGGATTGCAAGATAACCAAACAAAACTTTTAGTGGATTTCTACTTATTTTATTAAATATCATCTCCACCAAACAGGACAAGCTTGCATCTGTTATAGTTTTGGAGAAAAATGTGTTCATTTCATGTATGCGCGAAATGCCTTAAAAATGGCTTTAAAATGGATTTGGAGCATGGAGACGATTATCTCGGGATTGCAAGATAACCAAACAAAACTTTTAGTGGATTTCTACTTATTTTATTAAATATCATCTCCACCAAACAGGACAAGCTTGCATCTGTTATAGTTTTGGAGAAAAATGTGTTCATTTCATGTATGCGCGAAATGCCTTAAAAATGGCTTTAAAATGGATTTGGAGCATGGAGACGATTATCTCAGGATGGCAATATAAACAAACGAAACTTTTAGTAGATTTCTACTTATTTTATTAAATATTATCTCCACCAAACAGGACAAGCTTGCATCTGTTATAGTTTTGGAGAAAAATGTGTTCATTTCATGTATGCGCGAAATGCCTTAAAAATGGCTTTAAAATGGATTTGGAGCATGGAGACGATTATCTCGGGATTGCAAGATAACCAAACAAAACTTTTAGTGGATTTCTACTTATTTTATTAAATATCATCTCCACCAAACAGGACAAGCTTGCATCTGTTATAGTTTTGGAGAAAAATGTGTTCATTTCATGTATGCGCGAAATGCCTTAAAAATGGCTTTAAAATGGATTTGGAGCATGGAGACGATTATCTCGGGATTGCAAGATAACCAAACAAAACTTTTAGTGGATTTCTACTTATTTTATTAAATATCATCTCCACCAAACAGGACAAGCTTGCATCTGTTATAGTTTTGGAGAAAAATGTGTTCATTTCATGTATGCGCGAAATGCCTTAAAAATGGCTTTAAAATGGATTTGGAGCATGGAGACGATTATCTCGGGATTGCAAGATAACCAAACAAAACTTTTAGTGGATTTCTACTTATTTTATTAAATATCATCTCCACCAAACAGGACAAGCTTGCATGTGTTATAGTTTTGGAGAAAAATGTGTTCATTTCATGTATGTGCAAAATGCCTTTGAAATGGCTTTAAAATGGATTTGGAGCATGGAGACGATTATCTCAGGATGGCAATATAAACAAACGAAACTTTTAGTAGATTTCTACTTATTTTATTAAATATTATCTCCACCAAACAGGACAAGCTTGCATCTGTTATAGTTTTGGAGAAAAATGTGTTCATTTCATGTATGCGCGAAATGCCTTAAAAATGGCTTTAAAATGGATTTGGAGCATGGAGACGATTATCTCGGGATTGCAAGATAACCAAACAAAACTTTTAGTGGATTTCTACTTATTTTATTAAATATCATCTCCACCAAACAGGACAAGCTTGCATCTGTTATAGTTTTGGAGAAAAATGTGTTCATTTCATGTATGCGCGAAATGCCTTAAAAATGGCTTTAAAATGGATTTGGAGCATGGAGACGATTATCTCGGGATTGCAAGATAACCAAACAAAACTTTTAGTGGATTTCTACTTATTTTATTAAATATCATCTCCACCAAACAGGACAAGCTTGCATGTGTTATAGTTTTGGAGAAAAATGTGTTCATTTCATGTATGCGCAAAATGCCTTTGAAATGGCTTTAAAATGGATTTGGAGCATGGAGACGATTATCTCAGGATGGCAATATAAACAAACGAAACTTTTAGTAGACTTCTACTTATTTTATTAAATATTATCTCCACCAAACAGGACAAGCTTGCATCTGTTATAGTTTTGGAGAAAAATGTGTTCATTTCATGTATGCGCGAAATGCCTTAAAAAGGCTTTAAAATGGATTTGGAGCATGGAGACGATTATCTCGGGATTGCAAGATAACCAAACAAAACTTTTAGTGGATTTCTACTTATTTTATTAAATATCATCTCCACCAAACAGGACAAGCTTGCATCTGTTATAGTTTTGGAGAAAAATGTGTTCATTTCATGTATGCGCGAAATGCCTTAAAAATGGCTTTAAAATGGATTTGGAGCATGGAGACGATTATCTCGGGATTGCAAGATAACCAAACAAAACTTTTAGTGGATTTCTACTTATTTTATTAAATATCATCTCCACCAAACAGGACAAGCTTGCATGTGTTATAGTTTTGGAGAAAAATGTGTTCATTTCATGTATGCGCAAAATGCCTTTGAAATGGCTTTAAAATGGATTTGGAGCATGGAGACGATTATCTCAGGATGGCAATATAAACAAACGAAACTTTTAGTAGATTTCTACTTATTTTATTAAATATTATCTCCACCAAACAGGACAAGCTTGCATCTGTTATAGTTTTGGAGAAAAATGTGTTCATTTCATGTATGCGCGAAATGCCTTAAAAATGGCTTTAAAATGGATTTGGAGCATGGAGACGATTATCTCGGGATTGCAAGATAACCAAACAAAACTTTTAGTGGATTTCTACTTATTTTATTAAATATCATCTCCACCAAACAGGACAAGCTTGCATCTGTTATAGTTTTGGAGAAAAATGTGTTCATTTCATGTATGCGCGAAATGCCTTAAAAATGGCTTTAAAATGGATTTGGAGCATGGAGACGATTATCTCGGGATTGCAAGATAACCAAACAAAACTTTTAGTGGATTTCTACTTATTTTATTAAATATCATCTCCACCAAACAGGACAAGCTTGCATCTGTTATAGTTTTGGAGAAAAATGTGTTCATTTCATGTATGCGCGAAATGCCTTAAAAATGGCTTTAAAATGGATTTGGAGCATGGAGACGATTATCTCGGGATTGCAAGATAACCAAACAAAACTTTTAGTGGATTTCTACTTATTTTATTAAATATCATCTCCACCAAACAGGACAAGCTTGCATCTGTTATAGTTTTGGAGAAAAATGTGTTCATTTCATGTATGCGCGAAATGCCTTAAAAATGGCTTTAAAATGGATTTGGAGCATGGAGACGATTATCTCGGGATTGCAAGATAACCAAACAAAACTTTTAGTGGATTTCTACTTATTTTATTAAATATCATCTCCACCAAACAGGACAAGCTTGCATCTGTTATAGTTTTGGAGAAAAATGTGTTCATTTCATGTATGCGCGAAATGCCTTAAAAATGGCTTTAAAATGGATTTGGAGCATGGAGACGATTATCTCGGGATTGCAAGATAACCAAACAAAACTTTTAGTGGATTTCTACTTATTTTATTAAATATCATCTCCACCAAACAGGACAAGCTTGCATCTGTTATAGTTTTGGAGAAAAATGTGTTCATTTCATGTATGCGCGAAATGCCTTAAAAATGGCTTTAAAATGGATTTGGAGCATGGAGACGATTATCTCGGGATTGCAAGATAACCAAACAAAACTTTTAGTGGATTTCTACTTATTTTATTAAATATCATCTCCACCAAACAGGACAAGCTTGCATGTGTTATAGTTTTGGAGAAAAATGTGTTAATTTCATGTATGCGCAAAATGCCTTTGAAATGGCTTTAAAATGGATTTGGAGCATGGAGACGATTATCTCGGGATTGCAAGATAACCAAACAAAACTTTTAGTGGATTTCTACTTATTTTATTAAATATCATCTCCACCAAACAGGACAAGCTTGCATCTGTTATAGTTTTGGAGAAAAATGTGTTCATTTCATGTATGCGCGAAATGCCTTAAAAATGGCTTTAAAATGGATTTGGAGCATGGAGACGATTATCTCGGGATTGCAAGATAACCAAACAAAACTTTTAGTGGATTTCTACTTATTTTATTAAATATCATCTCCACCAAACAGGACAAGCTTGCATCTGTTATAGTTTTGGAGAAAAATGTGTTCATTTCATGTATGCGCGAAATGCCTTAAAAATGGCTTTAAAATGGATTTGGAGCATGGAGACGATTATCTCGGGATTGCAAGATAACCAAACAAAACTTTTAGTGGATTTCTACTTATTTTATTAAATATCATCTCCACCAAACAGGACAAGCTTGCATCTGTTATAGTTTTGGAGAAAAATGTGTTCATTTCATGTATGCGCGAAATGCCTTAAAAATGGCTTTAAAATGGATTTGGAGCATGGAGACGATTATCTCGGGATTGCAAGATAACCAAACAAAACTTTTAGTGGATTTCTACTTATTTTATTAAATATCATCTCCACCAAACAAGACAAGCTTGCATGTGTTATAGTTTTGGAGAAAAATGTGTTCATTTCATGTATGCGCAAAATGCCTTTGAAATGGCTTTAAAATGGATTTGAAGCATGGAGACGATTATCTCAGGATGGCAATATAAACAAACGAAACTTTTAGTAGATTTCTACTTATTTTATTAAATATTATCTCCACCAAACAGGACAAGCTTGCATCTGTTATAGTTTTGGAGAAAAATGTGTTCATTTCATGTATGCGCGAAATGCCTTAAAAATGGCTTTAAAATGGATTTGGTGCATGGAGACGATTATCTCGGGATTGCAAGATAACCAAACAAAACTTTTAGTGGATTTCTACTTATTTTATTAAATATCATCTCCACCAAACAGGACAAGCTTGCATCTGTTATAGTTTTGGAGAAAAATGTGTTCATTTCATGTATGCGCGAAATGCCTTAAAAATGGCTTTAAAATGGATTTGGAGCATGGAGACGATTATCTCGGGATTGCAATATAACCAAACAAAAATTTTAGTGGATTTCTACTTATTTTATTAAATATCATCTCCACCAAACAGGACAAGCTTGCATCTGTTATAGTTTTGGAGAAAAATGTGTTCATTTCATGTATGCGCGAAATGCCTTAAAAATGGCTTTAAAATGGATTTGGAGCATGGAGACGATTATCTCGGGATTGCAAGATAACCAAACAAAACTTTTAGTGGATTTCTACTTATTTTATTAAATATCATCTCCACCAAACAGGACAAGCTTGCATCTGTTATAGTTTTGGAGAAAAATGTGTTCATTTCATGTATGCGCGAAATGCCTTAAAAATGGCTTTAAAATGGATTTGGAGCATGGAGACGATTATCTCAGGATGGCAATATAAACAAACGAAACTTTTAGTAGAATTCTACTTATTTTATTAAATATTATCTCCACCAAACAGGACAAGCTTGCATCTGTTATAGTTTTGGAGAAAAATGTGTTCATTTCATGTATGCGCGAAATGCCTTAAAAATGGCTTTAAAATGGATTTGGAGCATGGAGACGATTATCTCGGGATTGCAAGATAACCAAACAAAACTTTTAGTGGATTTCTACTTATTTTATTAAATATCATCTCCACCAAACAGGACAAGCTTGCATCTGTTATAGTTTTGGAGAAAAATGTGTTCATTTCATGTATGCGCGAAATGCCTTAAAAATGGCTTTAAAATGGATTTGGAGCATGGAGACGATTATCTCGGGATTGCAAGATAACCAAACAAAACTTTTAGTGGATTTCTACTTATTTCATTAAATATCATCTCCACCAAACAGGACAAGCTTGCATCTGTTATAGTTTTGGAGAAAAATGTGTTCATTTCATGTATGCGCGAAATGCCTTAAAAATGGCTTTAAAATGGATTTGGAGCATGGAGACGATTATCTCGGGATTGCAAGATAACCAAACAAAACTTTTAGTGGATTTCTACTTATTTTATTAAATATCATCTCCACCAAACAGGACAAGCTTGCATCTGTTATAGTTTTGGAGAAAAATGTGTTCATTTCATGTATGCGCGAAATGCCTTAAAAATGGCTTTAAAATGGATTTGGAGCATGGAGACGATTATCTCGGGATTGCAAGATAACCAAACAAAACTTTTAGTGGATTTCTACTTATTTTATTAAATATCATCTCCACCAAACAGGACAAGCTTGCATGTGTTATAGTTTTGGAGAAAAATGTGTTCATTTCATGTATGCGCAAAATGCCTTTGAAATGGCTTTAAAATGGATTTGGAGCATGGAGACGATTATCTCAGGATGGCAATATAAACAAACGAAACTTTTAGTAGATTTCTACTTATTTTATTAAATATTATCTCCACCAAACAGGACAAGCTTGCATCTGTTATAGTTTTGGAGAAAAATGTGTTCATTTCATGTATGCGCGAAATGCCTTAAAAATGGCTTTAAAATTGATTTGGAGCATGGAGACGATTATCTCGGGATTGCAAGATAACCAAACAAAACTTTTAGTGGATTTCTACTTATTTTATTAAATATCATCTCCACCAAACAGGACAAGCTTGCATCTGTTATAGTTTTGGAGAAAAATGTGTTCATTTCATGTATGCGCGAAATGCCTTAAAAATGGCTTTAAAATGGATTTGGAGCATGGAGACGATTATCTCGGGATTGCAATATAACCAAACAAAACTTTTAGTGGATTTCTACTTATTTTATTAAATATCATCTCCACCAAACAGGACAAGCTTGCATCTGTTATAGTTTTGGAGAAAAATGTGTTCATTTCATGTATGCGCGAAATGCCTTAAAAATGGCTTTAAAATGGATTTGGAGCATGGAGACGATTATCTCGGGATTGCAAGATAACCAAACAAAACTTTTAGTGGATTTCTACTTATTTTATTAAATATCATCTCCACCAAACAGGACAAGCTTGCATCTGTTATAGTTTTGGAGAAAAATGTGTTCATTTCATGTATGCGCGAAATGCCTTAAAAATGGCTTTAAAATGGATTTGGAGCATGGAGACGATTATCTCAGGATGGCAATATAAACAAACGAAACTTTTAGTAGAATTCTACTTATTTTATTAAATATTATCTCCACCAAACAGGACAAGCTTGCATCTGTTATAGTTTTGGAGAAAAATGTGTTCATTTCATGTATGCGCGAAATGCCTTAAAAATGGCTTTAAAATGGATTTGGAGCATGGAGACGATTATCTCGGGATTGCAAGATAACCAAACAAAACTTTTAGTGGATTTCTACTTATTTTATTAAATATCATCTCCACCAAACAGGACAAGCTTGCATCTGTTATAGTTTTGGAGAAAAATGTGTTCATTTCATGTATGCGCGAAATGCCTTAAAAATGGCTTTAAAATGGATTTGGAGCATGGAGACGATTATCTCGGGATTGCAAGATAACCAAACAAAACTTTTAGTGGATTTCTACTTATTTTATTAAATATCATCTCCACCAAACAGGACAAGCTTGCATCTGTTATAGTTTTGGAGAAAAATGTGTTCATTTCATGTATGCGCGAAATGCCTTAAAAATGGCTTTAAAATGGATTTGGAGCATGGAGACGATTATCTCGGGATTGCAAGATAACCAAACAAAACTTTTAGTGGATTTCTACTTATTTTATTAAATATCATCTCCACCAAACAGGACAAGCTTGCATCTGTTATAGTTTTGGAGAAAAATGTGTTCATTTCATGTATGCGCGAAATGCCTTAAAAATGGCTTTAAAATGGATTTGGAGCATGGAGACGATTATCTCGGGATTGCAAGATAACCAAACAAAACTTTTAGTGGATTTCTACTTATTTTATTAAATATCATCTCCACCAAACAGGACAAGCTTGCATGTGTTATAGTTTTGGAGAAAAATGTGTTCATTTCATGTATGCGCAAAATGCCTTTGAAATGGCTTTAAAATGGATTTGGAGCATGGAGACGATTATCTCAGGATGGCAATATAAACAAACGAAACTTTTAGTAGATTTCTACTTATTTTATTAAATATTATCTCCACCAAACAGGACAAGCTTGCATCTGTTATAGTTTTGGAGAAAAATGTGTTCATTTCATGTATGCGCGAAATGCCTTAAAAATGGCTTTAAAATTGATTTGGAGCATGGAGACGATTATCTCGGGATTGCAAGATAACCAAACAAAACTTTTAGTGGATTTCTACTTATTTTATTAAATATCATCTCCACCAAACAGGACAAGCTTGCATCTGTTATAGTTTTGGAGAAAAATGTGTTCATTTCATGTATGCGCGAAATGCCTTAAAAATGGCTTTAAAATGGATTTGGAGCATGGAGACGATTATCTCGGGATTGCAATATAACCAAACAAAACTTTTAGTGGATTTCTACTTATTTTATTAAATATCATCTCCACCAAACAGGACAAGCTTGCATCTGTTATAGTTTTGGAGAATAATGTGTTCATTTCATGTATGCGCGAAATGCCTTAAAAATGGCTTTAAAATGGATTTGGAGCATGGAGACGATTATCTCGGGATTGCAAGATAACCAAACAAAACTTTTAGTGGATTTCTACTTATTTTATTAAATATCATCTCCACCAAACAGGACAAGCTTGCATCTGTTATAGTTTTGGAGAAAAATGTGTTCATTTCATGTATGCGCGAAATGCCTTAAAAATGGCTTTAAAATGGATTTGGAGCATGGAGACGATTATCTCAGGATGGCAATATAAACAAACGAAACTTTTAGTAGAATTCTACTTATTTTATTAAATATTATCTCCACCAAACAGGACAAGCTTGCATCTGTTATAGTTTTGGAGAAAAATGTGTTCATTTCATGTATGCGCGAAATGCCTTAAAAATGGCTTTAAAATGGATTTGGAGCATGGAGACGATTATCTCGGGATTGCAAGATAACCAAACAAAACTTTTAGTGGATTTCTACTTATTTTATTAAATATCATCTCCACCAAACAGGACAAGCTTGCATCTGTTATAGTTTTGGAGAAAAATGTGTTCATTTCATGTATGCGCGAAATGCCTTAAAAATGGCTTTAAAATGGATTTGGAGCATGGAGACGATTATCTCGGGATTGCAAGATAACCAAACAAAACTTTTAGTGGATTTCTACTTATTTTATTAAATATCATCTCCACCAAACAGGACAAGCTTGCATCTGTTATAGTTTTGGAGAAAAATGTGTTCATTTCATGTATGCGCGAAATGCCTTAAAAATGGCTTTAAAATGGATTTGGAGCATGGAGACGATTATCTCGGGATTGCAAGATAACCAAACAAAACTTTTAGTGGATTTCTACTTATTTTATTAAATATCATCTCCACCAAACAGGACAAGCTTGCATCTGTTATAGTTTTGGAGAAAAATGTGTTCATTTCATGTATGCGCGAAATGCCTTAAAAATGGCTTTAAAATGGATTTGGAGCATGGAGACGATTATCTCGGGATTGCAAGATAACCAAACAAAACTTTTAGTGGATTTCTACTTATTTTATTAAATATCATCTCCACCAAACAGGACAAGCTTGCATGTGTTATAGTTTTGGAGAAAAATGTGTTCATTTCATGTATGCGCAAAATGCCTTTGAAATGGCTTTAAAATGGATTTGGAGCATGGAGACGATTATCTCAGGATGGCAATATAAACAAACGAAACTTTTATTAGATTTCTACTTATTATATTAAATATTATCTCCACCAAACAGGACAAGCTTGCATCTGTTATAGTTTTGGAGAAAAATGTGTTCATTTCATGTATGCGCGAAATGCCTTAAAAATGGCTTTAAAATGGATTTGGAGCATGGAGACGATTATCTCGGGATTGCAAGATAACCAAACAAAACTTTTAGTGGATTTCTACTTATTTTATTAAATATCATCTCCACCAAACAGGACAAGCTTGCATCTGTTATAGTTTTGGAGAAAAATGTGTTCATTTCATGTATGCGCGAAATGCCTTAAAAATGGCTTTAAAATGGATTTGGAGCATGGAGACGATTATCTCGGGATTGCAAGATAACCAAACAAAACTTTTAGTGGATTTCTACTTATTTTATTAAATATCATCTCCACCAAACAGGACAAGCTTGCATCTGTTATAGTTTTGGAGAAAAATGTGTTCATTTCATGTATGCGCGAAATGCCTTAAAAATGGCTTTAAAATGGATTTGGAGCATGGAGACGATTATCTCGGGATTGCAAGATAACCAAACAAAACTTTTAGTGGATTTCTACTTATTTTATTAAATATCATCTCCACCAAACAGGACAAGCTTGCATCTGTTATAGTTTTGGAGAAAAATGTGTTCATTTCATGTATGCGCGAAATGCCTTAAAAATGGCTTTAAAATGGATTTGTAGCATGGAGACGATTATCTCGGGATTGCAAGATAACCAAACAAAACTTTTAGTGGATTTCTACTTATTTTATTAAATATCATCTCCACCAAACAGGACAAGCTTGCATCTGTTATAGTTTTGGAGAAAAATGTGTTCATTTCATGTATGCGCGAAATGCCTTAAAAATGGCTTTAAAATGGATTTGGAGCATGGAGACGATTATCTCGGGATTGCAAGATAACCAAACAAACCTTTTAGTGGATTTCTACTTATTTTATTAAATATCATCTCCACCAAACAGGACAAGCTTGCATCTGTTATAGTTTTGGAGAAAAATGTGTTCATTTCATGTATGCGCGAAATGCCTTAAAAATGGCTTTAAAATGGATTTGGAGCATGGAGACGATTATCTCGGGATTGCAAGATAACCAAACAAAACTTTTAGTGGATTTCTACTTATTTTATTAAATATCATCTCCACCAAACAGGACAAGCTTGCATCTGTTATAGTTTTGGAGAAAAATGTGTTCATTTCATGTATGCGCGAAATGCCTTAAAAATGGCTTTAAAATGGATTTGGAGCATGGAGACGATTATCTCGGGATTGCAAGATAACCAAACAAAACTTTTAGTGGATTTCTACTTATTTTATTAAATATCATCTCCACCAAACAGGACAAGCTTGCATCTGTTAAAATTTTTGGAGAAAAATGTGTTCATTTCATGTATGCGCGAAATGCCTTAAAAATGGCTTTAAAATGGATTTGGAGCATGGAGACGATTATCTCGGGATTGCAAGATAACCAAACAAAACTTTTAGTGGATTTCTACTTATTTTATTAAATATCATCTCCACCAAACAGGACAAGCTTGCATCTGTTATAGTTTTGGAGAAAAATGTGTTCATTTCATGTATGCGCGAAATGCCTTAAAAATGGCTTTAAAATGGATTTCGAGCATGGAGACGATTATCTCGGGATTGCAAGATAACCAAACAAAACTTTTAGTGGATTTCTACTTATTTTATTAAATATCATCTCCACCAAACAGGACAAGCTTGCATCTGTTATAGTTTTGGAGAAAAATGTGTTCATTTCATGTATGCGCGAAATGCCTTAAAAATTGCTTTAAAATGGATTTGGAGCATGGAGACGATTATCTCGGGATTGCAAGATAACCAAACAGAACTTTTAGTGGATTTCTACTTATTTTATTAAATATCATCTCCACCAAACAGGACAAGCTTGCATCTGTTATAGTTTTGGAGAAAAATGTGTTCATTTCATGTATGCGCGAAATGCCTTAAAAATGGCTTTAAAATGGATTTGGAGCATGGAGACGATTATCTCGGGATTGCAATATAACCAAACAAAACTTTTAGTGGATTTCTACTTATTTTATTAAATATCATCTCCACCAAACAGGACAAGCTTGCATCTGTTATAGTTTTGGAGAAAAATGTGTTCATTTCATGTATGCGCGAAATGCCTTAAAAATGGCTTTAAAATGGATTTGGATTGCAAGATAACCAAACAAAACTTTTAGTGGATTTCTACTTATTTTATTAAATATCATCTCCACCAAACAGGACAAGCTTGCATCTGTTATAGTTTTGGAGAAAAATGTGTTCATTTCATGTATGCGCGAAATGCCTTAAAAATGGCTTTAAAATGGATTTGGAGCATGGAGACGATTATCTCGGGATTGCAAGATAACCAAATAAAACTTTTAGTGGATTTCTACTTATTTTATTAAATATCATCTCCACCAAACAGGACAAGCTTGCATCTGTTATAGTTTTGGAGAAAAATGTGTTCATTTCATGTATGCGCGAAATGCCTTAAAAATGGCTTTAAAATGGATTTGGAGCATGGAGACGATTATCTCGGGATTGCAAGATAACCAAACAAAACTTTTAGTGGATTTCTACTTATTTTATTAAATATCATCTCCACCAAACAGGACAAGCTTGCATGTGTTATAGTTTTGGAGAAAAATGTGTTCATTTCATGTATGCGCAAAATGCCTTTGAAATGGCTTTAAAATGGATTTGGAGCATGGAGACGATTATCTCAGGATGGCAATATAAACAAACAAAACTTTTAGTAGATTTCTACTTATTTTATTAAATATTATCTCCACCAAACAGGACAAGCTTGCATCTGTTATAGTTTTGGAGAAAAATGTGTTCATTTCATGTATGCGCGAAATGCCTTAAAAATGGCTTTAAAATGGATTTGGAGCATGGAGACGATTATCTCGGGATTGCAAGATAACCAAACAAAACTTTTAGTGGATTTCTACTTATTTTATTAAATATCATCTCCACCAAACAGGACAAGCTTGCATCTGTTATAGTTTTGGAGAAAAATGTGTTCATTTCATGTATGCGCGAAATGCCTTAAAAATGGCTTTAAAATGGATTTGGAGCATGGAGACGATTATCTCGGGATTGCAAGATAACCAAACAAAACTTTTAGTGGATTTCTACTTATTTTATTAAATATCATCTCCACCAAACAGGACAAGCTTGCATCTGTTATAGTTTTGGAGAAAAATGTGTTCATTTCATGTATGCGCGAAATGCCTTAAAAATGGCTTTAAAATGGATTTGGAGCATGGAGACGATTATCTCGGGATTGCAAGATAACCAAACAAAACTTTTAGTGGATTTCTACTTATTTTATTAAATATCATCTCCACCAAACAGGACAAGCTTGCATCTGTTATAGTTTTGGAGAAAAATGTGTTCATTTCATGTATGCGCGAAATGCCTTAAAAATGGCTTTAAAATGGATTTGGAGCATGGAGACGATTATCTCGGGATTGCAAGATAACCAAACAAAACTTTTAGTGGATTTCTACTTATTTTATTAAATATCATCTCCACCAAACAGGACAAGCTTGCATCTGTTATAGTTTTGGAGAAAAATGTGTTCATTTCATGTATGCGCGAAATGCCTTAAAAATGGCTTTAAAATGGATTTGGAGCATGGAGACGATTATCTCGGGATTGCAAGATAACCAAACAAAACTTTTAGTGGATTTCTACTTATTTTATTAAATATCATCTCCACCAAACAGGACAAGCTTGCATCTGTTATAGTTTTGGAGAAAAATGTGTTCATTTCATGTATGCGCGAAATGCCTTAAAAATGGCTTTAAAATGGATTTGGAGCATGGAGACGATTATCTCGGGATTGCAAGATAACCAAACAAAACTTTTAGTGGATTTCTACTTATTTTATTAAATATCATCTCCACCAAACAGGACAAGCTTGCATGTGTTATAGTTTTGGAGAAAAATGTGTTCATTTCATGTATGCGCAAAAAGCCTTTGAAATGGCTTTAAAATGGATTTGGAGCATGGAGACGATTATCTCAGGATGGCAATATAAACAAACGAAACTTTTAGTAGATTTCTACTTATTTTATTAAATATTATCTCCACCAAACAGGACAAGCTTGCATCTGTTATAGTTTTGGAGAAAAATGTGTTCATTTCATGTATGCGCGAAATGCCTTAAAAATGGCTTTAAAATTGATTTGGAGCATGGAGACGATTATCTCGGGATTGCAAGATAACCAAACAAAACTTTTAGTGGATTTCTACTTATTTTATTAAATATCATCTCCACCAAACAGGACAAGCTTGCATCTGTTATAGTTTTGGAGAAAAATGTGTTCATTTCATGTATGCGCGAAATGCCTTAAAAATGGCTTTAAAATGGATTTGGAGCATGGAGACGATTATCTCGGGATTGCAAGATAACCAAACAAAACTTTTAGTGGATTTCTACTTATTTTATTAAATATCATCTCCACCAAACAGGACAAGCTTGCATGTGTTATAGTTTTTGAGAAAAATGTGTTCATTTCATGTATGCGCAAAATGCCTTTAAAATGGCTTTAAAATGGATTTGGAGCATGGAGACGATTATCTCAGGATGGCAATATAAACAAACGAAACTTTTAGTAGATTTCTACTTATTTTATTAAATATTATCTCCACCAAACAGGACAAGCTTGCATCTGTTATAGTTTTGGAGAAAAATGTGTTCATTTCATGTATGCGCGAAATGCCTTAAAAATGGCTTTAAAATGGATTTGGAGCATGGAGACGATTATCTCGGGATTGCAAGATAACCAAACAAAACTTTTAGTGGATTTCTACTTATTTTATTAAATATCATCTCCACCAAACAGGACAAGCTTGCATCTGTTATAGTTTTGGAGAAAAATGTGTTCATTTCATGTATGCGCGAAATGCCTTAAAAATGGCTTTAAAATGGATTTGGAGCATGGAGACGATTATCTCGGGATTGCAAGATAACCAAACAAAACTTTTAGTGGATTTCTACTTATTTTATTAAATATCATCTCCACCAAACAGGACAAGCTTGCATGTGTTATAGTTTTGGAGAAAAATGTGTTCATTTCATGTATGCGCAAAATGCCTTTGAAATGGCTTTAAAATGGATTTGGAGCATGGAGACGATTATCTCAGGATGGCAATATAAACAAACGAAACTTTTAGTAGATTTCTACTTATTATATTAAATATTATCTCCACCAAACAGGACAAGCTTGCATCTGTTATAGTTTTGGAGAAAAATGTGTTCATTTCATGTATGCGCGAAATGCCTTAAAAATGGCTTTAAAATGGATTTGGAGCATGGAGACGATTATCTCGGGATTGCAAGATAACCAAACAAAACTTTTAGTGGATTTCTACTTATTTTATTAAATATCATCTCCACCAAACAGGACAAGCTTGCATCTGTTATAGTTTTGGAGAAAAATGTGTTCATTTCATGTATGCGCGAAATGCCTTAAAAATGGCTTTAAAATGGATTTGGAGCATGGAGACGATTATCTCGGGATTGCAAGATAACCAAACAAAACTTTTAGTGGATTTCTACTTATTTTATTAAATATCATCTCCACCAAACAGGACAAGCTTGCATCTGTTATAGTTTTGGAGAAAAATGTGTTCATTTCATGTATGCGCGAAATGCCTTAAAAATGGCTTTAAAATGGATTTGGAGCATGGAGACGATTATCTCGGGATTGCAAGATAACCAAACAAAACTTTTAGTGGATTTCTACTTATTTTATTAAATATCATCTCCACCAAACAGGACAAGCTTGCATCTGTTATAGTTTTGGAGAAAAATGTGTTCATTTCATGTATGCGCGAAATGCCTTAAAAATGGCTTTAAAATGGATTTGTAGCATGGAGACGATTATCTCGGGATTGCAAGATAACCAAACAAAACTTTTAGTGGATTTCTACTTATTTTATTAAATATCATCTCCACCAAACAGGACAAGCTTGCATCTGTTATAGTTTTGGAGAAAAATGTGTTCATTTCATGTATGCGCGAAATGCCTTAAAAATGGCTTTAAAATGGATTTGGAGCATGGAGACGATTATCTCGGGATTGCAAGATAACCAAACAAACCTTTTAGTGGATTTCTACTTATTTTATTAAATATCATCTCCACCAAACAGGACAAGCTTGCATCTGTTATAGTTTTGGAGAAAAATGTGTTCATTTCATGTATGCGCGAAATGCCTTAAAAATGGCTTTAAAATGGATTTGGAGCATGGAGACGATTATCTCGGGATTGCAAGATAACCAAACAAAACTTTTAGTGGATTTCTACTTATTTTATTAAATATCATCTCCACCAAACAGGACAAGCTTGCATCTGTTATAGTTTTGGAGAAAAATGTGTTCATTTCATGTATGCGCGAAATGCCTTAAAAATGGCTTTAAAATGGATTTGGAGCATGGAGACGATTATCTCGGGATTGCAAGATAACCAAACAAAACTTTTAGTGGATTTCTACTTATTTTATTAAATATCATCTCCACCAAACAGGACAAGCTTGCATCTGTTAAAATTTTTGGAGAAAAATGTGTTCATTTCATGTATGCGCGAAATGCCTTAAAAATGGCTTTAAAATGGATTTGGAGCATGGAGACGATTATCTCGGGATTGCAAGATAACCAAACAAAACTTTTAGTGGATTTCTACTTATTTTATTAAATATCATCTCCACCAAACAGGACAAGCTTGCATCTGTTATAGTTTTGGAGAAAAATGTGTTCATTTCATGTATGCGCGAAATGCCTTAAAAATGGCTTTAAAATGGATTTCGAGCATGGAGACGATTATCTCGGGATTGCAAGATAACCAAACAAAACTTTTAGTGGATTTCTACTTATTTTATTAAATATCATCTCCACCAAACAGGACAAGCTTGCATCTGTTATAGTTTTGGAGAAAAATGTGTTCATTTCATGTATGCGCGAAATGCCTTAAAAATTGCTTTAAAATGGATTTGGAGCATGGAGACGATTATCTCGGGATTGCAAGATAACCAAACAAAACTTTTAGTGGATTTCTACTTATTTTATTAAATATCATCTCCACCAAACAGGACAAGCTTGCATCTGTTATAGTTTTGGAGAAAAATGTGTTCATTTCATGTATGCGCGAAATGCCTTAAAAATGGCTTTAAAATGGATTTGGAGCATGGAGACGATTATCTCGGGATTGCAATATAACCAAACAAAACTTTTAGTGGATTTCTACTTATTTTATTAAATATCATCTCCACCAAACAGGACAAGCTTGCATCTGTTATAGTTTTGGAGAAAAATGTGTTCATTTCATGTATGCGCGAAATGCCTTAAAAATGGCTTTAAAATGGATTTGGAGCATGGAGACGATTATCTCGGGATTGCAAGATAACCAAACAAAACTTTTAGTGGATTTCTACTTATTTTATTAAATATCATCTCCACCAAACAGGACAAGCTTGCATCTGTTATAGTTTTGGAGAAAAATGTGTTCATTTCATGTATGCGCGAAATGCCTTAAAAATGGCTTTAAAATGGATTTGGAGCATGGAGACGATTATCTCGGGATTGCAAGATAACCAAATAAAACTTTTAGTGGATTTCTACTTATTTTATTAAATATCATCTCCACCAAACAGGACAAGCTTGCATCTGTTATAGTTTTGGAGAAAAATGTGTTCATTTCATGTATGCGCGAAATGCCTTAAAAATGGCTTTAAAATGGATTTGGAGCATGGAGACGATTATCTCGGGATTGCAAGATAACCAAACAAAACTTTTAGTGGATTTCTACTTATTTTATTAAATATCATCTCCACCAAACAGGACAAGCTTGCATGTGTTATAGTTTTGGAGAAAAATGTGTTCATTTCATGTATGCGCAAAATGCCTTTGAAATGGCTTTAAAATGGATTTGGAGCATGGAGACGATTATCTCAGGATGGCAATATAAACAAACAAAACTTTTAGTAGATTTCTACTTATTTTATTAAATATTATCTCCACCAAACAGGACAAGCTTGCATCTGTTATAGTTTTGGAGAAAAATGTGTTCATTTCATGTATGCGCGAAATGCCTTAAAAATGGCTTTAAAATGGATTTGGAGCATGGAGACGATTATCTCGGGATTGCAAGATAACCAAACAAAACTTTTAGTGGATTTCTACTTATTTTATTAAATATCATCTCCACCAAACAGGACAAGCTTGCATCTGTTATAGTTTTGGAGAAAAATGTGTTCATTTCATGTATGCGCGAAATGCCTTAAAAATGGCTTTAAAATGGATTTGGAGCATGGAGACGATTATCTCGGGATTGCAAGATAACCAAACAAAACTTTTAGTGGATTTCTACTTATTTTATTAAATATCATCTCCACCAAACAGGACAAGCTTGCATCTGTTATAGTTTTGGAGAAAAATGTGTTCATTTCATGTATGCGCGAAATGCCTTAAAAATGGCTTTAAAATGGATTTGGAGCATGGAGACGATTATCTCGGGATTGCAAGATAACCAAACAAAACTTTTAGTGGATTTCTACTTATTTTATTAAATATCATCTCCACCAAACAGGACAAGCTTGCATCTGTTATAGTTTTGGAGAAAAATGTGTTCATTTCATGTATGCGCGAAATGCCTTAAAAATGGCTTTAAAATGGATTTGGAGCATGGAGACGATTATCTCGGGATTGCAAGATAACCAAACAAAACTTTTAGTGGATTTCTACTTATTTTATTAAATATCATCTCCACCAAACAGGACAAGCTTGCATCTGTTATAGTTTTGGAGAAAAATGTATTCATTTCATGTATGCGCGAAATGCCTTAAAAATGGCTTTAAAATGGATTTGGAGCATGGAGACGATTATCTCGGGATTGCAATATAACCAAACAAAACTTTTAGTGGATTTCTACTTATTTTATTAAATATCATCTCCACCAAACAGGACAAGCTTGCATCTGTTATAGTTTTGGAGAAAAATGTGTTCATTTCATGTATGCGCGAAATGCCTTAAAAATGGCTTTAAAATGGATTTGGAGCATGGAGACGATTATCTCGGGATTGCAAGATAACCAAACAAAACGTTTAGTGGATTTCTACTTATTTTATTAAATATCATCTCCACCAAACAGGACAAGCTTGCATGTGTTATAGTTTTGGAGAAAAATGTGTTCATTTCATGTATGCGCGAAATGCCTTAAAAATGGCTTTAAAATGGATTTGGAGCATGGAGACGATTATCTCGGGATTGCAAGATAACCAAACAAAACTTTTAGTGGATTTCTACTTATTTTATTAAATATCATCTCCACCAAACAGGACAAGCTTGCATGTGTTATAGTTTTGGAGAAAAATGTGTTCATTTCATGTATGCGCAAAATGCCTTTGAAATGGCTTTAAAATGGATTTGGAGCATGGAGACGATTATCTCGGGATTGCAAGATAACCAAACAAAACTTTTAGTGGATTTCTACTTATTTTATTAAATATCATCTCCACCAAACAGGACAAGCTTGCATCTGTTATAGTTTTGGAGAAAAATGTGTTCATTTCATGTATGCGCGAAATGCCTTAAAAATGGCTTTAAAATGGATTTGGAGCATGGAGACGATTATCTCGGGATTGCAAGATAACCAAACAAAACTTTTAGTGGATTTATACTTATTTTATTAAATATCATCTCCACCAAACAGGACAAGCTTGCATCTGTTATAGTTTTGGAGAAAAATGTGTTCATTTCATGTATGCGCGAAATGCCTTAAAAATGGCTTTAAAATGGATTTGGAGCATGGAGACGATTATCTCGGGATTGCAAGATAACCAAACAAAACTTTTAGTGGATTTCTACTTATTTTATTAAATATCATCTCCACCAAACAGGACAAGCTTGCATCTGTTATAGTTTTGGAGAAAAATGTGTTCATTTCATGTATGCGCGAAATGCCTTAAAAATGGCTTTAAAATGGATTTGGAGCATGGAGACGATTATCTCGGGATTGCAAGATAACCAAACAAAACTTTTAGTGGATTTCTACTTATTTTATTAAATATCATCTCCACCAAACAGGACAAGCTTGCATGTGTTATAGTTTTGGAGAAAAATGTGTTCATTTCATGTATGCGCAAAATGCCTTTGAAATGGCTTTAAAATGGATTTGGAGCATGGAGACGATTATCTCGGGATTGCAAGATAACCAAACAAAACTTTTAGTGGATTTCTACTTATTTTATTAAATATCACCTCCACCAAACAGGACAAGCTTGCATCTGTTATAGTTTTGGAGAAAAATGTGTTCATTTCATGTATGCGCGAAATGCCTTAAAAATGGCTTTAAAATGGATTTGGAGCATGGAGACGATTATCTCGGGATTGCAAGATAACCAAACAAAACTTTTAGTGGATTTATACTTATTTTATTAAATATCATCTCCACCAAACAGGACAAGCTTGCATCTGTTATAGTTTTGGAGAAAAATGTGTTCATTTCATGTATGCGCGAAATGCCTTAAAAATGGCTTTAAAATGGATTTGGAGCATGGAGACGATTATCTCGGGATTGCAAGATAACCAAACAAAACTTTTAGTGGATTTCTACTTATTTTATTAAATATCATCTCCACCAAACAGGACAAGCTTGCATCTGTTATAGTTTTGGAGAAAAATGTGTTCATTTCATGTATGCGCGAAATGCCTTAAAAATAGCTTTAAAATGGATTTGGAGCATGGAGACGATTATCTCGGGATTGCAAGATAACCAAACAAAACTTTTAGTGGATTTCTACTTATTTTATTAAATATCATCTCCACCAAACAGGACAAGCTTGCATGTGTTATAGTTTTGGAGAAAAATGTGTTTATTTCATGTATGCGCAAAATGCCTTTGAAATGGCTTTAAAATGGATTTGGAGCATGGAGACGATTATCTCAGGATGGCAATATAAACAAACGAAACTTTTAGTAGATTTCTACTTATTTTATTAAATATTATCTCCACCAAACAGGACAAGCTTGCATCTGTTATAGTTTTGGAGAAAAATGTGTTCATTTCATGTATGCGCGAAATGCCTTAAAAATGGCTTTAAAATGGATTTGGAGCATGGAGACGATTATCTCGGGATTGCAAGATAACCAAACAAAACTTTTAGTGGATTTCTACTTATTTTATTAAATATCATCTCCACCAAACAGGACAAGCTTGCATCTGTTATAGTTTTGGAGAAAAATGTGTTCATTTCATGTATGCGCGAAATGCCTTAAAAATGGCTTTAAAATGGATTTGGAGCATGGAGACGATTATCTCGGGATTGCAATATAACCAAACAAAACTTTTAGTGGATTTCTACTTATTTTATTAAATATCATCTCCACCAAACAGGACAAGCTTGCATCTGTTATAGTTTTGGAGAAAAATGTGTTCATTTCATGTATGCGCGAAATGCCTTAAAAATGGCTTTAAAATGGATTTGTAGCATGGAGACGATTATCTCGGGATTGCAAGATAACTAAACAAAACTTTTAGTGGATTTCTACTTATTTTATTAAATATCATCTCCACCAAACAGGACAAGCTTGCATCTGTTATAGTTTTAGAGAAAAATGTGTTCATTTCATGTATGCGCGAAATGCCTTAAAAATGGCTTTAAAATGGATTTGGAGCATGGAGACGATTATCTCAGGATGGCAATATAAACAAACGAAACTTTTAGTAGATTTCTACTTATTTCATTAAATATTATCTCCACCAAACAGGACAAGCTTGCATCTGTTATAGTTTTGGAGAAAAATGTGTTCATTTCATGTATGCGCGAAATGCCTTAAAAATGGCTTTAAAATGGATTTGGAGCATGGAGACGATTATCTCGGGATTGCAAGATAACCAAACAAAACTTTTAGTGGATTTCTACTTATTTTATTAAATATCATCTCCACCAAACAGGACAAGCTTGCATCTGTTATAGTTTTGGAGAAAAATGTGTTCATTTCATGTATGCGCGAAATGCCTTAAAAATGGCTTTAAAATGGATTTGGAGCATGGAGACGATTATCTCGGGATTGCAAGATAACCAAACAAAAACTTTTAGTGGATTTCTACTTATTTTATTAAATATCATCTCCACCAAACAGGACAAGCTTGCATCTGTTATAGTTTTGGAGAAAAATGTGTTCATTTCATGTATGCGCGAAATGCCTTAAAAATGGCTTTAAAATGGATTTGGAGCATGGAGACGATTATCTCGGGATTGCAAGATAACCAAACAAAACTTTTAGTGGATTTCTACTTATTTTATTAAATATCATCTCCACCAAACAGGACAAGCTTGCATCTGTTATAGTTTTGGAGAAAAATGTGTTCATTTCATGTATGCGCGAAATGCCTTAAAAATGGCTTTAAAATGGATTTGGAGCATGGAGACGATTATCTCGGGATTGCAAGATAACCAAACAAAACTTTTAGTGGATTTCTACTTATTTTATTAAATATCATCTCCACCAAACAGGACAAGCTTGCATCTGTTATAGTTTTGGAGAAAAATGTGTTCATTTCATGTATGCGCGAAATGCCTTAAAAATGGCTTTAAAATGGATTTGGAGCATGGAGACGATTATCTCGGGATTGCAAGATAACCAAACAAAACTTTTAGTGGATTTCTACTTATTTTATTAAATATCATCTCCACCAAACAGGACAAGCTTGCATGTGTTATAGTTTTGGAGAAAAATGTGTTCATTTCATGTATGCGCAAAATGCCTTTGAAATGGCTTTAAAATGGATTTGGAGCATGGAGACGATTATCTCAGGATGGCAATATAAACAAACGAAACTTTTAGTAGATTTCTACTTATTTTATTAAATATTATCTCCACCAAACAGGACAAGCTTGCATCTGTTATAGTTTTGGAGAAAAATGTGTTCATTTCATGTATGCGCGAAATGCCTTAAAAATGGCTTTAAAATGGATTTGGAGCATGGAGACGATTATCTCGGGATTGCAAGATAACCAAACAAAACTTTTAGTGGATTTCTACTTATTTTATTAAATATCATCTCCACCAAACAGGACAAGCTTGCATCTGTTATAGTTTTGGAGAAAAATGTGTTCATTTCATGTATGCGCGAAATGCCTTAAAAATGGCTTTAAAATGGATTTGTAGCATGGAGACGATTATCTCGGGATTGCAAGATAACCAAACAAAACTTTTAGTGGATTTCTACTTATTTTATTAAATATCATCTCCACCAAACAGGACAAGCTTGCATCTGTTATAGTTTTGGAGAAAAATGTGTTCATTTCATGTATGCGCGAAATGCCTTAAAAATGGCTTTAAAATGGATTTGGAGCATGGAGACGATTATCTCGGGATTGCAAGATAACCAAACAAACCTTTTAGTGGATTTCTACTTATTTTATTAAATATCATCTCCACCAAACAGGACAAGCTTGCATCTGTTATAGTTTTGGAGAAAAATGTGTTCATTTCATGTATGCGCGAAATGCCTTAAAAATGGCTTTAAAATGGATTTGGAGCATGGAGACGATTATCTCGGGATTGCAAGATAACCAAACAAAACTTTTAGTGGATTTCTACTTATTTTATTAAATATCATCTCCACCAAACAGGACAAGCTTGCATCTGTTATAGTTTTGGAGAAAAATGTGTTCATTTCATGTATGCGCGAAATGCCTTAAAAATGGCTTTAAAATGGATTTGGAGCATGGAGACGATTATCTCGGGATTGCAAGATAACCAAACAAAACTTTTAGTGGATTTCTACTTATTTTATTAAATATCATCTCCACCAAACAGGACAAGCTTGCATCTGTTAAAATTTTTGGAGAAAAATGTGTTCATTTCATGTATGCGCGAAATGCCTTAAAAATGGCTTTAAAATGGATTTGGAGCATGGAGACGATTATCTCGGGATTGCAAGATAACCAAACAAAACTTTTAGTGGATTTCTACTTATTTTATTAAATATCATCTCCACCAAACAGGACAAGCTTGCATCTGTTATAGTTTTGGAGAAAAATGTGTTCATTTCATGTATGCGCGAAATGCCTTAAAAATGGCTTTAAAATGGATTTCGAGCATGGAGACGATTATCTCGGGATTGCAAGATAACCAAACAAAACTTTTAGTGGATTTCTACTTATTTTATTAAATATCATCTCCACCAAACAGGACAAGCTTGCATCTGTTAAAATTTTTGGAGAAAAATGTGTTCATTTCATGTATGCGCGAAATGCCTTAAAAATGGCTTTAAAATGGATTTGGAGCATGGAGACGATTATCTCGGGATTGCAAGATAACCAAACAAAACTTTTAGTGGATTTATACTTATTTTATTAAATATCATCTCCACCAAACAGGACAAGCTTGCATCTGTTATAGTTTTGGAGAAAAATGTGTTCATTTCATGTATGCGCGAAATGCCTTAAAAATGGCTTTAAAATGGATTTGGAGCATGGAGACGATTATCTCGGGATTGCAAGATAACCAAACAAAACTTTTAGTGGATTTCTACTTATTTTATTAAATATCATCTCCACCAAACAGGACAAGCTTGCATCTGTTATAGTTTTGGAGAAAAATGTGTTCATTTCATGTATGCGCGAAATGCCTTAAAAATGGCTTTAAAATGGATTTGGAGCATGGAGACGATTATCTCGGGATTGCAAGATAACCAAACAAAACTTTTAGTGGATTTCTACTTATTTTATTAAATATCATCTCCACCAAACAGGACAAGCTTGCATCTGTTATAGTTTTGGAGAAAAATGTGTTCATTTCATGTATGCGCAAAATGCCTTTGAAATGGCTTTAAAATGGATTTGGAGCATGGAGACGATTATCTCGGGATTGCAAGATAACCAAACAAAACTTTTAGTGGATTTCTACTTATTTTATTAAATATCACCTCCACCAAACAGGACAAGCTTGCATCTGTTATAGTTTTGGAGAAAAATGTGTTCATTTCATGTATGCGCGAAATGCCTTAAAAATGGCTTTAAAATGGATTTGGAGCATGGAGACGATTATCTCGGGATTGCAAGATAACCAAACAAAACTTTTAGTGGATTTATACTTATTTTATTAAATATCATCTCCACCAAACAGGACAAGCTTGCATCTGTTATAGTTTTGGAGAAAAATGTGTTCATTTCATGTATGCGCGAAATGCCTTAAAAATGGCTTTAAAATGGATTTGGAGCATGGAGACGATTATCTCGGGATTGCAAGATAACCAAACAAAACTTTTAGTGGATTTCTACTTATTTTATTAAATATCATCTCCACCAAACAGGACAAGCTTGCATCTGTTATAGTTTTGGAGAAAAATGTGTTCATTTCATGTATGCGCGAAATGCCTTAAAAATAGCTTTAAAATGGATTTGGAGCATGGAGACGATTATCTCGGGATTGCAAGATAACCAAACAAAACTTTTAGTGGATTTCTACTTATTTTATTAAATATCATCTCCACCAAACAGGACAAGCTTGCATGTGTTATAGTTTTGGAGAAAAATGTGTTTATTTCATGTATGCGCAAAATGCCTTTGAAATGGCTTTAAAATGGATTTGGAGCATGGAGACGATTATCTCAGGATGGCAATATAAACAAACGAAACTTTTAGTAGATTTCTACTTATTTTATTAAATATTATCTCCACCAAACAGGACAAGCTTGCATCTGTTATAGTTTTGGAGAAAAATGTGTTCATTTCATGTATGCGCGAAATGCCTTAAAAATGGCTTTAAAATGGATTTGGAGCATGGAGACGATTATCTCGGGATTGCAAGATAACCAAACAAAACTTTTAGTGGATTTCTACTTATTTTATTAAATATCATCTCCACCAAACAGGACAAGCTTGCATCTGTTATAGTTTTGGAGAAAAATGTGTTCATTTCATGTATGCGCGAAATGCCTTAAAAATGGCTTTAAAATGGATTTGGAGCATGGAGACGATTATCTCGGGATTGCAATATAACCAAACAAAACTTTTAGTGGATTTCTACTTATTTTATTAAATATCATCTCCACCAAACAGGACAAGCTTGCATCTGTTATAGTTTTGGAGAAAAATGTGTTCATTTCATGTATGCGCGAAATGCCTTAAAAATGGCTTTAAAATGGATTTGTAGCATGGAGACGATTATCTCGGGATTGCAAGATAACTAAACAAAACTTTTAGTGGATTTCTACTTATTTTATTAAATATCATCTCCACCAAACAGGACAAGCTTGCATCTGTTATAGTTTTAGAGAAAAATGTGTTCATTTCATGTATGCGCGAAATGCCTTAAAAATGGCTTTAAAATGGATTTGGAGCATGGAGACGATTATCTCAGGATGGCAATATAAACAAACGAAACTTTTAGTAGATTTCTACTTATTTTATTAAATATTATCTCCACCAAACAGGACAAGCTTGCATCTGTTATAGTTTTGGAGAAAAATGTGTTCATTTCATGTATGCGCGAAATGCCTTAAAAATGGCTTTAAAATGGATTTGGAGCATGGAGACGATTATCTCGGGATTGCAAGATAACCAAACAAAACTTTTAGTGGATTTCTACTTATTTTATTAAATATCATCTCCACCAAACAGGACAAGCTTGCATCTGTTATAGTTTTGGAGAAAAATGTGTTCATTTCATGTATGCGCGAAATGCCTTAAAAATGGCTTTAAAATGGATTTGGAGCATGGAGACGATTATCTCGGGATTGCAAGATAACCAAACAAAAACTTTTAGTGGATTTCTACTTATTTTATTAAATATCATCTCCACCAAACAGGACAAGCTTGCATCTGTTATAGTTTTGGAGAAAAATGTGTTCATTTCATGTATGCGCGAAATGCCTTAAAAATGGCTTTAAAATGGATTTGGAGCATGGAGACGATTATCTCGGGATTGCAAGATAACCAAACAAAACTTTTAGTGGATTTCTACTTATTTTATTAAATATCATCTCCACCAAACAGGACAAGCTTGCATCTGTTATAGTTTTGGAGAAAAATGTGTTCATTTCATGTATGCGCGAAATGCCTTAAAAATGGCTTTAAAATGGATTTGGAGCATGGAGACGATTATCTCGGGATTGCAAGATAACCAAACAAAACTTTTAGTGGATTTCTACTTATTTTATTAAATATCATCTCCACCAAACAGGACAAGCTTGCATGTGTTATAGTTTTGGAGAAAAATGTGTTCATTTCATGTATGCGCAAAATGCCTTTGAAATGGCTTTAAAATGGATTTGGAGCATGGAGACGATTATCTCAGGATGGCAATATAAACAAACGAAACTTTTAGTAGATTTCTACTTATTTTATTAAATATTATCTCCACCAAACAGGACAAGCTTGCATCTGTTATAGTTTTGGAGAAAAATGTGTTCATTTCATGTATGCGCGAAATGCCTTAAAAATGGCTTTAAAATGGATTTGGAGCATGGAGACGATTATCTCGGGATTGCAAGATAACCAAACAAAACTTTTAGTGGATTTCTACTTATTTTATTAAATATCATCTCCACCAAACAGGACAAGCTTGCATCTGTTATAGTTTTGGAGAAAAATGTGTTCATTTCATGTATGCGCGAAATGCCTTAAAAATGGCTTTAAAATGGATTTGTAGCATGGAGACGATTATCTCGGGATTGCAAGATAACCAAACAAAACTTTTAGTGGATTTCTACTTATTTTATTAAATATCATCTCCACCAAACAGGACAAGCTTGCATCTGTTATAGTTTTGGAGAAAAATGTGTTCATTTCATGTATGCGCGAAATGCCTTAAAAATGGCTTTAAAATGGATTTGGAGCATGGAGACGATTATCTCGGGATTGCAAGATAACCAAACAAACCTTTTAGTGGATTTCTACTTATTTTATTAAATATCATCTCCACCAAACAGGACAAGCTTGCATCTGTTATAGTTTTGGAGAAAAATGTGTTCATTTCATGTATGCGCGAAATGCCTTAAAAATGGCTTTAAAATGGATTTGGAGCATGGAGACGATTATCTCGGGATTGCAAGATAACAAAACAAAACTTTTAGTGGATTTCTACTTATTTTATTAAATATCATCTCCACCAAACAGGACAAGCTTGCATCTGTTATAGTTTTGGAGAAAAATGTGTTCATTTCATGTATGCGCGAAATGCCTTAAAAATGGCTTTAAAATGGATTTGGAGCATGGAGACGATTATCTCGGGATTGCAAGATAACCAAACAAAACTTTTAGTGGATTTCTACTTATTTTATTAAATATCATCTCCACCAAACAGGACAAGCTTGCATCTGTTAAAGTTTTTGGAGAAAAATGTGTTCATTTCATGTATGCGCGAAATGCCTTAAAAATGGCTTTAAAATGGATTTGGAGCATGGAGACGATTATCTCGGGATTGCAAGATAACCAAACAAAACTTTTAGTGGATTTCTACTTATTTTATTAAATATCATCTCCACCAAACAGGACAAGCTTGCATCTGTTATAGTTTTGGAGAAAAATGTGTTCATTTCATGTATGCGCGAAATGCCTTAAAAATGGCTTTAAAATGGATTTCGAGCATGGAGACGATTATCTCGGGATTGCAAGATAACCAAACAAAACTTTTAGTGGATTTCTACTTATTTTATTAAATATCATCTCCACCAAACAGGACAAGCTTGCATCTGTTATAGTTTTGGAGAAAAATGTGTTCATTTCATGTATGCGCGAAATGCCTTAAAAATTGCTTTAAAATGGATTTGGAGCATGGAGACGATTATCTCGGGATTGCAAGATAACCAAACAAAACTTTTAGTGGATTTCTACTTATTTTATTAAATATCATCTCCACCAAACAGGACAAGCTTGCATCTGTTATAGTTTTGGAGAAAAATGTGTTCATTTCATGTATGCGCGAAATGCCTTAAAAATGGCTTTAAAATGGATTTGGAGCATGGAGACGATTATCTCGGGATTGCAATATAACCAAACAAAACTTTTAGTGGATTTCTACTTATTTTATTAAATATCATCTCCACCAAACAGGACAAGCTTGCATCTGTTATAGTTTTGGAGAAAAATGTGTTCATTTCATGTATGCGCGAAATGCCTTAAAAATGGCTTTAAAATGGATTTGGAGCATGGAGACGATTATCTCGGGATTGCAAGATAACCAAACAAAACTTTTAGTGGATTTCTACTTATTTTATTAAATATCATCTCCACCAAACAGGACAAGCTTGCATCTGTTATAGTTTTGGAGAAAAATGTGTTCATTTCATGTATGCGCGAAATGCCTTAAAAATGGCTTTAAAATGGATTTGGAGCATGGAGACGATTATCTCGGGATTGCAAGATAACCAAATAAAACTTTTAGTGGATTTCTACTTATTTTATTAAATATCATCTCCACCAAACAGGACAAGCTTGCATCTGTTATAGTTTTGGAGAAAAATGTGTTCATTTCATGTATGCGCGAAATGCCTTAAAAATGGCTTTAAAATGGATTTGGAGCATGGAGACGATTATCTCGGGATTGCAAGATAACCAAACAAAACTTTTAGTGGATTTCTACTTATTTTATTAAATATCATCTCCACCAAACAGGACAAGCTTGCATGTGTTATAGTTTTGGAGAAAAATGTGTTCATTTCATGTATGCGCAAAATGCCTTTGAAATGGCTTTAAAATGGATTTGGAGCATGGAGACGATTATCTCAGGATGGCAATATAAACAAACAAAACTTTTAGTAGATTTCTACTTATTTTATTAAATATTATCTCCACCAAACAGGACAAGCTTGCATCTGTTATAGTTTTGGAGAAAAATGTGTTCATTTCATGTATGCGCGAAATGCCTTAAAAATGGCTTTAAAATGGATTTGGAGCATGGAGACGATTATCTCGGGATTGCAAGATAAGCAAACAAAACTTTTAGTGGATTTCTACTTATTTTATTAAATATCATCTCCACCAAACAGGACAAGCTTGCATCTGTTATAGTTTTGGAGAAAAATGTGTTCATTTCATGTATGCGCGAAATGCCTTAAAAATGGCTTTAAAATGGATTTGGAGCATGGAGACGATTATCTCGGGATTGCAAGATAACCAAACAAAACTTTTAGTGGATTTCTACTTATTTTATTAAATATCATCTCCACCAAACAGGACAAGCTTGCATCTGTTATAGTTTTGGAGAAAAATGTGTTCATTTCATTTATGCGCGAAATGCCTTAAAAATGGCTTTAAAATGGATTTGGAGCATGGAGACGATTATCTCGGGATTGCAAGATAACCAAACAAAACTTTTAGTGGATTTCTACTTATTTTATTAAATATCATCTCCACCAAACAGGACAAGCTTGCATCTGTTATAGTTTTGGAGAAAAATGTGTTCATTTCATGTATGCGCGAAATGCCTTAAAAATGGCTTTAAAATGGATTTGGAGCATGGAGACGATTATCTCGGGATTGCAAGATAACCAAACAAAACTTTTAGTGGATTTCTACTTATTTTATTAAATATCATCTCCACCAAACAGGACAAGCTTGCATCTGTTATAGTTTTGGAGAAAAATGTATTCATTTCATGTATGCGCGAAATGCCTTAAAAATGGCTTTAAAATGGATTTGGAGCATGGAGACGATTATCTCGGGATTGCAATATAACCAAACAAAACTTTTAGTGGATTTCTACTTATTTTATTAAATATCATCTCCACCAAACAGGACAAGCTTGCATCTGTTATAGTTTTGGAGAAAAATGTGTTCATTTCATGTATGCGCGAAATGCCTTAAAAATGGCTTTAAAATGGATTTGGAGCATGGAGACGATTATCTCGGGATTGCAAGATAACCAAACAAAACGTTTAGTGGATTTCTACTTATTTTATTAAATATCATCTCCACCAAACAGGACAAGCTTGCATGTGTTATAGTTTTGGAGAAAAATGTGTTCATTTCATGTATGCGCGAAATGCCTTAAAAATGGCTTTAAAATGGATTTGGAGCATGGAGACGATTATCTCGGGATTGCAAGATAACCAAACAAAACTTTTAGTGGATTTCTACTTATTTTATTAAATATCATCTCCACCAAACAGGACAAGCTTGCATGTGTTATAGTTTTGGAGAAAAATGTGTTCATTTCATGTATGCGCAAAATGCCTTTGAAATGGCTTTAAAATGGATTTGGAGCATGGAGACGATTATCTCGGGATTGCAAGATAACCAAACAAAACTTTTAGTGGATTTCTACTTATTTTATTAAATATCATCTCCACCAAACAGGACAAGCTTGCATCTGTTATAGTTTTGGAGAAAAATGTGTTCATTTCATGTATGCGCGAAATGCCTTAAAAATGGCTTTAAAATGGATTTGGAGCATGGAGACGATTATCTCGGGATTGCAAGATAACCAAACAAAACTTTTAGTGGATTTATACTTATTTTATTAAATATCATCTCCACCAAACAGGACAAGCTTGCATCTGTTATAGTTTTGGAGAAAAATGTGTTCATTTCATGTATGCGCGAAATGCCTTAAAAATGGCTTTAAAATGGATTTGGAGCATGGAGACGATTATCTCGGGATTGCAAGATAACCAAACAAAACTTTTAGTGGATTTCTACTTATTTTATTAAATATCATCTCCACCAAACAGGACAAGCTTGCATCTGTTATAGTTTTGGAGAAAAATGTGTTCATTTCATGTATGCGCGAAATGCCTTAAAAATGGCTTTAAAATGGATTTGGAGCATGGAGACGATTATCTCGGGATTGCAAGATAACCAAACAAAACTTTTAGTGGATTTCTACTTATTTTATTAAATATCATCTCCACCAAACAGGACAAGCTTGCATCTGTTATAGTTTTGGAGAAAAATGTGTTCATTTCATGTATGCGCGAAATGCCTTAAAAATGGCTTTAAAATGGATTTGGAGCATGGAGACGATTATCTCGGGATTGCAAGATAACCAAACAAAACTTTTAGTGGATTTCTACTTATTTTATTAAATATCATCTCCACCAAACAGGACAAGCTTGCATCTGTTAAAGTTTTTGGAGAAAAATGTGTTCATTTCATGTATGCGCGAAATGCCTTAAAAATGGCTTTAAAATGGATTTGGAGCATGGAGACGATTATCTCGGGATTGCAAGATAACCAAACAAAACTTTTAGTGGATTTCTACTTATTTTATTAAATATCATCTCCACCAAACAGGACAAGCTTGCATCTGTTATAGTTTTGGAGAAAAATGTGTTCATTTCATGTATGCGCGAAATGCCTTAAAAATGGCTTTAAAATGGATTTCGAGCATGGAGACGATTATCTCGGGATTGCAAGATAACCAAACAAAACTTTTAGTGGATTTCTACTTATTTTATTAAATATCATCTCCACCAAACAGGACAAGCTTGCATCTGTTATAGTTTTGGAGAAAAATGTGTTCATTTCATGTATGCGCGAAATGCCTTAAAAATTGCTTTAAAATGGATTTGGAGCATGGAGACGATTATCTCGGGATTGCAAGATAACCAAACAAAACTTTTAGTGGATTTCTACTTATTTTATTAAATATCATCTCCACCAAACAGGACAAGCTTGCATCTGTTATAGTTTTGGAGAAAAATGTGTTCATTTCATGTATGCGCGAAATGCCTTAAAAATGGCTTTAAAATGGATTTGGAGCATGGAGACGATTATCTCGGGATTGCAATATAACCAAACAAAACTTTTAGTGGATTTCTACTTATTTTATTAAATATCATCTCCACCAAACAGGACAAGCTTGCATCTGTTATAGTTTTGGAGAAAAATGTGTTCATTTCATGTATGCGCGAAATGCCTTAAAAATGGCTTTAAAATGGATTTGGAGCATGGAGACGATTATCTCGGGATTGCAAGATAACCAAACAAAACTTTTAGTGGATTTCTACTTATTTTATTAAATATCATCTCCACCAAACAGGACAAGCTTGCATCTGTTATAGTTTTGGAGAAAAATGTGTTCATTTCATGTATGCGCGAAATGCCTTAAAAATGGCTTTAAAATGGATTTGGAGCATGGAGACGATTATCTCGGGATTGCAAGATAACCAAATAAAACTTTTAGTGGATTTCTACTTATTTTATTAAATATCATCTCCACCAAACAGGACAAGCTTGCATCTGTTATAGTTTTGGAGAAAAATGTGTTCATTTCATGTATGCGCGAAATGCCTTAAAAATGGCTTTAAAATGGATTTGGAGCATGGAGACGATTATCTCGGGATTGCAAGATAACCAAACAAAACTTTTAGTGGATTTCTACTTATTTTATTAAATATCATCTCCACCAAACAGGACAAGCTTGCATGTGTTATAGTTTTGGAGAAAAATGTGTTCATTTCATGTATGCGCAAAATGCCTTTGAAATGGCTTTAAAATGGATTTGGAGCATGGAGACGATTATCTCAGGATGGCAATATAAACAAACAAAACTTTTAGTAGATTTCTACTTATTTTATTAAATATTATCTCCACCAAACAGGACAAGCTTGCATCTGTTATAGTTTTGGAGAAAAATGTGTTCATTTCATGTATGCGCGAAATGCCTTAAAAATGGCTTTAAAATGGATTTGGAGCATGGAGACGATTATCTCGGGATTGCAAGATAAGCAAACAAAACTTTTAGTGGATTTCTACTTATTTTATTAAATATCATCTCCACCAAACAGGACAAGCTTGCATCTGTTATAGTTTTGGAGAAAAATGTGTTCATTTCATGTATGCGCGAAATGCCTTAAAAATGGCTTTAAAATGGATTTGGAGCATGGAGACGATTATCTCGGGATTGCAAGATAACCAAACAAAACTTTTAGTGGATTTCTACTTATTTTATTAAATATCATCTCCACCAAACAGGACAAGCTTGCATCTGTTATAGTTTTGGAGAAAAATGTGTTCATTTCATTTATGCGCGAAATGCCTTAAAAATGGCTTTAAAATGGATTTGGAGCATGGAGACGATTATCTCGGGATTGCAAGATAACCAAACAAAACTTTTAGTGGATTTCTACTTATTTTATTAAATATCATCTCCACCAAACAGGACAAGCTTGCATCTGTTATAGTTTTGGAGAAAAATGTGTTCATTTCATGTATGCGCGAAATGCCTTAAAAATGGCTTTAAAATGGATTTGGAGCATGGAGACGATTATCTCGGGATTGCAAGATAACCAAACAAAACTTTTAGTGGATTTCTACTTATTTTATTAAATATCATCTCCACCAAACAGGACAAGCTTGCATCTGTTATAGTTTTGGAGAAAAATGTATTCATTTCATGTATGCGCGAAATGCCTTAAAAATGGCTTTAAAATGGATTTGGAGCATGGAGACGATTATCTCGGGATTGCAATATAACCAAACAAAACTTTTAGTGGATTTCTACTTATTTTATTAAATATCATCTCCACCAAACAGGACAAGCTTGCATCTGTTATAGTTTTGGAGAAAAATGTGTTCATTTCATGTATGCGCGAAATGCCTTAAAAATGGCTTTAAAATGGATTTGGAGCATGGAGACGATTATCTCGGGATTGCAAGATAACCAAACAAAACGTTTAGTGGATTTCTACTTATTTTATTAAATATCATCTCCACCAAACAGGACAAGCTTGCATGTGTTATAGTTTTGGAGAAAAATGTGTTCATTTCATGTATGCGCGAAATGCCTTAAAAATGGCTTTAAAATGGATTTGGAGCATGGAGACGATTATCTCGGGATTGCAAGATAACCAAACAAAACTTTTAGTGGATTTCTACTTATTTTATTAAATATCATCTCCACCAAACAGGACAAGCTTGCATGTGTTATAGTTTTGGAGAAAAATGTGTTCATTTCATGTATGCGCAAAATGCCTTTGAAATGGCTTTAAAATGGATTTGGAGCATGGAGACGATTATCTCGGGATTGCAAGATAACCAAACAAAACTTTTAGTGGATTTCTACTTATTTTATTAAATATCATCTCCACCAAACAGGACAAGCTTGCATCTGTTATAGTTTTGGAGAAAAATGTGTTCATTTCATGTATGCGCGAAATGCCTTAAAAATGGCTTTAAAATGGATTTGGAGCATGGAGACGATTATCTCGGGATTGCAAGATAACCAAACAAAACTTTTAGTGGATTTATACTTATTTTATTAAATATCATCTCCACCAAACAGGACAAGCTTGCATCTGTTATAGTTTTGGAGAAAAATGTGTTCATTTCATGTATGCGCGAAATGCCTTAAAAATGGCTTTAAAATGGATTTGGAGCATGGAGACGATTATCTCGGGATTGCAAGATAACCAAACAAAACTTTTAGTGGATTTCTACTTATTTTATTAAATATCATCTCCACCAAACAGGACAAGCTTGCATCTGTTATAGTTTTGGAGAAAAATGTGTTCATTTCATGTATGCGCGAAATGCCTTAAAAATGGCTTTAAAATGGATTTGGAGCATGGAGACGATTATCTCGGGATTGCAAGATAACCAAACAAAACTTTTAGTGGATTTCTACTTATTTTATTAAATATCATCTCCACCAAACAGGACAAGCTTGCATGTGTTATAGTTTTGGAGAAAAATGTGTTCATTTCATGTATGCGCAAAATGCCTTTGAAATGGCTTTAAAATGGATTTGGAGCATGGAGACGATTATCTCGGGATTGCAAGATAACCAAACAAAACTTTTAGTGGATTTCTACTTATTTTATTAAATATCACCTCCACCAAACAGGACAAGCTTGCATCTGTTATAGTTTTGGAGAAAAATGTGTTCATTTCATGTATGCGCGAAATGCCTTAAAAATGGCTTTAAAATGGATTTGGAGCATGGAGACGATTATCTCGGGATTGCAAGATAACCAAACAAAACTTTTAGTGGATTTATACTTATTTTATTAAATATCATCTCCACCAAACAGGACAAGCTTGCATCTGTTATAGTTTTGGAGAAAAATGTGTTCATTTCATGTATGCGCGAAATGCCTTAAAAATGGCTTTAAAATGGATTTGGAGCATGGAGACGATTATCTCGGGATTGCAAGATAACCAAACAAAACTTTTAGTGGATTTCTACTTATTTTATTAAATATCATCTCCACCAAACAGGACAAGCTTGCATCTGTTATAGTTTTGGAGAAAAATGTGTTCATTTCATGTATGCGCGAAATGCCTTAAAAATAGCTTTAAAATGGATTT
The DNA here is from genome assembly GCF_048569485.1 of Anomaloglossus baeobatrachus. NCBI lineage: Eukaryota > Metazoa > Chordata > Amphibia > Anura > Aromobatidae > Anomaloglossus > Anomaloglossus baeobatrachus. The sequence continues at coordinate 1,009,355 of NW_027444249.1, forward strand.
GGAGCATGGAGACGATTATCTCGGGATTGCAAGATAACCAAACAAAACTTTTAGTGGATTTCTACTTATTTTATTAAATATCATCTCCACCAAACAGGACAAGCTTGCATGTGTTATAGTTTTGGAGAAAAATGTGTTTATTTCATGTATGCGCAAAATGCCTTTGAAATGGCTTTAAAATGGATTTGGAGCATGGAGACGATTATCTCAGGATGGCAATATAAACAAACGAAACTTTTAGTAGATTTCTACTTATTTTATTAAATATTATCTCCACCAAACAGGACAAGCTTGCATCTGTTATAGTTTTGGAGAAAAATGTGTTCATTTCATGTATGCGCGAAATGCCTTAAAAATGGCTTTAAAATGGATTTGGAGCATGGAGACGATTATCTCGGGATTGCAAGATAACCAAACAAAACTTTTAGTGGATTTCTACTTATTTTATTAAATATCATCTCCACCAAACAGGACAAGCTTGCATCTGTTATAGTTTTGGAGAAAAATGTGTTCATTTCATGTATGCGCGAAATGCCTTAAAAATGGCTTTAAAATGGATTTGGAGCATGGAGACGATTATCTCGGGATTGCAATATAACCAAACAAAACTTTTAGTGGATTTCTACTTATTTTATTAAATATCATCTCCACCAAACAGGACAAGCTTGCATCTGTTATAGTTTTGGAGAAAAATGTGTTCATTTCATGTATGCGCGAAATGCCTTAAAAATGGCTTTAAAATGGATTTGTAGAATGGAGACGATTATCTCGGGATTGCAAGATAACTAAACAAAACTTTTAGTGGATTTCTACTTATTTTATTAAATATCATCTCCACCAAACAGGACAAGCTTGCATCTGTTATAGTTTTAGAGAAAAATGTGTTCATTTCATGTATGCGCGAAATGCCTTAAAAATGGCTTTAAAATGGATTTGGAGCATGGAGACGATTATCTCAGGATGGCAATATAAACAAACGAAACTTTTAGTAGATTTCTACTTATTTTATTAAATATTATCTCCACCAAACAGGACAAGCTTGCATCTGTTATAGTTTTGGAGAAAAATGTGTTCATTTCATGTATGCGCGAAATGCCTTAAAAATGGCTTTAAAATGGATTTGGAGCATGGAGACGATTATCTCGGGATTGCAAGATAACCAAACAAAACTTTTAGTGGATTTCTACTTATTTTATTAAATATCATCTCCACCAAACAGGACAAGCTTGCATCTGTTATAGTTTTGGAGAAAAATGTGTTCATTTCATGTATGCGCGAAATGCCTTAAAAATGGCTTTAAAATGGATTTGGAGCATGGAGACGATTATCTCGGGATTGCAAGATAACCAAACAAAAACTTTTAGTGGATTTCTACTTATTTTATTAAATATCATCTCCACCAAACAGGACAAGCTTGCATCTGTTATAGTTTTGGAGAAAAATGTGTTCATTTCATGTATGCGCGAAATGCCTTAAAAATGGCTTTAAAATGGATTTGGAGCATGGAGACGATTATCTCGGGATTGCAAGATAACCAAACAAAACTTTTAGTGGATTTCTACTTATTTTATTAAATATCATCTCCACCAAACAGGACAAGCTTGCATCTGTTATAGTTTTGGAGAAAAATGTGTTCATTTCATGTATGCGCGAAATGCCTTAAAAATGGCTTTAAAATGGATTTGGAGCATGGAGACGATTATCTCGGGATTGCAAGATAACCAAACAAAACTTTTAGTGGATTTCTACTTATTTTATTAAATATCATCTCCACCAAACAGGACAAGCTTGCATGTGTTATAGTTTTGGAGAAAAATGTGTTCATTTCATGTATGCGCAAAATGCCTTTGAAATGGCTTTAAAATGGATTTGGAGCATGGAGACGATTATCTCAGGATGGCAATATAAACAAACGAAACTTTTAGTAGATTTCTACTTATTTTATTAAATATTATCTCCACCAAACAGGACAAGCTTGCATCTGTTATAGTTTTGGAGAAAAATGTGTTCATTTCATGTATGCGCGAAATGCCTTAAAAATGGCTTTAAAATGGATTTGGAGCATGGAGACGATTATCTCGGGATTGCAAGATAACCAAACAAAACTTTTAGTGGATTTCTACTTATTTTATTAAATATCATCTCCACCAAACAAGACAAGCTTGCATGTGTTATAGTTTTGGAGAAAAATGTGTTCATTTCATGTATGCGCAAAATGCCTTTGAAATGGCTTTAAAATGGATTTGGAGCATGGAGACGATTATCTCAGGATGGCAATATAAACAAACGAAACTTTTAGTAGATTTCTACTTATTTTATTAAATATTATCTCCACCAAACAGGACAAGCTTGCATCTGTTATAGTTTTGGAGAAAAATGTGTTCATTTCATGTATGCGCGAAATGCCTTAAAAATGGCTTTAAAATGGATTTGGAGCATGGAGACGATTATCTCGGGATTGCAAGATAACCAAACAAAACTTTTAGTGGATTTCTACTTACTTTATTAAATATCATCTCCACCAAACAGGACAAGCTTGCATCTGTTATAGTTTTGGAGAAAAATGTGTTCATTTCATGTATGCGCAAAATGCCTTTGAAATGGCTTTAAAATGGATTTGGAGCATGGAGACGATTATCTCGGGATTGCAAGATAACCAAACAAAACTTTTAGTGGATTTCTACTTATTTTATTAAATATCATCTCCACCAAACAGGACAAGCTTGCATCTGTTATAGTTTTGGAGAAAAATGTGTTCATTTCATGTATGCGCGAAATGCCTTAAAAATGGCTTTAAAATGGATTTGGAGCATGGAGACGATTATCTCAGGATGGCAATATAAACAAACGAAACTTTTAGTAGATTTCTACTTATTTTATTAAATATTATCTCCACCAAACAGGACAAGCTTGCATCTGTTATAGTTTTGGAGAAAAATGTGTTCATTTCATGTATGCGCGAAATGCCTTAAAAATGGCTTTAAAATGGATTTGGAGCATGGAGACGATTATCTCGGGATTGCAAGATAACCAAACAAAACTTTTAGTGGATTTCTACTTATTTTATTAAATATCATCTCCACCAAACAGGACAAGCTTGCATCTGTTATAGTTTTGGAGAAAAATGTGTTCATTTCATGTATGCGCGAAATGCCTTAAAAATGGCTTTAAAATGGATTTGGAGCATGGAGACGATTATCTCGGGATTGCAAGATAACCAAACAAAACTTTTAGTGGATTTCTACTTATTTTATTAAATATCATCTCCACCAAACAGGACAAGCTTGCATCTGTTAAAGTTTTGGAGAAAAATGTGTTCATTTCATGTATGCGCGAAATGCCTTAAAAATGGCTTTAAAATGGATTTGGAGCATGGAGACGATTATCTCGGGATTGCAAGATAACCAAACAAAACTTTTAGTGGATTTCTACTTATTTTATTAAATATCATCTCCACCAAACAGGACAAGCTTGCATCTGTTATAGTTTTGGAGAAAAATGTGTTCATTTCATGTATGCGCGAAATGCCTTAAAAATGGCTTTAAAATGGATTTGGAGCATGGAGACGATTATCTCGGGATTGCAAGATAACCAAACAAAACTTTTAGTGGATTTCTACTTATTTTATTAAATATCATCTCCACCAAACAGGACAAGCTTGCATGTGTTATAGTTTTGGAGAAAAATGTGTTCATTTCATGTATGCGCAAAATGCCTTTGAAATGGCTTTAAAATGGATTTGGAGCATGGAGACGATTATCTCGGGATTGCAAGATAACCAAACAAAACTTTTAGTGGATTTCTACTTATTTTATTAAATATCATCTCCACCAAACAGGACAAGCTTGCATCTGTTATAATTTTGGAGAAAAATGTGTTCATTTCATGTATGCGCGAAATGCCTTAAAAATGGCTTTAAAATGGATTTGGAGCATGGAGACGATTATCTCGGGATTGCAAGATAACCAAACAAAACTTTTAGTGGATTTCTACTTATTTTATTAAATATCATCTCCACCAAACAGGACAAGCTTGCATCTGTTATAGTTTTGGAGAAAAATGTGTTCATTTCATGTATGCGCGAAATGCCTTAAAAATGGCTTTAAAATGGATTTGGAGCAATCTAGACGATTATCTCGGGATTGCAAGATAACCAAACAAAACTTTTAGTGGATTTCTACTTATTTTATTAAATATCATCTCCACCAAACAGGACAAGCTTGCATCTGTTAAAGTTTTGGAGAAAAATGTGTTCATTTCATGTATGCGCGAAATGCCTTAAAAATGGCTTTAAAATGGATTTGGAGCATGGAGACGATTATCTCGGGATTGCAAGATAACCAAACAAAACTTTTAGTGGATTTCTACTTATTTTATTAAATATCATCTCCACCAAACAGGACAAGCTTGCATCTGTTATAGTTTTGGAGAAAAATGTGTTCATTTCATGTATGCGCGAAATGCCTTAAAAATGGCTTTAAAATGGATTTGGAGCATGGAGACGATTATCTCGGGATTGCAAGATAACCAAACAAAACTTTTAGTGGATTTCTACTTATTTTATTAAATATCATCTCCACCAAACAGGACAAGCTTGCATGTGTTATAGTTTTGGAGAAAAATGTGTTCATTTCATGTATGCGCAAAATGCCTTTGAAATGGCTTTAAAATGGATTTGGAGCATGGAGACGATTATCTCGGGATTGCAAGATAACCAAACAAAACTTTTAGTGGATTTCTACTTATTTTATTAAATATCATCTCCACCAAACAGGACAAGCTTGCATCTGTTATAGTTTTGGAGAAAAATGTGTTCATTTCATGTATGCGCGAAATGCCTTAAAAATGGCTTTAAAATGGATTTGGAGCATGGAGACGATTATCTCGGGATTGCAAGATAACCAAACAAAACTTTTAGTGGATTTCTACTTATTTTATTAAATATCATCTCCACCAAACAGGACAAGCTTGCATCTGTTATAGTTTTGGAGAAAAATGTGTTCATTTCATGTATGCGCGAAATGCCTTAAAAATGGCTTTAAAATGGATTTGGAGCATGGAGACGATTATCTCGGGATTGCAATATAACCAAACAAAACTTTTAGTGGATTTCTACTTATTTTATTAAATATCATCTCCACCAAACAGGACAAGCTTGCATCTGTTATAGTTTTGGAGAAAAATGTGTTCATTTCATGTATGCGCGAAATGCCTTAAAAATGGCTTTAAAATGGATTTGGAGCATGGAGACGATTATCTCGGGATTGCAAGATAACCAAACAAAACTTTTAGTGGATTTCTACTTATTTTATTAAATATCATCTCCACCAAACAGGACAAGCTTGCATCTGTTATAGTTTTGGAGAAAAATGTGTTCATTTCATGTATGCGCGAAATGCCTTAAAAATGGCTTTAAAATGGATTTGGAGCATGGAGACGATTATCTCGGGATTGCAAGATAACCAAACAAAACTTTTAGTGGATTTCTACTTATTTTTATTAAATATCATCTCCACCAAACAGGACAAGCTTGCATCTGTTATAGTTTTGGAGAAAAATGTGTTCATTTCATGTATGCGCGAAATGCCTTAAAAATGGCTTTAAAATGGATTTGGAGCATGGAGACGATTATCTCGGGATTGCAAGATAACCAAACAAAACTTTTAGTGGATTTCTACTTATTTTATTAAATATCATCTCCACCAAACAGGACAAGCTTGCATGTGTTATAGTTTTGGAGAAAAATGTGTTCATTTCATGTATGCGCAAAATGCCTTTGAAATGGCTTTAAAATGGATTTGGAGCATGGAGACGATTATCTCGGGATTGCAAGATAACCAAACAAAACTTTTAGTGGATTTCTACTTATTTTATTAAATATCATCTCCACCAAACAGGACAAGCTTGCATCTGTTATAGTTTTGGAGAAAAATGTGTTCATTTCATGTATGCGCGAAATGCCTTAAAAATGGCTTTAAAATGGATTTTGGAGCATGGAGACGATTATCTCGGGATTGCAAGATAACCAAACAAAACTTTTAGTGGATTTCTACTTATTTTATTAAATATCATCTCCACCAAACAGGACAAGCTTGCATGTGTTATAGTTTTGGAGAAAAAATGTGTTCATTTCATGTATGCGCAAAATGCCTTTGAAATGGCTTTAAAATGGATTTGGAGCATGGAGACGATTATCTCGGGATTGCAAGATAACCAAACAAAACTTTTAGTGGATTTCTACTTATTTTATTAAATATCATCTCCACCAAACAGGACAAGCTTGCATCTGTTATAGTTTTGGAGAATAAATGTGTTCATTTCATGTATGCGCGAAATGCCTTAAAAATGGCTTTAAAATGGATTTTGGAGCATGGAGACGATTATCTCGGGATTGCAAGATAACCAAACAAAACTTTTAGTGGATTTTCTACTTATTTTATTAAATATCATCTCCACCAAACAGGACAAGCTTGCATCTGTTATAGTTTTGGAGAAAAATGTGTTCATTTCATGTATGCGCGAAATGCCTTAAAAATGGCTTTAAAATGGATTTGGAGCATGGAGACGATTATCTCGGGATTGCAAGATAACCAAACAAAAACTTTTAGTGGATTTCTACTTATTTTATTAAATATCATCTCCACCAAACAGGACAAGCTTGCATCTGTTATAGTTCTGGAGAAAAATGTGTTCATTTCATGTATGCGCGAAATGCCTTAAAAATGGCTTTAAAATGGATTTGGAGCATGGGAGACGATTATCTCGGGATTGCAAGATAACCAAACAAAACTTTTAGTGGATTTCTACTTATTTTATTAAATATCATCTCCACCAAACAGGACAAGCTTGCATGTGTTATAGTTTTGGAGAAAAATGTGTTCATTTCATGTATGCGCAAAATGCCTTTGAAATGGCTTTAAAATGGATTTGGAGCATGGAGACGATTATCTCGGGATTGCAAGATAACCAAACAAAAACTTTTAGTGGATTTTCTACTTATTTTATTAAATATCATCTCCACCAAACAGGACAAGCTTGCATCTGTTATAGTTTTGGAGAAAAATGTGTTCATTTCATGTATGCGCGAAATGCCCTTAAAAATGGCTTTAAAATGGATTTTGGAGCATGGAGGACGATTATCTCGGGATTGCAAGATAACCAAACAAAACTTTTAGTGGATTTCTACTTATTTTATTAAATATCATCTCCACCAAACAGGACAAGCTTGCATCTGTTATAGTTTTTGGAGAAAAATGTGTTCATTTCATGTATGCGCGAAATGCCTTAAAAATGGCTTTAAAATGGATTTGGAGCATGGAGACGATTATCTCGGGATTGCAAGATAACCAAACAAAACTTTTAGTGGATTTCTACTTATTTTATTAAATATCATCTCCACCAAACAGGACAAGCTTGCATCTGTTATAGTTTTTGGAGAAAAATGTGTTCATTTCATGTATGCGCGAAATGCCTTAAAAATGGCTTTAAAATGGATTTGGAGCATGGGAGACGATTATCTCGGGATTGCAATATAACCAAAACAAAACTTTTAGTGGATTTCTACTTATTTTATTAAATATCATCTCCACCAAACAGGACAAGCTTGCATCTGTTATAGTTTTGGAGAAAAATGTGTTCATTTCATGTATGCGCGAAATGCCTTAAAAATGGCTTTAAAATGGATTTGGAGCATGGAGACGATTATCTCGGGATTGCAAGATAACCAAACAAAACTTTTAGTGGATTTCTACTTATTTTATTAAATATCATCTCCACCAAACAGGACAAGCTTGCATCTGTTATAGTTTTGGAGAAAAATGTGTTCATTTCATGTATGCGCGAAATGCCTTAAAAATGGCTTTAAAATGGATTTGGAGCATGGAGACGATTATCTCGGGATTGCAAGATAACCAAACAAAACTTTTAGTGGATTTCTACTTATTTTATTAAATATCATCTCCACCAAACAGGACAAGCTTGCATCTGTTATAGTTTTGGAGAAAAATGTGTTCATTTCATGTATGCGCGAAATGCCTTAAAAATGGCTTTAAAATGGATTTGGAGCATGGAGACGATTATCTCGGGATTGCAAGATACCCAAAACAAAACTTTTAGTGGATTTCTACTTATTTTATTAATATCATCTCCACCAAACAGGACAAGCTTGCATGTGTTATAGTTTTGGAGAAAAATGTGTTCATTTCATGTATGCGCAAAATGCCTTTGAAATGGCTTTAAAATGGATTTGGAGCATGGAGACGATTATCTCGGGATTGCAAGATAACCAAACAAAACTTTTAGTGGATTTCTACTTATTTTATTAAATATCATCTCCACCAAACAGGACAAGCTTGCATCTGTTATAGTTTTGGAGAAAAATGTGTTCATTTCATGTATGCGCGAAATGCCTTAAAAATGGCTTTAAAATGGATTTGGAGCATGGAGACGATTATCTCGGGATTGCAAGATAACCAAACAAAACTTTTAGTGGATTTCTACTTATTTTTATTAAATATCATCTCCACCAAACAGGACAAGCTTGCATCTGTTATAGTTTTGGAGAAAAATGTGTTTCATTTCATGTATGCGCGAAATGCCTTAAAAATGGCTTTAAAATGGATTTGGAGCATGGAGGACGATTATCTCGGGATTGCAAGATAACCAAACAAAAACTTTTAGTGGATTTCTACTTATTTTATTAAATATCATCTCCACCAAACAGGACAAGCTTGCATCTGTTATAGTTTTGGAGAAAAATGTGTTCATTTCATGTATGCGCGAAATGCCTTAAAAATGGCTTTTAAAATGGATTTGGAGCATGGAGACGATTATCTCGGGATTGCAAGATAACCAAACAAAACTTTTAGTGGATTTCTACTTATTTTATTAAATATCATCTCCACCAAATAGGACAAGCTTGCCATGTGTTATAGTTTTTGGAGAAAAATGTGTTTCATTTCATGTATGCGCAAAATGCCTTTGAAATGGCTTTAAAATGGATTTGGAGCATGGAGACGATTATCTCGGGATTGCAAGATAACCAAACAAAACTTTTAGTGGATTTCTACTTATTTTATTAAATATCATCTCCACCAAACAGGACAAGCTTGCATCTGTTATAGTTTTGGAGAAAAATGTGTTCATTTCATGTATGCGCCGAAATGCCTTAAAAATGGCTTTTAAAATGGATTTGGAGCATGGAGACGATTATCTCGGGATTGCAAGATAAACCAAACAAAAACTTTTAGTGGATTTTCTACTTATTTTATTAAATATCATCTCCACCAAACAGGACAAGCTTGCATCTGTTATAGTTTTGGAGAAAAATGTGTTCATTTCATGTATGCGCGAAATGCCTTAAAAATGGCTTTAAAAATGGATTTGGAGCATGGAGACGATTATCTCGGGATTGCAAGATAACCAAACAAAAACTTTTAGTGGATTTCTACTTATTTTATTAAATATCATCTCCACCAAACAGGACAAGCTTGCATCTGTTATAGTTTTGGAGAAAAAATGTGTTCATTTCATGTATGCGCGAAATGCCTTAAAAATGGCTTTAAAATGGATTTGGAGCATGGAGACGATTATCTCGGGATTGCAAGATAACCAAACAAAACTTTTAGTGGATTTCTACTTATTTTATTAAATATCATCTCCACCAAACAGGACAAGCTTGCATCTGTTATAGTTTTGGAGAAAAATGTGTTTCATTTCATGTATGCGCGAAATGCCTTAAAAATTGCTTTAAAAATGGATTTGGAGCATGGAGACGATTATCTCGGGATTGCAAGATAACCAAACAAAACTTAGTGGATTTCTACTTATTTTATTAAATATCATTCTCCACCAAACAGGACAAGCTTGCATCTGTTATAGTTTTGGAGAAAAATGTGTTCATTTCATGTATGCGCGAAATGCCTTAAAAATGGCTTTTAAAATGGATTTGGAGCATGGAGACGATTATCTCGGGATTGCAATATAACCAAACAAAACTTTTAGTGGATTTCTACTTATTTTATTAAATATCATCTCCACCAAACAGGACAAGCTTGCATCTGTTATAGTTTTGGAGAAAAAATGTGTTTCATTTCATGTATGCGCGAAATGCCTTAAAAATGGCTTTAAAATGGATTTGGAGCATGGAGACGATTATCTCGGGATTGCAAGATAACCAAACAAAACTTTTAGTGGATTTCTACTTATTTTATTAAATGTCATCTCCACCAAAACAGGACAAGCTTGCATCTGTTATAGTTTTGGAGAAAAATGTGGTTCATTTCATGTATGCGCGAAATGCCTTAAAAATGGCTTTAAAATGGATTTGGAGCATGGAGACGATTATCTCGGGATTGCAAGATAACCAAACAAAACTTTTAGTGGATTTCTACTTATTTTATTAAATATCATCTCCACCAAACAGGACAAGCTTGCATCTGTTATAGTTTTGGAGAAAAATGTGTTCATTTCATGTATGCGCGAAATGCCTTAAAAATGGCTTTAAAATGGATTTGGAGCATGGAGACGATTATCTCGGGATTGCAAGATAACCAAACAAAACTTTTAGTGGATTTCTACTTATTTTATTAAATATCATCTCCACCAAACAGGACAAGCTTGCATCTGTTATAGTTTTGGAGAAAAATGTGTTCATTTCATGTATGCGCGAAATGCCTTAAAAATGGCTTTAAAATGGATTTGGAGCATGGAGACGATTATCTCGGGATTGCAAGATAACCAAACAAAACTTTTAGTGGATTTTCTACTTATTTTATTAAATATCATCTCCACCAAACAGGACAAGCTTGCATCTGTTATAGTTTTGGAGAAAAATGTGTTTCATTTCATGTATGCGCGAAATGCCTTAAAAATGGCTTTAAAATGGATTTGGAGCATGGAGACGATTATCTTCGGGATTGCAAGATAACCAAACAAAACTTTTAGTGGATTTCTACTTATTTTATTAAATATCAATCTCCACCAAACAGGACAAGCTTGCATCTGTTATAGTTTTGGAGAAAAATGTGTTCATTTCATGTATGCGCGAAATGCCTTAAAAAATGGCTTTAAAATGGATTTGGAGCATGGAGACGATTATCTCGGGATTGGCAATATAACCAAACAAAACTTTTAGTGGATTTCTACTTATTTTTATTAAATATCATCTCCACCAAACAGGACAAGCTTGCATCTGTTATAGTTTTGGAGAAAAATGTGTTCATTTCATGTATGCGCGAAATGCCTTAAAAATGGCTTTAAAATGGATTTGGAGCATGGAGACGATTATCTCGGGATTGCAAGATAACCCAAACAAAACTTTTAGTGGATTTCTACTTATTTTATTAAATATCATCTCCACCAAACAGGACAAGCTTGCATCTGTTATAGTTTTGGAGAAAAATGTGTTCATTTCATGTATGCGCGAAATGCCTTAAAAATGGCTTTAAAATGGATTTGGAGCATGGAGACGATTATCTCGGATTGCAATATAACCAAACAAAAACTTTTAGTGGGATTTCTACTTATTTTATTAAATATCATCTCCACCAAACAGGACAAGCTTGCATCTGTTATAGTTTTTGGAGAAAAATGTGTTCATTTCATGTATGCGCGAAATGCCTTAAAAAATGGCTTTAAAATGGATTTGGAGCATGGAGACGATTATCTCGGGATTGCAAGATAACCAAACAAAACTTTTTAGTGGATTTTCTACTTATTTTATTAAATATCATCTCCACCAAACAGGACAAGCTTTGCATCTGTTATAGTTTTGGAGAAAAATGTGTTTCATTTTCATGTATGCGCGAAATGCCTTAAAAAATGGCTTTAAAATGGATTTGGAGCATGGAGACGATTATCTCGGGTCTCCACCAAACAGGACAAGCTTGCATCTGTTATAGTTTTGGAGAAAAATGTGTTCATTTCATGTATGCGCGAAATGCCTTAAAAATGGCTTTAAAATGGATTTGGAGCATGGAGACGATTATCTCGGGATTGCAATATAACCAAACAAAACTTTTAGTGGATTTCTACTTATTTTATTAAATATCATCTCCACCAAACAGGACAAGCTTGCATCTGTTATAGTTTTGGAGAAAAATGTGTTCATTTCATGTATGCGCGAAATGCCTTAAAAATGGCTTTAAAATGGATTTGGAGCATGGAGACGATTATCTCGGGATTGCAAGATAACCAAACAAAACTTTTAGTGGATTTCTACTTATTTTATTAAATGTCATCTCCACCAAACAGGACAAGCTTGCATCTGTTATAGTTTTGGAGAAAAATGTGTTCATTTCATGTATGCGCGAAATGCCTTAAAAATGGCTTTAAAATGGATTTGGAGCATGGAGACGATTATCTCGGGATTGCAAGATAACCAAACAAAACTTTTAGTGGATTTCTACTTATTTTATTAAATATCATCTCCACCAAACAGGACAAGCTTGCATCTGTTATAGTTTTGGAGAAAAATGTGTTCATTTCATGTATGCGCGAAATGCCTTAAAAATGGCTTTAAAATGGATTTGGAGCATGGAGACGATTATCTCGGGATTGCAAGATAACCAAACAAAACTTTTAGTGGATTTCTACTTATTTTATTAAATATCATCTCCACCAAACAGGACAAGCTTGCATCTGTTATAGTTTTGGAGAAAAATGTGTTCATTTCATGTATGCGCGAAATGCCTTAAAAATGGCTTTAAAATGGATTTGGAGCATGGAGACGATTATCTCGGGATTGCAAGATAACCAAACAAAACTTTTAGTGGATTTCTACTTATTTTATTAAATATCATCTCCACCAAACAGGACAAGCTTGCATCTGTTATAGTTTTGGAGAAAAATGTGTTCATTTCATGTATGCGCGAAATGCCTTAAAAATGGCTTTAAAATGGATTTGGAGCATAGAGACGATTATCTCGGGATTGCAAGATAACCAAACAAAACTTTTAGTGGATTTCTACTTATTTTATTAAATATCATCTCCACCAAACAGGACAAGCTTGCATCTGTTATAGTTTTGGAGAAAAATGTGTTCATTTCATGTATGCGCGAAATGCCTTAAAATGGCTTTAAAATGGATTTGGAGCATGGAGGACGATTATCTCGGGATTGCAAGATAACCAAACAAAACTTTTAGTGGATTTCTACTTATTTTATTAAATATCATCTCCACCAAACAGGACAAGCTTGCATCTGTTATAGTTTTGGAGAAAAATGTGTTCATTTCATGTATGCGCGAAATGCCTTAAAAATGGCTTTAAAATGGATTTGGAGCATGGAGACGATTATCTCGGGATTGCAAGATAACCAAACAAAACTTTTAGTGGATTTCTACTTATTTTATTAAATATCATCTCCACCAAACAGGACAAGCTTGCATCTGTTATAGTTTTGGAGAAAAATGTGTTCATTTCATGTATGCGCGAAATGCCTTAAAAATGGCTTTAAAATGGATTTGGAGCATGGAGACGATTATCTCGGGATTGCAAGATAACCAAACAAAACTTTTAGTGGATTTCTACTTATTTTATTAAATATCATCTCCACCAAACAGGACAAGCTTGCATCTGTTATAGTTTTGGAGAAAAATGTGTTCATTTCATGTATGCGCGAAATGCCTTAAAAATGGCTTTAAAATGGATTTGGAGCATGGAGACGATTATCTCGGGATTGCAAGATAACCAAACAAAACTTTTAGTGGATTTCTACTTATTTTATTAAATATCATCTCCACCAAACAGGAGAAGCTTGCATCTGTTATAGTTTTGGAGAAAAATGTGTTCATTTCATGTATGCGCGAAATGCCTTTGAAATGGCTTTAAAATGGATTTGGAGCATGGAGACGATTATCTCGGGATTGCAAGATAACCAAACAAAACTTTTAGTGGATTTCTACTTATTTTATTAAATATCATCTCCACCAAACAGGACAAGCTTGCATCTGTTATAGTTTTGGAGAAAAATGTGTTCATTTCATGTATGCGCGAAATGCCTTAAAAATGGCTTTAAAATGGATTTGGAGCATGGAGACGATTATCTCGGGATTGCAAGATAACCAAACAAAACTTTTAGTGGATTTCTACTTATTTTATTAAATATCATCTCCACCAAACAGGACAAGCTTGCATCTGTTATAGTTTTGGAGAAAAATGTGTTCATTTCATGTATGCGCGAAATGCCTTAAAAATGGCTTTAAAATGGATTTGGAGCATGGAGACGATTATCTCGGGATTGCAAGATAACCAAACAAAACTTTTAGTGGATTTCTACTTATTTTATTAAATATCATCTCCACCAAACAGGACAAGCTTGCATCTGTTATAGTTTTGGAGAAAAATGTGTTCATTTCATGTATGCGCGAAATGCCTTAAAAATGGCTTTAAAATGGATTTGGAGCATGGAGACGATTATCTCGGGATTGCAAGATAACCAAACAAAAATTTTAGTGGATTTCTACTTATTTTATTAAATATCATCTCCACCAAACAGGACAAGCTTGCATCTGTTATAGTTTTGGAGAAAAATGTGTTCATTTCATGTATGCGCGAAATGCCTTAAAAATGGCTTTAAAATGGATTTGGAGCATGGAGACGAATATCTCGGGATTGCAAGATAACCAAACAAAACTTTTAGTGGATTTCTACTTATTTTATTAAATATCATCTCCACCAAACAGGACAAGCTTGCATCTGTTATAGTTTTGGAGAAAAATGTGTTCATTTCATGTATGCGCGAAATGCCTTAAAAATGGCTTTAAAATGGATTTGGAGCATGGAGACGATTATCTCGGGATTGCAAGATAACCAAACAAAAATTTTAGTGGATTTCTACTTATTTTATTAAATATCATCTCCACCAAACAGGACAAGCTTGCATCTGTTAAAGTTTTGGAGAAAAATGTGTTCATTTCATGTATGCGCGAAATGCCTTAAAAATGGCTTTAAAATGGATTTGGAGCATGGAGACGATTATCTCGGGATTGCAAGATAACCAAACAAAACTTTTAGTGGATTTCTACTTATTTTATTAAATATCATCTCCACCAAACAGGACAAGCTTGCATGTGTTATAGTTTTGGAGAAAAATGTGTTCATTTCATGTATGCGCAAAATGCCTTTGAAATGGCTTTAAAATGGATTTGGAGCATGGAGACGATTATCTCGGGATTGCAAGATAACCAAACAAAACTTTTAGTGGATTTCTACTTATTTTATTAAATATCATCTCCACCAAACAGGACAAGCTTGCATCTGTTATAGTTTTGGAGAAAAATGTGTTCATTTCATGTATGCGCGAAATGCCTTAAAAATGGCTTTAAAATGGATTTGGAGCATGGAGACGATTATCTCGGGATTGCAAGATAACCAAACAAAACTTTTAGTGGATTTCTACTTATTTTATTAAATATCATCTCCACCAAACAGGACAAGCTTGCATCTGTTATAGTTTTGGAGAAAAATGTGTTCATTTCAT